>NC_086178.1:64754558-65070391 GCF_023053635.1 Elgaria multicarinata webbii
CTGAGCCATGGCAAATATGCAAGCAGAGCCTTGCCCATTGACTCGTAATTGGGCACATTTGTGAAGGAAATGGTTAATTTTACAACCAAAGGCAAACTTGCACCTCAACAGGTCTGCTGAAAGAAATGTGCCACAGTCATTTGCTGGCAGGCAGTGAAGGGTCATAAATCTACAGGGTTTATTTACAGCCTATAACACTTATGAATGTTAAGATATTTGACGCCACGCTGGCCTTATAATATCCAAGGTCCACAGACACTGGCAGTGGCTCGGGTTTCTTTCACTAATTATAAGCAATGAGAGATGGGGGAAATTGGGGAAATAAACCCATGAAAAGCTTAGATTGTTTCCCCCCTCCCCAGATGGGTGGGGGCTTGGTGCTTGTTCTCCTAAGTGTGGGGCTGGCCTTTTCATGTGATTCAGAATTAACCCATGCTATGCTGAGGGGCAATGTGGAGCCTTAAGTCTTTAGCACAGCCTGTATTCTTTTATCAGCATGCTCACAGTCTTATACAGATATCTAGACAAGGAACCTTGCAAAATGTTTCCCAGAATACTTTCATGAAACCTAATAGAACCCTCCATATATTTGATGTAGCTGGGAGGGGTAAAAAAATAACATGGCTGGATCAATTCACAAGTTAAATGTATTATTAATCTGTATTTAGATAGAATGTATGTTTATGATGGGGGGTCTTGTGTTTTTTTAAAAAAACTTTGTTTCAATACAAAAAAAAATGTAATTCAGAGAACAAACCAGTATAATTGTTCAATTTGAAAAACTAATTGTAATCCATGTTCCCTACCTTCCATCTTTTAGGGAATAGAATAAAATCTGAGTTTATAGACAAGGGACTTGAAAAGAAAGCACATTAGAAAATTGTGTATTTTGGAAAGAATGTAGAAAAATCCAGAGGCCAGGGGAGAATAATTGGTTGTCTAAGGAAGAATGCTAACATGTAGGGATCTTTGGGAAAAAATGTTGAGCTCAACTGCTCAAAGGGAAGCAGGGGATCTAGGGACTGATTGGCTCTTATGTGTCTGGAAAGTCTTGGGGCCAGAGAAGAAGCATCTCTTGAGGGGGTTCCCTCCAGAACTCCCTGGAATAAAGAAGGGAATTGTTAAGTGTCTTCAAATGTGAGAGTGCTTCTTTCTCTGTCTACATGTTGATGCTTCTCTGTTTTTATCTCATACTAATAGTCTGAAGGATTTATCTTGGTTTTAAAGAACATCCTAGGAATAGTGATGTACACTGTCAGATTCAAATTACTGATTTTGCAAGGAAGACTGAAAAGAAGAAACGCTTGTTTCCCCCGTATTTCCCCCCATTTCTATTTAAAAAACCTGGCCTTTTTTCTTTTAAAGAAGATAAAATCTCACCCTCAAACCCCCCCCCCCCATGCCACCTTTCCACTAGTTAAATGTTCAGGAAGGCTAGGACAATATTTTATGAATTTTCCTAGCCAGTACAGTTCTGTAACTTATTAGCCTCTAGGGATAAATCTGAATCCCTTAACATCACATTACATAGGTGATGTGGTAGGACCTTTTAGCAGGTTATCAACAGTGGTGTTGGTCTGTTTCCCAAGAGAATTAATTCATTTGCTACTCTTTAATTTTAGATTGGCACTTGGTGTGTTCTTTTGTGTTGCTTTCCTTTACGTACTCCAAAACCGTGATCCTCATTCTTATTGAAGCTGTGTACACAGTCAAGCAGGCAGCCATGAATGAGTTAAGTTGCTAGCTAAAGTTTGGCATAATGAAAAGAAATTTGGGAGCCTGGTTGGCATTAACAGGGTACAGCATATTTTACAGAGCTTAATTAGTACGAACTGTAATTGTTCATGGTGTGCCAGGAGGAATAATATGCAGGAAAAGTGGAGTCGTTCTTTTGCAGTCTTCAGTTTTAAAACGATAAATCACTTGCATATTTGTGCAATGATTCAAATGGAGCTGAGACCTCTCCATCTCAACATGTGGTAAATTGTAAAGTCAATGAATTGCAGATGTAGGCTACAGTCAGATTTTGTGTGTATGTGGAAAATGAAGAATGAATGGGAAAGAGGAACAGTATAAATATTTACTAAGAAGATAACTGAACTTTAACTTTCTGCACCAATTATGAAGCACCAAAATATACTAGCAATTTTGGTTTTGGCCATTTATTTTAGCTTTAAGTAAATTAAGTGAAGGGCAGGAACACTTAGTTTTGATTAACATTGTTAATCATTGGGAAACAATGGCTTTCTTACATAAAACACACATAACTATTGGATTGGTGAAATATTTTCACTACTCCTACTTACACCTAAATAAATTAACAAAAACAACAACACTTAAAACGTTTCTCCAGCAAAATCTTTAATGAGAGAGTAGCAAGCTTGTCTGTCTCTTAAAGAATATGGTACAAGTTCTATAAGAGAACTGTTTCTACATTCTTTGCACACCCAGAAGTCTCATCAACTTCCCTGAGACTTCCTGCTTGAATAAGAGAAGCATAAAGACCATGTCGTTCATTTTTAGCATGTTCGAAATGCTCAATGATCCCATTGTTTGCATCTCAGTTATCCAGAGCTACTTGTTAGCTTGATTTTGTCTCCATTTACACAGCCAAGTAGCACTAGCGGTGGTTTTTTTTTTTTAAAATCCCGTATTAGTTACATAGATATTACTAGATAATTTAAATTGGAC
The DNA here is from genome assembly GCF_023053635.1 of Elgaria multicarinata webbii. NCBI lineage: Eukaryota > Metazoa > Chordata > Lepidosauria > Squamata > Anguidae > Elgaria > Elgaria multicarinata. Next base: position 64,757,250 of record NC_086178.1, read on the forward strand.
AAACTAACTCATTTTTTTGGGACACACAGTAGCAATATCATCATTGGTAGCATACTGCTCATAATCACAAGAACAGATATTGTTCTTTCTGAATGGAGTTTATAACAAAGGTGGTATAAAATCAATAGTGATTTAGTTGTGTATTTTCTACTGTTACTTTTTGGAATCTGAGCATCTTTGCACATGTAAAATATCCTTGTGATATTTTAGTAACCTTGAATGTGTAAGCATTCTTCTGTGAATGTTTAAAACAAAATGAGCAATTATTCTTGTGCTTTGTTGTATGTACCCTCCAGTGAGGAGTTAACAATATTGGCTCAGTCCAGATGTCATACTTCTTAGTCTCCAAACTAGGGCTCATGTGCAGTGTCTCCTTTCTCCTTTGGATTTCCCACATTTCCTTAATAGTTTTCTATGACCATTGCTTGCTATGCCATTATATTTATTTATTACAATTGCATTCAACACTTCCTTTAAAGTATAGATGGCTATAATTAGATGTAACCACTACATCACTCTGGGTGTTTTCAGGCATTTGAATCAGAAATAATTATGGCTAATGCAAACCAGTATTGTTCCAAACCATAGCTTGCAAAACCCTCTGTGCTTTCAAATTCTGGTGTGAAGGAAAGACTGTATTGCACTCAGTCACTAGTTCTGCCTTGGATGTCATGGCAAACGATGGTTGTAGAAACCACAGCAGGGAGAGGGGAATCTGCATTGTTGGGGTAGAAAGAGAAAGCAATCCTAATTTCCAGCCCATGGTTGGAAAATTAGGAAATATTACCTCTGATTCGTATTAGGGCTATTATGACCAATGAAGATTATTGCTTTTGATAACTCTGTTTGGTATATGAGTTGGATCCAGACATAGTTATGACTAACTTTTCCCATAGATTTCAGTGGGCCTACTCTAAACATGACTAAGTCTGAATCCAGCCCAATGTGTTGGTTATCTACATGCTTTGGAAGTCCTCAAGGTCATTTATATAGATGTGGTGGCATGGTTGAATTTAGAGGTACTAGATTCCCATAGTCATGCACACAGGTAGGCAACCTGGTTCCTTCCAAATGTTTTAGACTATAACTCGCATATAACCAGCATGTCTACAGGGCACCAGGCACCAAGTCAAGCAGAACAGTCCATGTCCAAAATCCTTCAGTGACTAGGAAATGCTTTTTACCAGAATGAATTGGTATGATCAGGCTTTCAGAGAAAATAATAACAGCAACAGCAGAATGTTAGTAAATGATGAGAGACTGGTAGGCTTTGCTGAGTAGAAAATATTTTTTCACTGTTAGATTTTCAGAGAAGAGCATCAAGACAGGGTGCATAGGTCCCCCCCCTTTTTTAATCACCTACTGGAGGTGAAGAATGTCATTATATTGATGGTGATAGGTGATGCATTGCTCTTCTTTCTTAAGGGTTATACTGTTTAAAGCAAGTTTCCCATTTTGCAAAATTAGAGAAAAGGCCCTTTCTACACCTAAGGATTATCCCAGGAAAATTGAGGGATTGTCCCTGCCTGCTCCCGGGATCTCCTGTGTGTCATTTGGATGCACAGGAATGATCCTGGGAGAAATTGCTGGTGTAGACATGCCCAATAGGGATTGTAAAACCCCAGAAATCAAACCTGGTCATGTAACCATAATATACTAATTTGAAAGTAACTTTCATTGATGTAATTAAATGTAGGATATTGTGTTTAACCAGGCCACATTTCTGTTATAAATGATTTATGAATGGTTTAAACCTGGTTTGGAGTGGTTTAGTGGACTGCACTAGTTAAATGGTGCAAAACTCAAATGAAACTAACTTAAACCAGTTTAACCTTTGGGACATGATTCTTTTGGGACCAGATTTGACCATCTAAATGCTACCAGATAGCACTTGTGTTTTTACTTCCTCTCCTTTTCTATCAGAAACCTTCAGATGACAGTGACATTAGTAAAATCTCATTGGCTTGATTCATGGTTTGATGCCACATCAATAACTCTTGTATTTGTTCACTTTCCTCTTCCTCCTTTCCCCACTCCTGTTGTGTCTGATAGCCCATTCCACACATTATAAGTGTGAAGAAAGCTGCAAGCATAGAAGGGATTGTGGAGCCTTATTGCCCCCCCCCCATATCTACACATTGAACATAGATTCTGAAAACAGGATGCCTATGTGCATAAACCTCTGCTCAATCCTGTGTGATCACAGCTCTAAGTCATGTATGAAAAAATCTAGACTCATAGGCTTCCTTGTCAAATGTCCATCAGGGGCAGGTAAGGAGTGTAGCTTTGTTTCTACTTCTATGTGTGAACGCGGCTTATTTCAATTTGTTGTGACTGCTTTAGTTCAAACCATAGTTTGCTGTTGGATCCAAACCAACACTTGCAGTCCAAACAAGGATCAAAAACCATGTCATCAAACTAGTTTGCAATGCTAGTTTGTAAGGCAAGTGGAAATCACTTATTCAAAGGACATAAGTTCATGAGTATGCAAGGCCAGGCAAAAGCGCATGAGCGCAAGGTGCAATTCTGTAGCACTAAACTGGTTTGGCATTACATGACTCATATGACATGCCCTACAGATTTAAGGAGTAGGCAGTCTGGTGCCCCCCAGATGTTTTAGATTACAACTCTCATAAAACCCAGCCAGCATGGTCAATGGTCAGAGATTATGGGACATGTAATCCAAAAATCTGAAGAGCACTAAATTGCCTACCCCTCTATGTAGATAAGTTATTTCCTCCTTGTCAAACTATCTATTTTACATTCATTGAAATATACCATAAATACACATTTGATCTACATTTGATCTACAGAAATAAATGTCACATTTGTTTTCTTAAAGAAGGAACTAGTGTAGTCTTACTGACATTGAAAGTGATAACCTAATGTCATGTCAGTCATGGAAACAATTTCTTCACTTCTCTTCCCCTCCTTATTGCTTTACTATGATTTTATTAGAAAGTAAGCCTATGCAGCAGGGTCTTGCTATTTACTGTTTTATGCTGTACAGCACCATGTACATTGATGGTGCTATATAAATAATAATAATAATAATAATAATAATAATAATAATAACAACAACAACACTTGGTTCAGTTTATGCTACTACTTTACAGTGCAATCCTATACATGTCTACTCTGGATAAACCCCATTGACTTCAATGGGCATTAATCCCACATTAGTGTATAGAGGATTGCATCCTTAGTAACACAAATAAGGTTTAACAGAATTTAAATTTTTTTACATTAGGAAGTTGCAACTAAAACAGTTTTAATTGATTGAATTTTTAAAAATGCTATTTTTATTGAGAACAGGGTTATATGAAGAGTTGCATTCAGAGTTGGCTGCATTATCCTTGGCAACTATTATCCTTGTTGCTGAATATTATTCTTGTTGATGAATATATATACCATTCAGTGGTACAAACATCTCATGAGAATATATGACCTTGAATGAAATATCAAAAGAATGTGATGGCAGCCTGTTGGCTAATATCTTTTTTTAATGTATTTTTATTTTTGACATACATCTCTTTTCTAAGGAGGTGTGTCTTATTGTGCCTTGCATAGATCTAAAATGTTTTCTTTTAATTATTAAGCCTTTTATCTGTCTTCTCTTTTCACCTTGAAATATGAATAAATAAGTGTAAAAGCATAATTTCAAAATAAGCATCTATGCTAAGGAAATACAGGATAAATTGTATCTAAGGGAAATTCACAATGAACATAACTTTCCCAGCCCCTCCACGCCCCTTGCAGTAATTGGAAAGCAACATATAATGCAAAGCACCTCTTCTACTAAGAATATTTGCTTGTATCTCTCCATCATCTGTAAGTTACTCAATGGCACATATAGCATCAGTATGTGTGGGTGTAGACATACATAATGAAATACATTTTTGTATTGCAGTTCAGGTTTGCTCACTACTTTACATTTTTCATGTCTAATTTCAACAGACTTAAATATTTCTATGTTGCTCAAACAAATAAATGAAGTTTGTAACGCACCCATCATTTCAAGCATGTAGCATATGTAGGTCTGTATATGATATTTGTAATTTTGGTAGGTGTACTTAGGTGCCATTCAGGATACACTGACAATATGAAATTCTGGTGGTTACCATGTGTTCCAGCTGACCCTAGAGGGGCTTTAGGGTTTGTGGAAATTAAAGGCTTGGCAAGTTTTCATTAAGCTGTAAATCTGGCAATTGGAAAAAAGGAGAATAAAGGGAGCTCAAAAGAGGGACAAGTTGTTAATGTAGCTTTCTGTGCTCCTGAGGGAAACCTCTTTTAGACAAGAGTGGTTCTCAGGCCAAGAATTTCAAACTTACGGAGAAACCTGTCCAGAACACACAAGTTGTTTGAACGGGTTGCAGAATTGTCACAGTAATTCAAGCAATCTCTGCTTACCAAGTGGAGCTGTTCTAAAGGATTGAAAGAAAGGGTTCGGATTCATTTTCCCCTTTCTTTCTGTCTTCCTCTGTGATTCACTCCTGATCCACTGCTGTTTCTGTGCACATGTACAAGTGAAGGGGGGATGGGGTGAAAAAAGGGCAGGCATGTTTTGTGCTGCTTACTCATAATTAACTTTTCTTGTTTTTGATGAACCTAGAGTTAAATTCCACCCCCTTCCCCAAGTTGGCAACTCCAGTTATTTTGGCATTTCCCCCTATTTGTGAGTTAAATTGGTATAAATTGTTGGCACTTAGGGCAACTGAGCCCTGCTTGTGTTTTAACTCAGTTTTAAAATACTTCATTTGTTCCTTGTTAAATAATGTGCTTATGGAAAGATGTGTCTTTGACCTGGCATAAGGATTGCATGTAGAAGTGTTATTCTCATCACAAAAAGGCTTTTGGGCTTCAGTCTAGGGTTTTATTGCCCTGTTACCTTAAGGCTAGTCATCTACTACATTTATTTCAGTGATGCACCAAAAGACATTTCTGCAAAGTAATAAAAGCTCTAATAATCTTTTAAATGTAGGATTCTGTCATTTTTTATGATAGGGTTCCTGTGCCTTGACCAGTTTACATGACAAGTAGAAAATTCAGCATACAAAACGTTCCCCAGCCACCTTATTGCACCACTTGGAAAAGCTTTACCTGTTTAATTTCTGCTTGTCACATATCTCCTAGAAGCACAGGAGGCCTGCCAGGAAAATAAAGTGAGGAATCCTAATTACAGCTGAGTACGGAAGTGCTGTCCTTTTGTCACCCTTTGCCTGTTATTCATTTGGAATACTGCCATTTACATGGCTTGGATTCTAAGATAAGTTAATTTAAGGACTTTCACTGAAGCAAAGTGTTCTCTTCTTCCCTCCTTTTCCCTACCCGCAGCCACTTGTGCAAGTGTTGGAGGTCCTCCTGAACAATTTGGGATAGGGTGTGGGAGCTACTGAGGGAGGGGGAAATCACCCCAGATTGAGTGTATAATAAGTTTTCCATTTCTCCCCCTCCCTCAGCTGTTCCCATCCCAAATTGTTCAGTTCTCTCCAGCCCTCCAGAAAGAATGAGGGCTATAGAAGGGATTGGAAATTTTCCTGCCATAAACATCCTTAAGTTGATACAGTACAGTCTGAGGTTTGTGTCAGAATTGACTCTTCAAAATTAATTATTTAAAAATAAATTGAGAAAACATGGAAGGTGAATGAGCAATAGCATGACTATTCTAGGCCTGTGTTTTATAGCTGTCTTATATCATATATATTTAATTTTTATACTGCCCATCATCTGAAGCTCTCTGGGCAGTTTACTATTAAAAACCATAAAACAATTATAGATAATGTTAAAAATATTAAAAGTTAAAAAAAACCCACAATATAAAAACCAGCTAAGTTAAAAACTAGGGAAAGCCTGTGTAAAAAAGTATGTTTTCATGAGGTGTTTAAAAGATGTTATGTTTTCTGCCTTCTGAACCGCACAAAGGAGGTTTTTCCAGAGGGTGGGTGCCACCACAGAGAAGGCCTGCCACTAAGGTTCTTCATGGTGGCATTCCATTTGTTTCCATTTATAAGTATGTTGGCATACTTATAAATGGAGGGGGGATTTCAGGGCTGGCACATGTAAAAATGTTATTCTGGTGACCAGGCTGTATTAACATCTTTCATTTACCATACTAAAGGTATGAAGTCCTTGGGGAAAAAAGCACTCAGAAAAAATAGAGGGGGGGGGGAAGGAAAATAAATCTTCCCAAATGCTGCTGGTACTCCCCCCACAATTCATTTTTCTCCTCCACCAGCACATCACATCTCTAATCATTACCTCACTCTCCTTTACTCATTATCTGTATCTGTACAATGATCAATGCCTATACAATGGTCAATGCTCAATGTACCATCTAGGATTTAATTTTTTATGGCTGGAGTCATCGGGGCAGAACTTGGCCCTCACAGTGTTTGCACCTCTGAATTCAACCCTTTATTTTATGTAATATAAGTGAATGGATTGCTGCACAGTGCTATGAGGAAAAGTGAAGACTACATTTGTAGACGCTATTGTGTTGAGGGCAAGACATGTCTTCCACCACCGAACTGGGAGCCCCAACTACTGCTGAGGAGGATCTTCCCAAGAGATGCATTGTGTGTCATTGTGTGCCAAATGTTCAGAGATGCACATGGCCCCTTCAGAGATGCGCTGACGCTTGCCAAAGGGTCTTGCAGTATACCAGCCCTTGCTCCCTACACGCTGCTCATTGGAATGACAGGCATTATATATTATTATAATATAAACATGTTATAAATGTATGTATTTATAAGTTATTTTCAATAGTTTCATGACCTTGAAATGAAACCCAGGATAGGTCAATGAGATAAGAATGGGCAATTAAGGACATTTTTCCTGGAGTAAGCCCCATTATGTTTAATGGGGCTTATTTCTCAGTAGACTTGAAAAGGGTTGCAGTGTAAATTGTATGAGTTCATGTAAACAGGCTGCAGAGTCTGTGTCCTGCTTGTGCTTGTCCTAAATATAGTGATCATTATTCCCAAGTAAATATGTATAGGTCTGTAGCCTCAACCAGCCTGTTTCTCAAGCTATGGTCTGAAATTTCTGGAATTGAGTAGCATGGTAAGGGGGACACTATTTCAAGGTAACTCTCTCCCAACAACTTCATGTCATAGTCTTAATTTTTCCTTTCTCTTTTCCTATCACTTAACCCCCCTCAGTCTTATTTCCTCATTTCCTACATGGTAGGGAATGTAGAAGTCTTGCAGCCTCAGCAGACTGAGAAAGTGGTTGAGGGAATATTTTAGCTAGTTGCCTTGAGTTGTGGGAAGGGTTTTGGGGATCATAGATAAGGAATGTCTTTTGTTAACCTTGCATACCTGTTGTGAGTATTCACATCGGTCCTTGGAAGGATTATTTAGATAAGTGTGAGCTGTTAGAATTGGCCTCATGAATCATATGCTTATTACATTCCAGGGCTCAGACACACCTTCAAGTAGAGGTGTGTGAAATACTTGTAACAAAATCTGGAACTACTTCAAATTAAACCTTTGGAAAAATATGTTATTGTGATTTTAAAAATTGTAGGCAACTTGCTCATTAGATAATTTTTGTTCCTTTTTTTTCTTATATCAGTTTCAACAAATGTTGGGCATTTTTATTTGAAACATGAGCGGTATCTGAGGCATATCTAGGCCTGTATTTTAGAAATTTAGGTGGATGATTTGAAAGATACAACTTCTTCAGGACTAAAAAACACAAAAAACACTAGATAAGCCAAAATCTGTGATTATATTAATTACGTTGGAAATTAATGTGCAAAACACATCCTACAGAGTCAATCCAACTCAATTTCAGTTCAGTAATTACCTTATGGTGAGAGCAAAAGCTGTTGGGAGTTCTGAGGAAACATATTCTACCACTTACAAATGTGTAGTATGTCGATACCATTTTTCTGACTAAACACCGAAACCTCTGTGGCAAACTAGAATATCTTTTATCAGATTGAGTAGGCTATTTCCTATGAATGTTCATGCCAAATAAACCACTTAGTCTCTCTAGGTATATTAATCTAGTTGCTACGGATGCAAAGTTGATGCAACCCTCTAGTTAGGTTTTTATAAAATTCTTCTTTGTATGAATCCTATATGTTACTGTTGATCCCACAAATGGAGATGCACATTCCCAGTCAAGAGATCTCTTATCCCCAACACTCAAGGCACTGCTTCTAAAATGTTTGGGTCAAGTTTTCATAGGACCAACAGACATTTGATGAAAAAATAGCCAAGTAAAATCAGGCTTACTTTTGAAAAACAACTCTCACCCACTACCCCAATATGTTTTGAGATGTCTCCTGTTAGAAATGCTGGTTATTTGCTGCTGCTGCTACTACTTCTACTACTAAGTTGAAATTTCAGCATGTGAGGACAGGATTTCTTTCTCTCCCTCTCTATTTTGCAATTTAATAACAATGGGTGTTGGGAGACTAACCCTCGCAGCATATTTCCATTTTTTAAAAACATGCATGAGAATATGCAATGGGATAGACTATGAAAAAGAGTTTGAGTTAATCTTGTTGTGATAGCATATGACCCATGATTAAGCTAGGTGGATGTGTTATTATGAAAAGGTTTAATACAGCATGAGGGTTATTATAAAACAACAGCAACTTTGTTGGCATTCATACTCTGCCTCTTATAAAAATATATGCAAACAAACTTACTGTTAGGATAAAAATATTTAAATTATAATAACAAACAATGCAAAAATATCAATAACTTTCTAAAAATGCTGCAAAAGATTGCTGTCAGTCTAAAAGAAAGCAGCAATGGAACCACAGCTGAAAAGGCCCTATCATGTTCTTCCTGTTATGGGAGTGGGAATCTTCTGTGCTTTGTGCCAATAAGTTGTTATTTTTTTAGTTACCAGTGACTCTTAGTTAATTAGGCATGATTCAGTCCACTGCAAACACAGTGCTTGTGTGCAAGTAGATCTTAATAGTGTGCATAAGAGCTCTGTTTCCCCTCTGTAACATGCATAGGAGCCATTTTGACAAATGGGAGGTCTGTGCATGCTTCCACCTAGCCCTCTTTTTGGAAGTACAAATAACTCGTGCTGTTCCAAAAATGCATCCCCATTTTCATGTAACTTTTTGCCTCCTGCGAAAGAAGGTAGCTCTTTTTCTCCTCTTTTCATGGAGGTTGGGAGAATTGTGTTACATTTTCGTGGTAGTGGGGAATTATGCTTACAGGAGAAATTCTCTGTAGCAGCGTTGTTAATTGCTTACCTGAGGAGGATCTGTTGAAAAATGGATGGGGTGTGTGTTCTTCCTTTAAGCGATTTTACAATCTCAACCAAACCTCTAGTATCAGCACAGCATTTGACAAACTGGCTGAACTCTTTCTGAAAGATCACCAATCTCTTTAAGTAACTCTTTAAAAAAAAAAACACTTTTGAAAACTCCTCCAAGAGCAAGGGGGTGAGGATGGACAGAATAATCCATTCTACCCTCTCTTTCTTTCCTCATGGAAGTCAACTTCAGATGAGGTGGGGGAGAAGTTCCAAGTCAAAGTTGTAAAGGTTGGAGGTGGGGAGGTTAGGAGGCCCCTTTGCTAGCCTACTCAGAAGGAAGTCCCACTGAGTTCAATGGCACTTATCCTCAGGAGAGTGAACTGATGCTGGATCCCAAACACTCTGAGGACTCCAGCAGTAAAGCACCACAACTTACTGAAATAAACAAAATCACCCTCAGTGCTTGCACGTATTCCAGCACAGTGAATTATTATTATTATTATTATTATTATTATTATTATTATTATTATTATTATTATTATTATTATTATCCCTCCAGGTGAATGGTCGAAAAAAATCATAGTGAAAATTTCTTCACAGCACTACAAATAACTTGAAGTGAGAGGGGCACTGGAAGGGTAAATGGCAGGTGCACACCTTATTCATCCACCCTAATGGCTCCTCATGCTGTGTGTGTGCTTGTGCACTCACATGGGAATGGAGGATTCTGTTGCATTTCTGTTGCACTGCTTTGAATTAAAGTTTGGTGTAAATGTTATATAACTAAATCAATACTACTACTACGACTAATAATAATAGATGTGTCTTTGTCAACGCCATAGCTCCAAGACCTTGAAACCTAGACTCCTGAAATGTGGCATGCATATTATGGGGACCCTAAGAGTGTGGACCTTAGGGTCAGTTGCTTTTTTAAATGCAGCAACCTGCTTTGTATGACACAACAGCCCATCAGGCGTTAATTTATCCTTGAGCTGTGGCGCCTGCTAGTCACCATTACAAATACCATCAGACCATCATCATTCTTTATTGTTTGTAGCCAATGGCCAATTATGAATAAGTAACCCCAATTGGGGGTTGCCATGGCTAGTTGGGGGGTTGCATATTCATAACGGTGCCTGGAAAGCACTGCAGCTCCTCCAAGATAAATTAACCCTTGGTGGCTGTTGTGTCATGTGAAACTGATCAGTGGGAGTTAGAGGGTTATTAACACACCCCTGGACTGTTGTAGGGTTATGTAAGGGTTGTTTAGCCCTCAAATAACATTTGCTGACCAGGTTTGCAGACATGACAAGCCACAGCAAACCCTGGTACATAGTGGCAGCCAGTGCACCCCACAGCTCCTTGATGGTAAATTAACCTTGGGTGTGCTGTCATGTCATGCGAACTGGTCCATTAATTAATTTAAATGTGACAGTTCTATAACTGCTTTAAGTCATTGCTGTATGACGTTAATGCAGGGCCAAGTTCGTTTGCTAGTAAATAAGTAATTAAAAATCACAGTCATTACCAAGGCTTTTGTTGAGTATGGGGATGTAACTAATATATTAATTTTTTAAAATAGCTTATGATGTCAGCAGGATTCCCCCCTTTATCTCTTTGTTAACTTATGAGGAAAGTATTTATTTTATGATAGTAGATGTTGACTGCAGCATTGTCAGTTGTTAAATCAAAATGCATAGCTATAGTTGCTTGTGTTGAACATTTTCCTTTCTTTTCCTTTTTGGTGACAGTTCAAATAACACAGGGAAGTTGGGTGTTTTTCTGTCGGCCAAGAAATCTTGGTTTGGCTATTCTACTTCAGTCATTTAATCCTTTGTATTTTCTCCTGCTCTCTAGTTGTGGCTGAGTGTGGCCTAGATTACACACAGGTTTTTCAGGTCCCTTTCTGTCCTAGACTTGTACAATATACCTTGCACGAGACGTTTATTACAGGGATGTCATTTGCAGTGATTCCATGAATAGTATCCAAACTAGTTAAATTACCTTGAGCCATTGTGCAAACTAGATTATTTGCATCTCATTGATCTAAACCGCAGTGCATCCATCAATAATCCACAGTTTTTAAATCCACAGTGTGAAAATGATACTCTTGAGTGCCTCATTGTTAGCAGGGCTGCACAGATTTTGGCTGACCTTGTTAACCAGCCAAAAATCTGTGCCTGCCAGGACTCTGCCTCTACCCAAATGGCTGAGAGGTGAGATCTCGTTTTTGACATAACGTTGAGCTCCAAAATACAGCACAAGGTCAGAGACAATCCCCTGCAGTCTTCCTTGGTTCTGCGCTTAGGAGAGGTGCTTGGTCTCATTCATGTCACAATGTGCTTCTGAGGTGCTTTACCAGCCACCCTCAAGCATCTTATAAACACTACAGTTGTGGGGGATGAACTCCCTGTCCTTCTGCTACCTCCATTATCTGGAAGAGTGGGGTAGGGAGCTCTTTGTGCGCATTAAAAGGGAGAAGTATGCTTGCTGGGACAAGTTAATTTCTTAACCCCTGATCATCAGAATAATTTGCATGCTTCCCCCTCTCCAGGATCATTCAGAAGCTATGAGGTAGTATTGATAAAATAGTTCAAGGTGCAAAGCATGCTATATAGGCCTGACAATATGTATTCTAGCCATTATTCCTCTGCTACAAAGTTAAATTTTACTCTGGGCACCAGCAAAATCAAAATTTAGAGGCACTTTTATGTGTGAGTACTGGGCGCAATATTTAGTCAGGTAATGGTTTTTATATTTCCAGGTAAGCAAATTATATTTTCTGGGACTAGCGCTTATGTAGTCATAGTTCTTGTGTCATAAAGCAATCAATTGTTGAAAACCAGAAATATATAAAAAAAATGTCCCAAGCTATCCTCATAACAAAGTTGTGCTCCTGTGCATGAGTCACACCAGTTGGCAGAGCTGGAGGCAGAGTTATAGCTGGAGCAGGAGCTAACCTGAAAAGTTTCGGGGTTGGAACTAGACATTAGAAAGCTCAAAAGGGGGATTTTAACCCAGCAAAGTTTCCAGAGGAAGCTGAGAGCCATGTATGCTCACTGCCAGCCTGGTTGAATCATCTCCTTTCTCCTGAATAGACCCCAGCAATGGAGTCTTCTGGGAGTAAAGGGATCTTCCTACAGTGGCTGGCTTCCCACCTGTCCATTGCTGCCTTCACTCTTGAGCCAGGGGGCAAAAGAGGAGAATCAGGATCAAGGCAGGGTTCAGGATGGGGTTGGAGAGATTATGGTGGGGGTGGGGCTTTGAGGCATCCATGCGATGGGGGCACATCTGAAGTGTTCCAAGGGATATCTTTGGACTACTTCAGATTCTTCTAGGTTTTCAGTTGGAGTGAGGTTCTCCATGGAGTTCCAAGCTGCTTCCTCTGAAGAGGTGTCTCTAGGAACTGAGTCAGATGAGATTCTGACAGTTCCATCTCTAATGGCTGCATTTACACATCATTGAAAGCCAATATATTAAGATATATCTATTTTCCATGGCTTTGTCCATCTGCACTGATAAACTGTATGTGGTTTATGTATCATGAACTAGATTTTCTTCACAATCTGAAGCATATTTTTACTTACATACAAAACATTTAAAACAACAGCAACTCCGAACTATCACAAACTTGACTTACTGCAGTGTTTTGCTCAGTCTTTGCATGCTGTGCTTAAATTGGAAACTGCATGACATAGCGTTCATAAAAATCTGGGCTCCGTAACAATAATAAATAGTAGTTTATTTTTCAACAGAAAAATCCTATGCATGTCTACTCAGAAGTATGTTCAGTAAAGCTTACTCCTAGGTAACTGTGTATAGAACTGCAGTCTTAATTTTGCATATAGCTAGTTTATCAGGTGTTTCCCAGTCACTTTTCTCACTTCATTGAAAAGCTAAGTAATTGGTCATAGTCTAGGACTGTGGACTTCTCCTTGGATGGCTGATTCCAGAAGGTGGTGCTGGAGATTATTGCTCTGCCCTGTGGAACATGTGCTATGGGTTTTTCAGGGCTCTATTTTATCCCCATACTTCTCATCACCTACATGAAAACACAGACAGAAGTTATTTTCCAGCATGGCATATATCTCAGCCAAAATCTGCGTATTTTCCTGAGAATGGCTTTCCGTAAATTTCAGGAAGAAAAAAGAAAAAGCCTGGAAGCCCGTGGCCTGGGGAGGCCAGTCTGCAGTGGATTCCACAGGTCGGATTCTTAGAAATCAGAACTCATTTTAGTCCAGTATCCCTAGAAACTGGTGGCCTCAGTCACTCAGAGTGCTTATAATCAGCTTAGGCTGGAATATCAACTATGACCCTATCTGGACAAGAGATAACTTTATGACAATTATTCACGCTGTGGTAACTTCCTGCTTGAATTATTGCATTGTGTTATACATGGGTTGAAAATGATCTTGAAGCTTACTTGAGTCCAAAACAAGGCAGCTACTTAACTGTGAGTTGGTTTCATTTTGTGTCATTTTTATAATAGTTTATTGTTTGTATTTTATCTTTACTTACCTGTACGCTGTGCTGTGGGCTCTGGTGGGTGGTCTAGAAGTGCAATAAAGAAATAAGGGAATATGGCCCTTGAACAATGCAGTCCTTAACTGAGAAGTAAGCCCCGTTGAATTTGGTGGGTCTTACTCCTAGGTAAGTGTGTGTAGGATTGCAGCTTAAAGACTTATTCTCAAATCATTTGCCACCATTTATAGTGGGTGAATTCTCATTTAAATTGTAAATCATTGCTTCTGTTCCCTTTTAATTCCTCCTTTTTAGAAAAGCTCCTCTTCTTGTGCACAATGTATTTGTTTGCATGCAAATATGGGGTTTCTACAAGAAAGATCTCCTTAATGTTCATGCAAACCCAACCCATCTATTCCAGTGAATGATAAAGACAGGCTATTTCGGAATGGAAAGGGGTGATCTGTGTTGATGAGGCTTTCATTGTTTTTTTAAAATATTAATTTCCATCTTCTCAAAAAGGTTCAGGTGGCTTAACAATTTATTTATTTATTTATTACATTTTTATACCGCCCAATAGCCAAAGCTCTCTGGGTGATTCACAAAAATTTAAACTATAATAAAACAACCAACAGGTTAAAAACACAAATACAAAATACAGTATAAAAAGCACAACCAGGATAAATAATATGTTTAAAATGCAATAAACCAGTAAACAAAGATACAAATCAGATCCTTTTATTTTCCCATGCCTTTAAAAGAATTTGTAACTGCTGCTTGCCTTATTTTAAATGCATGTTAAATGCTATGTTTTAAAATGATCTTTCTCCCTGTTTTAGGTGCTTGGTTATTTAACTGTTATAAAATTATTCTGAATTATTTATTTTTAATTATATTTCCTGTAAGGAACTCAAGGTGATGTAAACCCCCTTTCTCCATTTCATCCTCACAACAACCCTGTGAGAGAGGTTAGACTGAGAATCATAGCTGAGTGGGGACTAGAACCAGGATTTCCAAAGTCCTGGTCCAACACTCTAACCACTGTGTCACACTCTTGATTGTGTCTGTGTCTTTTAATGTGTTTTTTCATTGGTTTTATTGTATTTGCTTTTATTTTGTGTATTGTCCTGAGAGTTTTGGATATAGAGCAAGTCATAAATTGAGTAATAAATAAATAACACATCCACCAAATATGTGCAGCAAAATCAGTTTAATAGCTTAAAATGCTGAGCAGCAACAACTTTCTTCTAGGTAGGCACCAGATCAAATGATTATGGAGATGAAGTTCCATAAGCAAAACATCACCAATGAGAAGATTCTTTCTCAGGCAGCCACACACCTCATTTCAGAAGATGGGGCAGCCAAAACCAGGCTTCCAATGAAGATCTTGGGCAGGTGATCCTCAAAAATAGTTGGGCAGGTGTATATGAGAACAGGTGATCCAGGCTGTTAGGGATTTCAAGAACTTTGCATGAACTGGAAGCTAGTGAACACCTTCAAATACTGGAGAGAGAAGTTCCTTCCTATCTTTGTTTCTTAGCAGTTTCACAGCTGAATTCCAAACCATTTGGATGTTTTCAAAGCCTTTCCAGTTTGTGGAATCTTCTGAGCCTGATCTCTTGAAGACAGATTTTACCTGTGAGAAGCCATTGTTGTTAGTGTTGAGTTTGAGTTTGGATCCATATTGTTAATAGTTCAGGTTAAGAGCTAAAGTCTCAGTTGATGCTATAGAACAAACACCATGGCATATGTTAAGGGAACTTAATGAAATCAGTGACTGAAAGTCTATTTAAATGTGTTGGATATGGTTCATAAGGCTGTGAACACTTCAGCAAAAAAATAGTGCACTTTCCCATCCCAGGTCCTAACCGATGTTCCATCAGCATCTATGGTGTTTAGATGCTGATTATACTGACTGGACTGTTATCATGTATAGAGCAGATGTCACTCATCATTGCATAACACTTACAAAATAGGCATCTGTTGAAGTCATCTTTATATTGTTTCATTTACCTTTCCCCAGTAATATTTCCCACCTGCTCGCATCTGATACTACTATTTGTACACAGTAGATACACTTAGGCCATAGCTAGACCTAAGGTTTATTCCTGGATCGTCCAGGGGTCAAACCTGTTCATCTAGGTGACACACAGGGGATCCAGTGCTCAGGCAGGGGCGAACCCTGAATGATCCCAGGATAAACCTTAGGTCTAGCTGTGGCCTTAGTGTAGGTAACTCCAGTTTCCATTGTTTTTCATCTTCTGACAGTGAGTATGCAATGCAAATGTTTTCTTGAACTGAGTCTGGAAGTGTCAAGGATACTTGAATTCATATAATATTTTACCATTTGCTACAAACCCATGCACACAGCATGTAACACTGGAATAGTCAGAACTATTGCTGAATTTTACAGTAGTGACAACTGATTTAGCATTGAAATACCACTGGAGAAACACACACTTCACTGGAGAAACACACTTGTTTTAGCAGTGAAGTGCTAGGGTGGTTATATAGTTTATTTGTAATGTACTTTTTTACACATTACTTACAAATGGTCTCCCAGTGATCCTATCTCTATTGAACTGTGTGTTGGCTTGCAGAAATAGGAACTGTAGTCTTATCATATCTGGAGGGTGCCAGATTGGATGAGTCTGATCTACCCCAAATGGGCTAAAAGCTTTGCTAAAACCTTGGCAGAATCCGCTCTGTGTGGGGTCCCATTAGATGGTTGTTGAATGTGCAGTCAGCATACATATTGGCAGTGTGGTCTGGGCTAGTTTGCAGGGTCCCACAACCCCTTTATGTCACATGAGTGTTCATGTGGGGATTCACCTGAACTCCTCTGTATGTACAGAAATAAATAGTTCTAGAGAAAAATAACAATACCGTTATAGCATTTTGCTGCTTCTGGGTGTTTTCTCTCACTCTGAAATGTCCATCCACAGCAATACAGGAAGGTTCAGCATCTCACTAAGTGAAGCCTGGCTTTTTGTTTTTTGTGCTGGCTGAAGGGAGAACAAAGGTTTCTGTTTGATATCAAGAACATCTGAATTTACTCGCTTGCTGTAGATGTTGAAAAGCTGGTATTAACTCAGTCTAGGACCATGTGTGCTGCAAATATCTGTCTTTTCTGTGAACAGAGTTGGGAGCTCCAGAGTTGGGAGCACATAGCACAGATGGAGCTCTTGTTCCCATTTCAGTAAGTGAGATGGCTGCTTTGCATTCACTGGAGCTGTTGGCCCACAGGAGATCACTGGATCAGAGTGTCTGTCATGTGTGTTCCCTGGCTTTGTGATTGAAAAATCACCATCCTAAATGTTCTTAGTCTTAAAACAGGCAATTTGAAGACAGACCATTTCATGGGAAGGTGGGTCACATTGCAATGCATATTGCTGGGAAATCTAATCCCATTAATATTTGTTTGCGAACAGGTAGCATTGTTCTCTTGGCCTCTGTTTGCTAAAGTTGGATGCCCATGTAGGCAAACAGAGTCATGCTTTAGATATGCAAAGAACAGGAATGCTTTTAGTATTGATTTGCTTTGAATCCCTGATATTGCCACACTGTAGCCCAGCAATGCTGCTTGTCCTCTAGCTCTACTCTAGCTTTATCATCAAAGTTAACTGTGCTAAAAAGTGCAGGCAGGAGATATATTAAAAACAATAGAACAATGTATTTTCACACATACCTCTTTTTTAAAAAACAACAACAAAAAAACAACAACACACACCTCACAATAGTGTGTGAAATACTTTCTCTCCCCTAATGCAGCTTTCTCCAACCAGATATGCACCAGATGTGTTGAAATACCATTCTCATCTTCTCCAGCTATCATCCCAACACATCTGGAGGGCGCCAGGCTGGGGAAGGCTTATCTTGAGGCTTAGAACTAGAATTATTATTATTATTAAAACATCCAGAAGTTTGGATTTTGTTGAATTGTTAAATACCAAGTAACTGGGGCAATGTCCGTCTGCTAGTCCTTTTGCCACATGTTTTCCAATGGGCATTTCTATCACTTTTGGTTTTGGTGTCAGATGGCAAAAATAGGGTGTGTTCTTCTACGTGAGAGTATGGCATGTGCGTGTGGGGGAAGGGGGATATTTGATCATTTTAGATTGCTGTATTGCACTTGGCGGCTTCACCCTGTCAGCATTTTATTTTATTTATTTCCAAGCTAATGTTTAACAAGGCTGCACCTAGATGTTTTATAAGATGTAGCCTTAGGAATTCATTGTGTAAATGCATTTGGCTGTGATTTCGTGGAGGAGCAGGCAGAGATGATGAAGTATGGTTTACTGTCCAGATTGGCAGAATTACCTACAGATTCTGAAGCTAGAGTAGCAGAGGTCATACTTAGGAGGATCTGCTACACTGAAAACCTCCTAAAAGCATCGGTTCTCCTCCCTTTGGTTGTACACAAGCCCACAATTAATGGTTATGTTAACTACATGCTTAACTACATTTTTGACATGATGCTTAAGCGATGGAGCAATGTCACACTTGACCTATGATTTAATCATGTCCTGCACAACTTGTGGCCCATGAAGCTGGAAACAGTTCACCAGTGGTGCGTTATGTGGCCATCAGGTGTTAGACAATCCCATATCCTGTTTTTGCAGTCCCATATTGTAGCATGTGTAACCTGTCTCTTTAAGAAACATGTCTGGGTTGTAATAGCAGGTCCTCCCATTCCTTGGGTGGCTGTGGTTTTCTCCATGATCCACTTAGAACTGGGGTCTGTTTGTTGTCTGCATAGCAAAGTCATGCAAGCTGCCCCACTGCTTGGTTGGTATCTGTTCTCAAAGTTCCCATGACCACTGCTGCTTCTTGGCCTTAGGGCAAGCAAGTTGGAATGTCATCTCACACAGTGAGTATTCTTCATCAAACCCGCAGAGCTAGACAAGGAGATACCATGTGGTGTACGAACTGGGCTTTGCTAATCCTGAAACAATGTTTACAGAAGGCCTGCAAGTTGTTTCTAGAACCTGCATGAGGCAAGCTTTCAAGTTTCCTTCTGAACTGGGCTGGACTGATTGTTTGGGAGAAAATGGAAGAAGGTGAGAATAAAACCTTCTTCTCTACCTTATTGTAAGACAGCCTTCCCCCACCTGGTGTCCTTCATGCAGGCTGGGGGATGCTAGGAGTTGTAGTCCAATCCATCTTGGGGGGGTGCCAAGTTGGGCAAGGCTTCTGTAACTAATGCAAACAACAAAGAAGATTATAAGATTGGAGTTCTCTCTCATTGCATTGACGGCAAAGCACTGGAAATATACAACAACGGATACCAAACCATTTAGCAGCTTGAGCTTGCTATGCAAACAAGTGAACAGACCCTAAGCAGTCCTAAGTGGCTGGCTCATGGACAAAACCACACCCACCCACAGAGGAAGGAGAGCTGCTATTACAATCCGGAGGTGTCTCTTAAAGAGACAGCTCACACAGGTTACACAGATAAGGTCACAATAACAGGAGGCTTATTGAGTCTTTGATTTAATACAAACTCTCCTGTGTGTGATTCCGAAGGGCCATTTCATGTTATTTCTGTGGGAAAAATGTGTGTATCATCATGTTTGAACTACAGCGCAACTGATCTTTTCCCTGCAAATGTACAGAACAGGCAGCTGATGTATTAAAAGGAGCCAGCTCAGAGAGTGGGCACGACAGAAACATGCATGCAGAAAATAGAAAATGATTCCCACTTTCTCATGTGCCTTTTGCTTTTCCCCATCACTTTCTTTCCAAGGAAGCTTGGAGAGAGATCAGTATGGGTCCTGCTAAGAATTCAAGGAGGAGAGAAGATTCAGATCATGCTGTGCCAAGAGAGAGCAAGAGACAGAGATTAAGACGGGATTCACCAGGGGAGGATGAGGAATCTGTGCAGGCAAGAAGATGAAGGCTGAACTTCACTAGGGAAAGCAATATTTTTTTCATAGGTCATTCCAACTCTTCCCACCTGACTTGCCTTCATAGAAACTGGGTGGGAAAGGAGATCTAAGACCAGACTCTGTGGGTTGGCTTCCTGTTCTCCTTCCTGGATTACTTCAGCAGCCTGGGTTCCAGATGCCAGTTGTAAATTTAAAGGGGCCAGTGGCAACTCTGTTTCTGCAACCCTGTGGAAGGCATTTTTGTGCATGCTGCAAGTATAGGATAAGACATGAGGATATTTTTTAGCATGGCCTTCCCACCAATGTGGTGTATAATATATTGCACAGCATGTAGCAGAGCTGGCTGCCAAAGGCAGTTATTCATATCAGTTTAACTGGAAAACCAACACACCGAGCAGGTAGTGCAGGTAGTGCAGGTACTCCAATGTCAAGGAATATTTGGAAGACTTATCAACATGTAGCCTAACACTTCTCACCCAGTTGTTTTTATAAGGCCAGCTGTCACAACTGAATTGGCATGTCTGAGCAAATCCATGTAGAGATGAGCACACTTACCACCCCATTGCAAAGCTGCTTAAACTGGGATATGCATCAGCACAGAAAATGTAGGCTGATTGTGAGCCGAAGCCTATAGTGAAGCAATCATGTCATATACTGGACATAATTTTGTACACAGGTCCTTGACCCAGGCTCCCTCCCTCCCAGTTTGGTAATATGAATTTGCTTCTAGACTGCAGTTTAATGGTGCCAGAGTTACCTGGATTTGCATCAGCTATGACAAACAGGCAGCATGACTCCTTCTAATAACAAACTCAGTTGCTGAGTGAGGCTAGGATTGTAACCGAAGCAGAGCCATTAAGAAACAAGTAGGAAGTATTACCATGTTCAGGGGATCCCTGAGGTTTACAGAGATCCAAAATAATCTTTTAAGAAATACATGAAGGAGGCAAGAGCAGTCCAATGAGGACTGAACATGCTCAGGCTACTCTGTAAATAGGATTAATATTGGATACAACCCACAGAATGTAGAGTGATAGTAAAAGAAAAACAAGATGAGTGCAATGTGCATTTCATGGTGGGAATGGCTGGCTGCAACTATGAACAGGAACACTGCTTTTAGGAGGGAGAACACATACTATAACTTTTTTTGTTTGCAGGTCCTGCCTGTTTTCTGTAACTTGAGCTCACATGGTGTTAACTGGTTGGTTCTGACTGGGTATTATACCTGCTGTGTTGTTTTATGAATAGTGCAGGTTTAGCAGGGGAAGTGGATGCATTTCCTATTTGTCACCTGCTGGCACTAAATACCCAAGCCCTTTGACATATAGATGCCAGGAAATGGTCCAGTCCAGAGGTGATTACCCCACTTGGGTTTTCATCTGTCTCTTTCTAAGTGGCTGAGATGATATTATTTTAATAATCTTTGGCCAATTCAGCCACTTTTTGGTCCAGATTTGGACCAGTTTGGCCAATTTTCTTTCTTCAATAGATTTCTAGGGACTTTTGCTTGCATAATAACTTCAAGTCCTGAAATTGATTTCGGTACCAAGTCTTCTAAGCAGCTGTCAAAACCACTGTTCTTCTCATCTGTAAGACTCTTTGTATATGGCTGCTTTCCTCAACCTTGTATTCTCCAGATATTTTAGATCACAAATCCCATAATTCCTAACCATTAGCCATGCCAGCTGGGGGTGATGGAAGATGAAGACCAAAACATTTGTAGGAAACCAGGTTGGGGAAGGCTGATAGAAGACCTGCTTCATTATTTTGTTAATTGGTTCCAAGTGTAACATGCGATCCTTTCCTGAATCTAATTCCACATTTGCGGAACCATCCCATAGATGTTATGAGTTTGGTTCTTATGCTGTGTTTTGCATCTTTTGGGTTGGCTTTTGAAATGATACCTGGATGTATAATCATGAACATATGTTATCAGAATGTGTCACCTGTTCATGACTTGTCATATCACAGTACTTCCACAATAATCTAGGATTCAATTGATGGGATTATCCTTGAACAAGTTGTATGCACAATGCAAGTTTTCATTGGAATCCTTTTCAAAGATGTTCTGTAGATAGCCTTTAAGAGTTGTGGCATCTTGGAACAATTATGTTTAATTGTTTTTCTTCAGAAGGAGAAAATAATATAATTTAACACTTGTACTTTAATGCTGTCAAGTATTTCAAAAGGTGGACAATGTAGCTGTGTGTTAATAAATTCTTTTTACAGCCTTTTGTTGAAAAGTCAAGACATTTCTATGTCAACAGAGCTGAAGTTGGTTCTGCGAGTATTGTTGATGATTGAAAATGAAGAATTGTAAGCACAATTCATCTTAGCGAACACTGGGTGTGAGTAATGCCGACCGGGGCCAGACATTGACATACGGGCCGTCATCAAACTAATTGTTGTTTGAATTACCTGTTATGATCCGATGACAAATCTCCTTCACTCCTGCCACTGGAGCAGAAAATGTAGCTTGAATTGTCGTGATGTTAGCAAGTGTAAACTGTACTTCAACAAGATGGATAAACCCAATTATGGGGCAGACCTGTAGAGAGAAAATCCATTTAAATCTCGTAATGTTAAGCAGAGCTGTGTTTAATTCATTTGGGCCAATTTGGGAATGATGTATGAGTCTTGGTGAACATTAGTCAAAGGAGGAAACAACATAGGAAAGAGATGCTCTATAAGCTGCAACAGCATGGAGTCAGAGGGGCAGGCGAGTGCTGTGCCGTTTCAGTGCCTAACACTAATGACTCTGGAAAGCTGAAATGACAAAAAGATGTACTAAGAGCAATTGTGAGAACAGCACTCTGGAAATGAACCAATTGGAGAAGTGTGTGTGTGTGAATTTGGGTATGTGTGTGGGTCTTCTTTTGCTTGGAATGATTGATCTTTAAAATGAAGTAGTATATATTGTTGAGCTTTTTGTATGGGCTAAGCTATCGATACTGAATTAGGTTTCAAGCAAAAATGTCAGAATTTTTTTTCTAATTGAACTAGACATCTGAAATTGAAAGAAAGTTGGAGAGTTGAAGAAAGGATTTTGGCATAATCCACAGTTGCATCTTTTTGTTGAATTTTCATTTCTAGGATGATGTGAACATTCTTTTCTAACACATCACCATACTAGGCATATTATTGATGGAAAAGGGATAAGAACTGGCAAAAGAACTGTAAACATGGGTAGGAGAACTATATTGTGAAACAGCAGGCCTTGCATGCCAAAATGTTTTCCAAGCACTGAAGGGAGGTCAGTGTCCTTCCCTGAAAAGCCTACTAACCGTGATGGTAAGAATTTATGTACTGAATGTATAGTACTTCAGTCAGGTATTCTGATTTCATTGTCTGGTTGGTTGATTGAGTGAAGTTCTATGCAAGCCTATGGTCTTTCTTTGTTTTAGTTATCTTTGATAGCCTGTTTCCCACCAAAGGTTTAGGCCCACAAAGATTAACTGTGAACAGAGTAAACCATATTTTATTGCAGGGACTGAACAGCAGTGGCATTAATGTCCCTCACAGTGTCTGGTGTTTGTTTTATTTTCCTCAGAATAATTTGTCACTTTTAATTGTATTTAGTATGCCTAGCATTTCACAGAGCCCTGAAATATGATTCTTTACAAGGCCAATACTGAAGTAGTGTTTGTAAGTCTTCTAAGGAAATTGCCGAAATAAGGCCACCATGTTGTTCATGCAACATTTTTGTTTACCTACGTTTGTCACAGTGAGTTTTGTTTAATTAAAGGGATGAATAATTTGGTATGGCTTTTTTGTATTTGTGATTGAGGTTCTATTAACACTTTGCAAATTACCTCTAAGGTTTCCACTTGGGTTCTACCAATCAGTCTTAAACTGTACTATGAACATAGGGCAATTGACATTGAAGCCCTCTGCTTTTGAATGCCACTCAAGGAATTGGAGATCCATGTTGTTGTTGTTGTTGTTGTTGTTGTTGTTGTTTTCATTTTTGCGGTGTGTGTTTCATCCCCCCCCCCCAATAATTTGAAATTATTATCTTGGCTGGTATGTCAGAAGAATCTTTAGAACATTGCACAATTAACTTGTCAAGATCTCTTTAATTTAGCAAGCATGGCCATTTTTACAATGTTACTGTAAAATAACACAGCAAAGAGAACCTGCCATGAGCTCAACCCAGTTTATCAATTAATTCCTCTACAACAGGAATTCTAACCTTTGTCTTTTAAACCTGGAAACTACTACTTTTTCATTTTACATTTTTCAACGTAAATGCTTTCCTCTCAGAAGTGCTTTGTGCACTGTGTAAAGATATTTCAGCTTTGTTTTTATTTAGCATCACACACAACACATACTCTCAATTGTAATTAATTAGTCTTGACATTAACCCGTGTGTTTCCTTATATAACGTTTTTGTGTTTGGAAGGGCATGTGTATTTTGTAATCACAGCACAATCAGTACTGACTGAGTACAAAATTCAGTATATAGCATCATGCAGCATTCTCCAATAGTGGGTGAACCACCGAGTTCAGTGGGACTTGCTCTCTAGTAAGTGGGTTTAGGATTGCAGTTGTAGCATCAACACCCCCTTTTTTGTTAGCGTATGTTTGCTCCACTGCTAGCAACCCTGTCCGGAATGCTGATATAGCAATACCCCACAGAAGTTGCTAATATAGTACAAGGGGTAGATTTGGTTCCAGCTCTGAGACTGAAACAAAGTTGTGAGTTGTTTGCTCTGAGCATTGGAACTAAGTTGCAGACTTACTGCCTAATCAAGCATAGACATTCTAATGCACGGCAACGTGGTTTGCCACTTTTTATCTCTCCAGACCACTAGCTGTCTGACTTCTCAGTGTGACTTTTAGTTTACATTAATACCCTTAATGGCTTTGATTGCCAAATGTATATAAATTGAATATATATTTTCAGCAAACCAAGTTTCCATTATTACATATATTTAAAGCTATGATTTCCATTAGATTCTATAAACATGTCTGAAAATGCTTTCCTGAAAGTAAATGACACTTTAGGTCATAATGCATTTTGAAAGATTAACCCCCTAATCTAGTGATATGGACTGTATTTACATTGCCATTTTCCTTCAAGAGCTACATGGAGAGTTATGGTTAAAGAATTTACAAAGGAACCAAATTAGTGGGTTTGCTTGTCAACAAACCACATGCAAAATGCATATGGTTTTGATTTCTTCTTTAGTGGTTCCGTTATCATTCTCATTTATATAGAGAGTGGCTTTTTATCTCTGCTTTGTGCTCTTTCAAGCTAGTTTCCAGTTAAGTTTATGGCTTGTGGTTTCTTCTTGCAAGCCATAGAGTATCTAAAGCTATGATTTGAATAACATCATGATCCACCTTCTTTCTGTTCATTTAGCTCGTCTTCCACATTGTAAAAGTGGTTGCATATGAAAGTGTCAGACAGTAATCACTTGAAACAAATATGCGTAGTCTTCGAACATACTTTAAAATGTATGTATTTTTTATGCTCTATGAGTGCTGAAACAAAGCTTCTAAAAGACATATCAATAAAACAGGGAACTCTTCTGAATTCAAAGGACAGACTTAATCTGTAAAAGCTCAGTAGAGCAGTATGGTTTTTACCAGCTGTCTAAAGGTCAATAATGAGGGACTAACATAACTTCTCTGAGAAGAGAAGTCCATAACCTGAGTGCTACTACAAAGAAGATCTTGTCCCGAGTTCCTAACAACTTCACCTCTCCAGGAGGTGGGGCACATAACAGAGTTGCAGATGAAGAAAGTAGGTTCTAGGCAGGTATGCATTATTTGTATGAGTACATACTTCATAGACAAGTTGTTTCTTCTGGGTGACTGTTACATGGGACATGGTTTATATGCCATTGATTCCAGTGGCAAAATAGAAAACTGATGTGAATCAAGCTTCAACTAGCAAATGGAACCAATCCATTCATAACAGCTAACTCTTATAAGGTCATAGGTATCATACTGATTAGGACTCCAACCTGCAGTGATAATTACTGCATATTATCTTTCAGGGAGGTGCAGTACTTGCACATTATCTTCCCAACCCACAGAGACACTAGTTGCCAATGTAATTCCTGCAGTGTGTATCTCTGAGCATGGTAAAACTGTGCTGCAGTGATATTTACGCCTTACAGTTGGAGTGACCTTCAAAAAAGAGTTACCCTCCAATATATATAGCATGAGCATTGTAGATATAACTACTTCTGGAAATGAAAAAAATCATTTTCTAGTGGGAACATGATTCCATGAGATACAAGAAAGTGTCGGATGATCTGGAATCATTAGTAAGTAACCACACCAAAGCTGGATGAAATTCAGTTCATGTTCCAACAGACCATTAGCCAATTAACCAGCATCAATGATATTATATGTAATTTGTCCAGGACTGGAGTATATGCTCTGTTGATTTTAATAGGGATGTTTTGTTTTAATAGGATGGAATAATGGAATGCTTTAACATCTATGATTTTAGGGGTGAAAAATACACTGAATAAGGTTGCAATCCTAAAGACACTTTCTGGGGAGTAAATCCCATTGAATTCAGTGAGAGTTCTAAGTAAACATGCTTAAGATTGGTCTGCATATGTTATTTTTCCATATCACTTTGAACTGGGATGGGACAACTTTGGGTCCCCCCCCCCATTATCTCCTCCCTTTTTTTCCTTGCCTCCCTAGGGAGAATGTCATGCTAGAAAGGCATTATTTCAACTATGTCTATTTAATTTCTTCAGATTCCAGTACCATTGTTGTTTTAATTAAACCTAAAGCTATAAAAGTGCTGATGAGCTTTGCAGAGGCACTAATCATGTTTACTCTTTGCAGTTCAGCGTCCATATGCAACAGTAAAAATCATCCTCTTAAATCATCTTTACTTGTGCTTTGCTATTAATCATGAGCTTTAATTTATTATTATTTTTAGCATGTGTCCTTGGTGCATTTATATTGTCAATATCATTTTTTTTGGTTCTTGGAGTTTTAGCTTTTTTCCTTTATGTGAATAGAGAATCCAGTCTACTTTCCAAACACCCCACCCCCAAATAAAGGCCAACTTATATGCTTTTGGTATTGGTTGGTGTGATCCATGTGGCCAGTATTTAGTTAACAAGAGCTGGGAGGGAAAAGGGCATAACATATGACCTAATTTATTTCCCTGGGGTGCTGGGACAAAAGGTTCCAGAGGAGAAGGATTTTGGAATTCTCCAGCTCATTGATAGGCATGAAATTAGCATCAGTGAGGAGAGGAATCTGTTGCTAGTTGCGCTATTTTGTTCCATGTCAGTTTCTTTTATGTACAAGAAATTCCTGTCACGGAAGACTTTATTTCCATTTTACAGCCTTCAGCCTACTTGTTAGAATGCTAGACTTTGGCCTTTCAGGGCTAGAAGGTTTCCTTCATTAACTGCAGGAGCATGTTTTATAGACACAATAAACATCTGAAAATTGCCTGTCCCAATTAATAAGTATGTAATACCCATCCCACTTCTCTGGTTTGCTTATAGAAGTTGATTAAAATAACACTACTATGTCATTATTGGTGAGAAATCTTGTCCACTCTCTATCTTTAAATCCAAGTTATGAGTTTTGAAGCCATTGGTATAAAAAACACAGAGAATAATTTGCACAGTTATCACTTCATCTGCTTGTCACATCCTGCACACTTACTGCAAGACCTTCAAACTGCTCCATCTTAACAAATAAATAAAGGAAATCCTCCCTCCTCAAACCAAGATGATTGAATTTCAAACTTGTATGTGGGCCAGTTTTTCTGCTTTGGTTTATCATCTTAGAGTGTTTTATGACTCAGGGTAGTTAGAAATTACATATTTCTTTCATGTGGAAGTTAATGAGGTTGTCTTGAAAAATGATATTCAAGTTCCCATGTAAGTTTGTAGTAGCAGTGGATGGCACCTAAGCATGCTTCTATACTAGGGATGTGCTCCGCTTCTAATCGGACCGGCGAATTAGAAGCAGAGCGGGGTGCTTCGCCTCCCCTTAAGGCGGAGGCGAAGAGGATTGGGGGGCCGGCGGAGCGTGGTGAAGAGGATCGAGGTGAAGGCGGATCCTTCGCCTTGATCCGGAGCTCCGCCGGAAAGGTAAGCGGGGTTTACCGGGCCCTGCCGCTGTCGCTGTCGCCCATGCGGTGACAGCGGCAGGGCCCGGTAAACTCCCCCTCCTCTCCCCTACCTGCCTCTGTCTGCGGTCCGTCGGCTTCTTCAATTGAGCCCATGGTTCAACCAGGAAGTCTAGGCCGCACTTGTGGCCCAGACTTCCTGGTTGAACCGCGGGCTCAATTGAAGAAGCCGATGGACCGCGGATGGAGGCAGGTAAGGCCCCCCTCCCCCTTGGTCCCTTACTGGGCTCTGCACGGGCGGCGACAGCGGCAGGGCCCGGTAACCCCCCCGCCCTCCTCTCCCGGCCTTACCTGGCGCCACTCCCCTCCACTGCGGAGCTCCGATTCGGAGCCGGAGCTCCGCAGCGAACAGGAGCGGAGTATGGGCGGAGTGGCGCGGAGCGAGCCGATCCAAAATTTTCGGATCGGCCCACGGGGCGGAGCGGGAGGTCCGTGCACACCCCTAATATAAACCATTGGAGAATTAGACTGAACTTGGGCTTTGATAGATACAAATGACATCACTATCATTGTCTTTTTACTCAGTCTCATCAAGACACCTGAGGTTTTGAAATGTAATATTCTAAGATGAATAAAAATAGCTATGATCTATTCACAGAGACTATGGTTTTCATGCTAGAAAATGTGTAAGCTTTCTTCCATCTTTGTGGTAGACTATGGTGGTGAGTCACAAAAGGTGTTTTGGAATATGAAGCAAAACCGAATAGCAGTCTTTGCTTTTGCTTAATTCATCCTGATTTAAACATTGCAAATTCTTATGCTTCTGGGAAACATTCAAGTGCTTTTGAGGGGGGGAAAGGGATGACAGGTAGTGGGGATGATGTGTGTAGTAGTAGGAAAAGGAACACTAGTAATCAGAGAAGAAGTCTACTTTCTGAATTTCTTGCATGTTGTGAAACTTTTCCTCACAGCCAAGATAGCTTAAAAGTTGTTTACGGTTATAAATGAAATAACTATTTTATCCATTTTTGCCTTATTAGAACCACATCCTTTATTTGATGGCCACTTAGCGTAAGCATGGTGCTTCACCATAAAGGAACACATATGCTGTACTAGATTTTTCTTTTGAAGGTTGTGATTAGTAACAGAATATCTGCGGTGTTAGTGTTCAAGATAGTTCTGTAGTACATGCCTTGCTTGAATCTATAATCTCTTTCCTTCCCTTTTATTCATTACTTGAGGAAGTGTAAATTAAAACACTACTGCAGTCCTTAAGAAGCTCTTGTTTGTCTTGACTTGTGTTACAGAGGCCTAATGTTAAAAAGAACTATGTTGTAATTTGAGAAACTGAAAAGCCTTCCTAATCAATGGACTCTTAACTCTGAAGACTTGGGTAACATGTATTTATTGTTTAGTGGGATAAATAATTGATTAGGTTGGGATGACAGCTTTTATTTATTATTTATTACTTATATTTTTACCCTGCTTCCCAGCCACTCAAGGTCCCTAAAGCAGATTACAACAAGCTAAAATACATAAAATTAAAATGATAATATTTAAGCAAAGGACAGAATAAAACAATAGCAGAATGCATAAAAGCTAATCCAACAGCTCCACAAAAAGTCTTGGTCAGCATTCCAAGTGCAGTGAACCATGTAGTCACTTGGTTATCACTTGGAAGGGATGTCCCAAGAATGAGATCCAGCATGAACCAAGGGGAGCTTCCAGCCAGCCACATGAACTGGCCAGCTGGCAATGAGAAGCAGGTTGAATCAGCATCCCCTCCCCCTCCAGGTGCCTCAGGGTGCTCACCAGTTCTTCTGGCTGCAGTTGCTAGCTGAGAATTGATCAAAAAAGTGGGGGGGGGGCAGGAGTACCAATAAGCTGTAAACCTCATCATTTAGAAGAGGATGAGAACCCACTGCAAAGGCAATATGACCAACAACAACAACTCCATATCTAAATTGAAGTTTAGTTTATTGGCCATTACCAGCCCTACCTGGGCAATCATTCTTAGAAGGTAGTGCTGAGGGACTTCTTTTTTATTCTCTATCCTTTCACCTGCAGGATACCACAAGGTTCCATCTTGTTTCCCATGCTATTTAACATCAACATGAATCCACTGGGGAAGTCATCTGGAGGTTTGGGTTGCAGTGTCACTAATATACAGATGACACAGCTCGATCTCTGTTTCTTACCTACAAATTCCAGGCAGGCTGTGGAACTCCTGAATAGGTGCCTGGTGGTGGTTCTCAGGTGGACGAAGGTGAACAAACTAAAGCATAATCTAGACAAAGCAGTAGTAATTTGGGGGAAATTGTTAATCTAAATAGAGGGATTTAATTGTTATTGGATGGGGCTGCCCTCTTCCTGAAGGGACTACATTCGTAGCTTGGGAATCATTCTGGAATCATCACTGTCTGTGGAAGCATAGTAGAGGAAGTAGCCAGACACACTTTTATTAGCTTTGGTTGTTACATCAGCTCTGACCTTCTCTACAGAAAGCACCCCTGTCTCCGTTATGGATGCCCTAGTTACATCTGGATTGGACTACTGTAATACAATCTATGTGAAACTACCATTGAAGATGGCTCAGAAATTTCAGTTGAGTCGGAATGTGGCAGTTCAAGACTTCCTTGGGGCTAAAGGATCAGATTGTATTACACCTGCTGCACTGGTTGCCAGTATGTCTCTGGTCCAATTCAAAGTGTTGACCCTGAACTTCAAAGCTCTCAACTGTTCTGATCTATGTTATTTGAAAGACTGCCTATACTCGCATGAATCTGCCCATGTATTTAGACCATCACTGGAGTTTCTATTAATTTGTCCCACTATTAAGCTCAGTAATGTTAGTGAGCACCTTCTCAGTGGTGGCCCCTACCCTGCAGAATTCCCTCCCAGGAAATTTTTGTGACCGTTTATAAGAGTGTTTTAAAATGTCATTGCATCTGGCTTTTAGTTAAATGTTTTAATGCTATTTGCTGCTGATGTATATTTTAAAATGGTATTTTATTGGAACTGGTTATTAAAATTTAAATAAAATTTAACATGATTTTATGGCAATTTTATTATATATTTTTATTGCTTTTATGCTGTAAGCCATCTTGGGATGACTATGGTCTTGAAAAGCAACTACGAAATAGATTTAATTAATGAAACATGAAGGCCAATGACCATAGGGTGGAACAAAAGTTTCCTAGACCACCTTCTGTGTCTGTCCTTCCAGAAAAGACTAAAGCCACCATAACACCACATTTCTCAATTCTACTCTGGCCAGATGATCCAAAACGATACCATGGTTGATGGCAATGAAGTCTGCCAATAGGTCCAGGGGTACTAACAGGCTTGCACACACACACAACACCCCCGAGTCCAATTCCACTGAGGTACTTTCAAGGCTGTTTCTGTTCTCAAACAAGGCTGGAAACTAGTTTATATTTTGTGAATGTCAACATAGTGACAAAAATCCATTAAAACCATTCTAAATCATGGTTATAGGCAAACTTGACTGTCAAGTTTTAACTTGCTTCTGATTCAGTGTTGGGTTCTTTTTTTATCTGTCTCCCCTTCTCTCTCAATCCTTTACATGCATAGGAGAATAATTATTACTGCAGTGTTCAGTTTCTGTTGGCTTTTTTCCAATAACAACATCCCTGTCTTTTTTCATTGCTGAGCAAAAGCAATCTGAAGGCTCCATAATTCCTTAAATTGGATTTTAATTCTTATCCCCTTACGTTCTGTAAACAGAGTATTTTATGAAACCTCATTGTTTTTGAATAACAAACCAGTGATGACTCTTTGTTTTTTATGGGCAAATATATGCCTTTGAAGTGTGCACTGGTTCTGTGAGTAGTGGGGCTGGTGGTCTGCACCATTGGTGCAGTCAGAAATAAATAAATAAATAAAAACCTGAAAGGGAAATGTATCAGAGATCATGATATGATCATTGAGAAAAGAACGCAATACATGTGTATGGGAAAGGTAACACCAAAATGCTGTACAAATTAGCTCAGTAGATGGAGATCTCTGAAATAATGGACTGTGGCTTTTAGGTAGGCCTGAACTCTGGCATCTCTCAATTAAACATAGCCTGGAAGAAAAGAGGATGAATAGCGAGGGAGAGAGAGAAAGAGAGAGAGAGAAGTGAAAGCAGGATTCTTTCTCTCACTGCTGCATTTGCTGACCATGCTTCCCTCTATAGGTTGGCTCATAGGTTCTGCAGAACAAACAAACCAGCAAATAAATTGCCCCCTGTACTTAAGGTTGTGCAAATAGAGCAATGTTTTTGTTTTTTTAATTACTTTCATCCTTAGAGCAACTGGACCTCAGACTGCTTTCTTCTCTTGAGATCGTAAACTTAGATTAAAAAGAAATTCACAAACCCCAAAACATTGAATTTGCACAACTGGATCTATATACATTCTAATTGCTTGGGTGGGGCATATATAAAAGGCCTCATCGTGGCTAGATAGCAGTCATTACTCAGATTTAAAACTTTAGATATTTAGGATCAGAAATATCCTAAATATCTATTTATTTCACAAAAAATGTGAAAATACAACATTAGTGTGATTTCAATATTAAATACATTGCTTTAGGAGCTAAATATCTGGACTAACATCCCAAACAAATATTTATTTAATATTTCATTCTCTATATGCCCCCCTCTCAGTTACCACCTCCAAGGCTGCTCACAACATATTAAAACATGAAACATTACTACTATAAACCATACTGTAAAAAAAAACCCTAAAAACTTAATAGTAGCAGATTACACTACTAAATGGAACTTTTCTAATACTGAAGAAGCCAAGGAAATTAACAAATTGGACTGTAGTGATAGTCCCTCTAGAAACAACTAGGATTACATGAAGTGAAGTTTACTATAAAGGGCAGAGTAGTTAGCATTGACTAATTAGAGATAATGCAAGTGGCATTGTGTGTGGCAGAAAATTGAATGAAGGTACTTTCTCTCCCGAGTGGCTAATGGGGAAAAATGAAGGGACATGATGATCTTTTCTAACCACTGAGTACTGGTTTACCTTTATAGAATTTCCCCAGAAACTCTGTTGGAATGTCATGTGCAATTTTTCAGTATCATAGGCTAGACATGGCTTGAATCTTATTTGGAGGACTCAGAATTAGGAGTGCAAATGTAACTTTTGTAGATGAGTTTGTTGCTGGTATATACCCCAAGGACAAAAAGGAATGTGGTAGAACCAGTGAGTATTTCTTGGGTGTATTCATTCTTGCTTAGATATAGTTAGGTATCATTATTAATTTGGATTTTGAACCCATTTGACCCTGAGGGCTTGAAGCAGATCTTATCTATGGTCTCTATCAAATTTGGATTTTAGTGTTACAAAATACCAATTAAAACACTGAGGTGTGCAATACCAAAGCTAGAATCATCCCACAATGGCTTGAATCCCTGGCATCACTTTCAAAGCCAGCGTAAAAACTGCAGCACTTTTGGAAAATGTACAGAAGGAGAGGTTGGCAAGTCTCCAGACTACAGGAGTACCTCAACTGTAGGGCCATAGCAGAGATGTTTGAGTGTCCTTGCACATAGAGTTGGTGCACAGCTGGTGTAGATGGTGCACTTCTTTGGTATATTTTGGACACACATACAAAGCAGGAGAGAGAAAGCGAGAGAGAGAGAGAGGCACTGACAATATGTATGGTGCTTTATATAGTACCAGAGAACAGGTCCCTATTATAAGAAGCTTAAAATCTTAAATTCAACAAAGGAGAGTAAATAGGACAGGGAATAGGAAGGGGGATAAATAGGGAAAGAATATGTTTGCAGGTACTTGGGGCCAAAATTGACATTACTTTGAATCTGAGTCTAGCAGCTGCATCTTTTCATTTTTACTCTAGAGCAGGTGCAGGGGGGCTAATCTGGGTTGGGGGGTGGCTTTTAAGTTCTGGATTGGGGTCCCTTTGTTTGTCTACTCTAGATTAAAAAAATTTAGCTGCTAGACACAGATAACAGATAATGGCAAGCACTCTTGTCCCTCCTGCTTGGAGGAAGTAGTAGAGGACATGGGGAAATCGTTCCAATGATTTAAACTGGCTTTCCAGTTCAGAAGAAAGCTGGTGGTAGGTGGTTGGAGGAAAGTCTGTATAGTGATTCTTAAGCCAAAATGTTGTAAAAAGGGTGGAATCCTATTAAATTCTTCCACTGATGGAATTGCTTCCCATTCCCCCATGCACCCTCAAAATCTGCTCCAGAGCATTGGGGGTCCCTCCAGTTGCAATGGGAGAAGTTGAATTTGCCTAAATTGTTTCCCATTTATGCTCCATACACACCTCTCTCTCTCTCTCTCTCTCTCTCTCTCTCTCTCTCTCTCTCTCTCTCTCTCTCTCTCTCTCTCTCAGCCTCATAGCCTTCATACTAGATCCTTTTGATTAGAAATAGTGTTGCTTGGTTAGTTTTGAATTGCATGTTATACTGCAGCCATATGTAATAAAGCTGCCATGGCTCTTCTCCACCGCAGAGCACCTTTGGGATTGGGATATTCAAACTTTAAGAAGAAGCAATAGAGGGAAAGAAGTGTTTTTGTTGACTGATTTCCCTCTGGTTTCTCTCACCCTTCCTGCTTTGGCTCAGCAACTGTTCTGGTCACCAATGTCACTCGGTGGTGGGTAGGTTGAAGAGAAAGTGGTTGCTAGGGAAGGAGTTAAAACTCTCTTCCCTTCTGTTACTTCTCCCAGACAAATCCATAATTTCCAAGGGCGCTGTCCAAGAGAAAGGCTACATTATGTGTGACTGCAGTGTAATGTGTAGTTTGCTTCTTGCAGTGATGATGTAAGCTGTTGCTCTGGGGTACGACAGGTTGGATTTCTTATGCTTTTTTTATAAAGCCTAAATTAACAGCCAGTTTGGTTAGAGTTCTTTGGGATCTAACTAAGGGATTATGGCCATTCTCCAGTGAGTCAATCTAGCTTAATTTATTTCAGGTCTATCAAAAAAGATCAATCAAAGCTCTTTTGAAAGTAAAGCTGTAATCAGCCTGTGTACTTAGATGTCACTCCTGTTGTACTATTTTGCTTCTCCAGTGAAAAAGCAAAAGTTCAGTCTGTGGCTAAGCAGATATATTGTAGTGATCTTTCTGTGTGTGTGTTTCACACACTGTTAACTTTTTGAAAGCTTGCTTGCATTTTATATACTGTTACTATCCAGGTACAATTCTAAGCAATTTTGCATGTCTTGTTAATTCTGAACTTGAATTTTTACTTCAATTTGAAGTAATTGAATCAAAGGCAATGAATGCCACTTATTAGTTGTTTTTAAAAAGACAAAAAATGTGCTAGAATCTAGATGATGTGGATCCTGTTTGATATATAATAATGCATATGCACCATGCTGTTTATTGCATACTTCATTGCAGTCACCATATGCATATTTCAGTTTGATTCTCATTGCCTTGATACTAATTTTCATTCATTCCACCTACAAAGCTGCCCCTCAAGATTGTAAACGCAGGTTTAATCTGTCCCCCCCCCCGCTAAATGTGCTCAAGTGAACTCATAGGTATACTTGTAATTTGGAGTGCTCCCTCTCCTTCACACATACATGTGCATAGACACACAGGGTTATTGCACTTTTCCGGGAACAACGGCCTCTTCATTGGAATCCCCTCTTTCAGTGAGTTATATATGGTAAATGCATTTTTTAAACAAAGGCAGCTTAATTGATTTTTTTTTAATAAAAGGTATGTATAGTCAAAGAAAGTAAAATGTGTAGGTTCCAATTTTAAAATGAAGGTTTTGAAAAAAGGAATGAAGATGCTTTCAACATACTATAGAGAACACCACTGCACTATAACAGCAACACTGCGGTATAATTTTCACCCTATTGGATGGGTAGGTGGGATGTTCTAGATTTTGTGATACCTGGGATGGTTGAAACTGCAGGATCCAGTTTCTGGATCCATTGGCCCATATTAGAATTTCATGTTTTACCTACTTAACTTGTTAAAATTGGGGCTGATGATGCTGTCAAGGTGATGCATGCCATATGCTAGCAAATTTGGAAAACCCAAGAATGGCCATCAGACTGGAAAAAAATCAACTTATATCCCCATACCAAAAAAGGGAAACACTAAAGAATGTTCAAACTATCGGACAGTGGCACTTATTTCACATGCCAGTAAGGTAATGCTCAAGATCCTGCAAGGTAGTCTCCAGCAATTCATGGAGCGAGAATTGCCAGATGTACAAGCTGGGTTTAGAAAAGGCAGAGGAACTAGAGACCAAATTGCCAATATCTGCTGGATAATGGAGAAAGCCAGGGAGTTCCAGAAAAACATCTATTTCTGTTTTATTGACTATTCTAAAGCCTTTGACTCTGTGGATCATAACAAACTGTGGCAAGTTCTTGGTGGTATGGGGATACCAAGTCATCTTGTCTGCCTCCTGAGGAATCTGTATAACGAACAAGTAGCAACGGTAAGAACAGACCATGGAACAACGGACTGGTTTAAGATTGGGAAAGGAGTACGGCAGGGTTGTATACTCTCACCTTACGTATTCAACTTGTATGCAGAACACATCATGCGACGTGCTGGGCTTGACGAATCCAAGGCTGGAGTTAAAATCGCAGGAAGAAACATTAACAATCTCAGATATGCAGATGACACCACTTTGATGGCTGAAAGCGAGGAGGAGCTGAGGAGCCTTATGACGAAAGTGAATGAAGAAAGTGGAAAAGCAGGGCTGCAGTTAAACCTCAAAAAAAAAAAAAAAAAAAACAAGATTATGGCAACCAGCTTGATTGATAACTGGCAAATAGAGGGAGAAAATGTGGAGGCAGTGACAGACTTTGTATTTCTTGGTGCAAAGATTACTGCAGACGCTGACTGCAGCCAGGAAATCAGAAGATGTTTACTTCTTGGGAGGAGAGCAATGACAAATCTTGATAAAATAGTTAAGAGCAGAGACACCTCACTGACAACAAAGGTCCGCATAGTTAAAGCAATGGTATTCCCCGTAGAAACCTATGGCTGCGAGAGGTGGACCATAAGGAAAGCTGAGCGAAGGAAGATAGATGCTTTTGAACTGAGGTGTTGGAGGAAAATTCTGAGAGTGCTTTGGACAGCAAGAAGATCAAACTAGTCCATACTCCAGGGAGGGAAAGGTATTAAAGGCAAAACTGAAGTACTTTGGCCACATAATGAGAAGACAGGACACCCTGGAGAAGATGCTGATGCTAGGGAAAGTGGAAGGCAAAAGGAAGAGGGGCCGACCAAGGGCAAGATGGATGGATATTTTTTGTGTTCATTTCCGTTACATTTTCATTTTCATTAGAGAACTTGATTCCAAGAATACAAACCACATCTCATATGGGTGGCATAGCCAATATGGTGAATATCTGTGTTTCCCCCTTCCCCCCTGGAATTATCCTACAGCAAAAGAAACTTTTTAACAAGTTAGGTAAAAGCTGAAATGCTAATGTGGGCCAAATCTCATGTCAAGAAGAGGAATAAGATCTCAGTTGCCAGCTTGAACAGAAAGCTATAGTATAAATTACCTCCTTGCTACCTCCTGGCTAATCTGATACTAGGCTATGACAGTATCTGACTGTTTAAGAAGGGGACTGGAAAATATGACCTTCTATTCTTTGTAACCCTACAATTCTGTGGTTTTGTGATACTATACTATGAGAACTTCTAAACACAGGATTCTCATTGCAGTACAGCATAAATGATTCACCCTGTTATTTGGATGCTACGTCATTGCAAGTTCTGTGGTGGAATAATGCCAGTTCACAGAATTAGAGAATACAAGATCTGTCATACTACAACCCCTACTAATTAACATTCATTTAGTGCCAACATTGTGCTGCATGCAACAGATCAGGCTGAACTTAATTTGTGTCCCATCAGTGGTTGGCAGTAAGTATTTCCTAGACAGGAGCTGACTGTTCTGTGGACTGTCACCTGTACCTAATTTCCAGACTCCACTTGGAAAGCCTGAGATTTCAGCACCTGATCATGTCAGGGGTGATCCACCCTCTGATGGGAAAAAAAAGATAGGTATGCCCCTGTTGTAAGAAAAAAGCAATCTGAAGTGAAGTAGCTAGGCTGACTTATGAATATACCCAACCCTGCATTCTTACTTCTTACTAGCTCCCACTAACTTTCACCATACTTAGAGTCTGGTTAGCCACACCTGAGTTTTTATCAAGCCAGCATCTTCTATCTGAGCCTATTATCTGACAGGAGAAGGGAAGCTATAAAATCTAGCTGTAATAAGAATATCCCTAAGACTTCACTAAAGCAACAAGCTAGTAGGGAATGATGTTATATTATAGGCCAAACGAAACATCCTACTAAGCGCCATGAATGACTGACTTACTTGAGTGGGGATCATGCTTTGGAATGGAACTATGGCAATTCGGGAGGGGGGAATTTAGGCTTCCCCTCTCCCATTCCTTTCCATAATTCCATATTCCATGGAGGGGATTAAAAAAGAAAAAAAATCCACAGATTTTGCTGAACTTGTTTCTTTGGGTCTGGTACAGGAGGATTGTCCCATGTGCCTTTTTAAAGATAGAGCTGATCATGATTATCTCCATGAAGGCTTGTGACTCCTATTCAGTGTTTGCACTGGAGTATGCCAAGACTTTGGGTTTGTTTCCAGCAGGGATGGGGATTATGTGGCCTTCCAGGTGTTCTTGGACTGCATTTCCCATTATCCCTCATCATTGATTGTGCTGGCTAGGGCTGATGGGAGTTGTAATCCAACAGCATCTGGAGGGCCACACATTTTCCACCACTGGTTTATTGCTCATTGCCATTCAGCTGAGATAAACAACTGACTTTCATGCTTATTGTGAGTAATTAGTTAAACTCCACTTGGAATATAACAGGTGATAGCTATTCACAAACTTTATGAAGCAGCCTTGAGTAAAACCATCATTTTATTGGAAAATGCTATGCAAAGATTCTAATTAACCCTACCAATTAGTGCTATTATCTCTCGAAAAACTGAGCTTGTGCTTTGAGAGTTTTGAGCTTTAGTGGATGTCAGAAGTTTTGTCACTCCCTAAGACTGCCTTGGCAAATTAGTTTTTATTTTTTATTCCTGTACATCCTACAGATATTCCCAAGAGTGTGTCTATATCTATCTATGCCGCCTAGCCACCATCTCTCTCGTACCTTCACTTTCCATTGCTGAAGTTGCCCCTTTAAAAGCAAGCATGCTGAGGAGGTCTCCTGCCTTTGATGCTGCTGTGTACTTGAACCTTTAATAATTAATTTTCCTCCCTATTACTTTTACCTGGGCTAAAAAAAGAGAAAGAATATTCAAGAGTAAATGCCAATAATTGTGCATGTAATGTAATGGAAGCGGTTCATTTACATGCTTATGCAAGCTTCTTCATCTCAGTACTTGAATGTACCACTACACTTGCATTTACCTTCTTGCTGCTGTGCTTTGATGAAGATGGGCCACGTTACAAATAAGCTGGTTGCTATGGTGAACATTGGAGTCCTTGTCTGTTGTGTATAACCTTTCCTATCTTTCCGGACTGTATATAGAGAGAGTATGGGTAATATAATATATATAAAGTGTGTGTGAATGTTTGCCTTCACTGGTAGCTAAATAATGTGTTCAATACAGGATAGCTGAATAGAATTTCATCTACTTTTTAGAAAAGATTTGGACATAGATTTCAAATTCTATACTGTCTCACCTTCTAAATTTGTTTTAAAAATGTCTTAAAACTAGATGACTCAGCAATCCTGGGAAGGACTCTGGGGATTTTTTTTATTTTTTTTGGCGGGGGCGGGGGACCTTTGTATCATCCCAGATCATTGATTGTGAAGCTGCAAGGTCAATGCATTGTCAGACAAATAATTCAGGCTGGTGCAACAGTAAAAGGCTATGCCTGGTCACCTAGGAGCCTGTTGGGATGGGATGATTTGCATATTTATCATGTAACTATCTCGAGAGTCCAAGGACTTGGAAGTTTATTTTAGTCTCAATGACTTTGGTAGCTGGGGAAGGCTCTTCACTGTACTCAGCTCATTAAGCTATGAAGACCATTGTTCTCTGCATCACTTTGTTTGTTTTATTTGGCTGATAACTGTAATAGGAGAACAAGAGGAACCAGATTATTTGAAATTGGAATAAAGGCAGTATGAATCAGCAAGAGCTGTCACATTCCATCTTCTAGTGCAGGGTGTTTTTTTTTTATCCCTTAATATTTCATGTACTCTGCTTGCTTGTTGGCTACCTTTGCTCCTAGCTAGACCACCTTTAACTGACTACCAACTAGTCAGGCAGTGCTTATTTTGAATTATAGTACCTGATTAGATTTCTGTATTGAAAAAATCTTAACATTTTACAGTCAATGTAAAGTATGTAACTGCACATGTGTTTATGTAATGTTTGATACTGGCCTCTTCTCAGTAACTGTAGTTTTAGACAATCCATAGTTCTCCAACTTCAGACATGCAAGGGATCTGTTTAAAAGTGGAAGCAGATGCTTCTAGTTCACGAGCGAGAAAAAAGGAGAGCAAGGCTAAGGCTTGCTGGAGGTCATTTGCAGAGAAGTGAGCCATGATTTCCTGTTACATCTGAATTGGGCCTATGACAGCCTGCATATTCTCAAGCTTTTCTCTATAACTCTGAAAGCTAGACCCAATATTATACTTGTTTGTTTAAAATGAACGGGTGATTCTGCCTGTGTACATAGATTTTGCACCTGTCATCTAGCTTCTACAGCACTATTTGGTGTGATTACAGTCATGAATCAATGG
Source organism: Elgaria multicarinata webbii (assembly GCF_023053635.1). Classification (NCBI taxonomy): domain Eukaryota; kingdom Metazoa; phylum Chordata; class Lepidosauria; order Squamata; family Anguidae; genus Elgaria; species Elgaria multicarinata. The sequence continues at coordinate 64,797,665 of NC_086178.1, forward strand.
CCTATAATTGTCAGCTTGAATTATTGTGGTATCCCAAAATTTTGTGCCACCCTTCCAGGAAATAGACAGAGTCCCTTTCAGAAACAGAAGGTATGAAAGCAGGAAGTGGGGTGGGTGGTTGCCCTAACTCCCAGCAATGTAGGTAGTGACAAAAGTTTGCTTGGATTGGACACCAAGCCAGCAAGGTAGGCTGCCGTCACTCCTTATGTCTAATTCAGCCTAAGCCAGGGGATTCTCAGCCCTTACAGGATACACTTTAGGCTTGTGAAACAAGGGTCCAAGCCAGCACCCTATATTTCAAAACCCTAAACCTGAAACAGCAATAAGCAAGGGGAGAGTTCTGGATTTGTTATGAAGGCTTAATTGGAATAAAGCATATACTTTCAATGATCATAGGTGGTAAGTTTATTTGCAAGAAGGGAAAAGAGATAACATACAACAAGCAGAGCGGTCTTTGGAAACAGTACTTATAAGGCAAAACAACAAAGCTGATTAAACCTGTCGATACGATACGTACCAAGTCACGGAACTTAGAACAGACGCTCAGAAACTAGCAATCCCAAACTGACAATGGAAAGGGCTAAATGAAACCAGGCGAAGATAAAGACAATCTCAGCTGTAACCCCCCTGGTTTTATACCCAAAAACATTTAGTGACATTAAGATGATTTTTATTGGCCAATCACAAGCTAACTGTCCACTTAGGCTTTCTGAAGAGGACAGAAAGTTCCCACACTCAGCTGGCCCAATTCAGCCCAGTTAGTGAGTGTGTTGCTGTGGTCTTGAAGACCTGGTAAAATGTAGAGCTCAAGTTTGTGAAATTCAGCTCTCAGTTACTGCACACTCTTATCTTTATGGTGTTATGCCAGCAAGAGATGAGAAGAAAATTGGTAGTAACTTAAGAGGCATGTTAGAGAGTACTGAGTGACTACGATAAGTTCAAGGTAGTCCTGTCCACATAACACATGACTTCAAATCCAACCTTCCTAAGGCTCCATTCATTCCTTGAAGCTTCCTGCTGGCCTCATAAGACATTTTGACCAGTTTATGGAGAGATGGTTTTAGACTCCAGATGAAAATAAGCTAAATGGCCAACTGGGTTTAGTTTTAAAGCAGGTGGCATTTGCTAAGGAAACAGAGTTATTTGGGATTATAATGGGTTGGTGAATTGGGTGCTGGTGGTAATGCTGGTGTAGGATGGGGATGAATGTTGAGACATCCTAGCCCAGAATGGGGTGCTGTGAAAGGAATGCTCAGTTTCTCTATCATGGGTTATATTAGTTTTGACTGAAAATGATTAGAGATGGAGCCGAAAGCAACTCTGTATGAAATGCCAACTGGTAGAACTAAGGGATAGCAGTCTTCTGTGTGCACAGCTACTGAAGCTGGAGAACCTGATCTGATGTTATTGGCCCAGGTTTGAGGACCACTTATGTGGATTGTTCCATCTCTCTGCCACCAGTTTCCATGATGGAAATGCAATAGCTGAAGCATATTCTTGCATGCTCAGTATAAGAGCTAAATGAGTTTGCAAAGGAGGCATGGGTCACGTCACACCTTCTCCTCTAACCCACTGCATTTCAAGGCTGCAAAATGTTTTACCAGCCTGCTTTTTTATTCATATGAGGGGCTGGCAAAGGAGGATTGAAAGCGCCATCCATCTTCCACCAGCCATTGTTATGAGTAAAAACAATACATATACAACCTTTGCAGGTAGTCATTTTTGGTGGGCTCTTCAACACAGTGCCCTTAAGCATCAATATGCCAATGAATATCTCAGCTTGTCCCTCCTTATTTGCATTTTGTTATTCTTTTAATTTTAATAAAAATGTAACTGGGAGGCTGGCATGCTGAAAAGAGAAATACAACCCTCCGGTGCCATCTTTCTTCCCAATCATTCCTTTGGGCCCCAGAGACATTCTTAGAAAATAAAGATGGTGGGTAGCTGGCTGCAGTCCCAGGGCTTTGTTTGGAATTGTGGCCAGATGCCCAGAGGGGGGGGAAAGGAAAAGATAAGCTTCAGGTGCTGGGGAGGATGTGTGTGAGTATGTGTGTGTTAGCTGGTTTGTTTGTTTTGGTGTGATGTGGTGTCAAGTGCATTTTGCGTGTGCATGTGTGTATGTCACTGCACGTCACTGGTTTGTCTTCTGTGAAATGGGTATTTTGTTGTGCTTTGTTGGGGCAAATATGTGATTTGGCATTTGGGACTCGATGCCCCCGCCACCCACCCACCCCGCCTCTTGGTCATTACTATTCCATATTACTTTTCTTTTAATCTCACCAATTTTCCTTCTGGGTAATGGGTGTTTTGTGACTAGTCACATGCACCAATCAGCTCTTTTGTGATACCATAGCAGACATTTCAGAATAAATGAGTTGAGGAAAAGTACAAAGTATGTTTTGGTGGGTGATGGTATGTTTGAATCCTGAATTACTGGCAGTCCTTTTAAATGTGGGATGGCATTCAAATGGACACATTCTAAAATGGTATAATCCCATGTACTTTTTGTGAATGTTTGAATCTTGCTTTTTTGTGAGTGCACACTGACGTTTAGGAGTTTGGGGTGAACAGGTATTGTAGAACTTTAAATTGGGATGTTTTCAATTCTTGTTGGATTATATCTTAATATTTTATTTTGGGTTATATTTTTCCCAGTTTATTTTTGTTTTTTATAAATAAATTGATAACTGCCAGATTTTAGGTGTCTAGGATAAGATTCCAATAAATAATATGCTTGTCAAAAATATTTTTTCTTTTCGTTGTTATTTTTGCAGCCTCTTTCTTTATTGAGTTCCCTTCCCTTGCTTTCTTTAAAGGGGGGGGGAGGGAATGGCTTGTTTTTCTTGCTTTCCATTTTCTCCCACGTAGAGAGCCCCTAGATCTTGCCTCTGATTCCTTCAGAAATCCCCCAGTGAAGGTGGAATATGTGTTACAATAGAGGTGGTTGTAAGGGCAGCTGACAGATGAAATGTTACAGTGGCATGTATTGTATCCTAAGCAGGGTTGTATATAGACCTCATGATGGGCTGGCTTAGGTATTTACTTAGAAGCATTTCTAGAGGGCAACCTCATTGGGCTAAAAAAGCGTGCCTGAACAAGGAGCCTGTTGTTTGCGCTTGGCTCGTCTCACTCGCTGAGAGAAAAAACACACACAAATGCCTGGCAGTCAGAAAGCTATTCAGTAGGCAGAGAGGTGTCTAGGAGGCCTCAGTCACTCATCAGATGCTGTAAAAGCCCTCACCCTGTTGTAATTCCTGGATAAAAGCAGCACCAGATCAGGCATCTCTTTTTTGCAGTGGAAATGCTATATAAAAAAATCCTCTAAGTGGAGTAGGTGGCTTGGAGGCTAGATGTGAAAATTATTCATCCCCACAGAAATAGCTGTCTAGCTTGAAAAAAGAGGCAAGTAGTTTGAACTAAGATCTTGCGTACAAAAATCAACCTATCCACAGCCCTTGGAAGGTCGTTAATATTGAGGTCAGTGTTGAGAGGTTGCTTATTTTGAATTGTCAGCCTTGTATCCTGAATTAGGTTTGTTTGCACCTATTTTGAGATGAGTGTTAGGCTGCAGAGCAACAACCAGGGTGTTAGACAAGTTCTTAGCCCTTAGGGACGAGATCCAATTCGGCCCCCAAGAACGACACCACACTTCAAGAACATTGGGCAGACTGAGGAGGAGGGGGATGAATTGGCTACTAGATGCACCACTACTTTCAGATGTGCGGGCTCCTGTTGAACGTGGTGTACACAGACAGTTGCTGGGTTCACATGATCATGGTGTGTGTGTGTGTGTGCAAAAGTAGCCATTGTGACTTCAACTCCTGCCCCTGTACTTGCTGGCTGTGTGCTGTTTTTTTTACAAAACTATGTGCGTGCAGCACAGGTTGGCATATCATTTGAACCTGGCACGTGGCATGGCAGGGATGGCTTCATAGCTGCTCTACAATCCCTACTGTATGAAGCCCGCCCTCCCTCCCCCGGCGCACTGAGCTTTCTGCTGGGTTCAGATGACACTCCAACATGCACTGCAGCATGAGTAATTATATAAACAATGGGCACATGTGGCACACACAAGGGTGGGGAGGAGAAGCCATGATGGCTTCTTTTACTCTTGTGATCATGCAAAACCCAGCTTGTGCTGGTGTGTGCTGGCCGCCTTCTATCTAATTTGAGAGTCAGTGTAGTGGTTAGAGTGTTGGACTGGGACTCAGGAAATATGGGTTCTAGTCCCCACTTGGTCATGGAAGCTCACTGGGTGGCTTTGGGTCAGTCACAGACTCTCAGCCAAATCTACCTTATAGGGTTGTTGTTGTTGTTGTTGTTGTTGTTGTTGTGACCATAAAAATGGAGAAGAGGATAATTGTGCATTTCACCTTGAGTTCCTTGAAGGAAAAAATGCGGAATATACATGTGACAAATAAATAAATAAAGAAAGAAATACTCACCCAGGCATAGCTTGTTGTGTCGTGTGAACCCAGGCAGCATGGCTTGTTTGAGGAAGAAACAACCCTCAAACAACCCGTGCCACCTGGGTTGCATGCATGACAAGCCATGGCAAGCTGCCGTAAATGAAGCCAAAGTGGTTGTGTGAACCAGGTCACTGTGTGACCATTGGAGGATCGGGCTAGTGCAAAGATGTGTTATCATCATCGGGGTGAGTAGTGGGGCCACACTCCTGCTTCTCCACATGACCGTCCTTCACACAAGTAATGTGTGAATAGAACCCTGCTGTTGTATAGTCATAAAAAGGCTGGTTATAAATATTTTAATTTTTGAATAATATTCTAATTAATGAATAAATAAATTCAGTCGAGCCAGACAAAATCCTGACTATTTGTCATTATGACTGAGTTAAAAATTCACAGCTTTTGGGAGCAGGGAAGCAGTTGCACAATTTGGCAGCTGTTGTGCAGCACAATTCTAAGCATGTTTACTCAGAAGCAAGTTCTCTTAAGTTCATTGGTAATTACTCCCTGATAAGAATGTTTAAAACTGAAGCCTTTAGGCATATGAAATAATTTTAACCTTTTAAGCTTGTATGTGTAAAAATGTCCAACTCGAGGACCAAAACATCTGCTATCCACTCAAGTGTCAGGAAGCACTTGCTAAAGTACCAGTGAAGGCTATGGAATTACTCCCAAGTCAACTCCATCCTTCAGCAGCTTCTGTAGGTGACATCGCAGTGTGCCGCCAATTTGTGGATAGTACCTCCTACTCCAGCCCTGGAACATAATTACATTCCTCTTGACATATAGCAGTATAGGAAACCTCTCAGGACCTGTGAGTATTCTACAAGATGATGTAACTTCCAAAGACAAACAACATTATTTTCATATTTGCATATGTTATTAATTCAACATTTTATTTGATTATTTTGGCAGTGGAATTCACAGATTTCTGGGAACTATTAGAAAAATATGACTATAGAATGATAAATATAGTTTGTAATGTATGTGAGATCATTTCTGTACTTGAAATGGATTTGATTGGCTACCAGTATTAGCCATTATGGCCCAATGAAGACACAATCATTGTTAGGTGTTTACAACAGAAGTATTCAGTATTTGGAAGGGATGTAGAGGTTTTAAGGGAGTGGGATCAGGCTGCAGGATCTTCCATTACTTTCCCTGCCCCATCATAATTATAACTAGTCATTGGCTGTGTTTGGATGTTTGTCTATGGCTTCATAAATCATGGTTTGTTCATGGCTTCATAAATCCTCCCCTCTTCCTGTTGCATGCTGGCATGGCTGCAGAGGTCCTGAATTGCACTGAGCCAGAATTCCTCATTAAGCCAGGATTTGGACCTGATTGTGAAATCAGGGGAAGCATGTGTTATGTCTGCACTATTAATCATGCTGATGCTAACTGTACTTTATCCCTAACCCAGGTTTGAAACAAGCTTTTAAACCAGGGGTAGCTGACCTCTTTCAGCCTAAGGGCCGAATTCAATTTTGGAGAAATTCTTGGGGACCTGGTTCTAGTGGTGGGCCAGGCCAAAGTGGGTGAAGGCAAAGGCAAAAGGGCGGTGGTAGTGGACAAAAATAGAAGAAATGCCTACACATTGTAGTTCAGTGCTCTTACTGCAAGTAACTAAGCCTTAGGACAGGTATATCAACCTTTTAGAATGGTGGGTGTGGGTGGGGGGAACTGCAGAAAATTACCAAACAATCAGTGGGTGGGAGAAAGGGGCTGGGGCCAGGGGGAGCAGGCATGGCATTCAGGGAAATCCCAGGAGGGCTGGATATGGTTCCTGGCCCTGAGGTTCCCCACTCCTGGTTTAAACCTGGTTTTGATGCAAGTTTGGCCTACTCTTAGCAGTTTCTGTGACCCAAAATCTTTGGCTCCCTCTCCCCGCCCCTTGGAAAGCCCAATCCCCTGGAGGCTGCCTTGAACTAGAGGGGGAATCCGCCTGTTATCTCCAGTTGTTGATTGGAGATAACGAGGCTATTCTCCTTACTTAGCATGCTGCTCCCCCTCCCAGTTGAGAGGGGGATCAGCATGCTAAGTGTTTCCCATGGCCCATGTCTTCCCCAGGTTTGCAGCTTGCTCTGATTCTAGGATTATCTCATTCTAGGATGGGATTAATATATCCTATGATCTCTTTAACAGGAGAAATTGCAGTACTAAACTCCTCTCCTCTTATTATTATTATTATTATTATTTATTTATATAGCACCATCAATGTACATGGTGCTGTACAGAGTAAAACAGTAAATAGCAAGACTCTGCCGCATAGGCTTACAATCTAATAAAATCATAGTAAAACAATAAGGAGGGGAAGAGAATGCCAACAGGTACAGGGAAGGGTAAGCAGGCACAGGGTAGGGAAAAACTAACAGTAGAAAGTAACAGTAGAAGTCTGCACAACATCAAGTTTTAAAAGCTTTAGGAAAAAGAAAAGTTTTTAGTTGAGCTTTAAACGCTGTGGTTGAACTTGTAGTTCTCAAATGTTCTGGAAGAGCGTTCCAGGCGTAAGGGGCAGCAGACGAAAATGGACGAAGCCGAGCAAGGGAAGTAGAGGCCCTTGGGCAGGCGAGAAACATGGCATCAGAGGAGCGAAGAGCACGAGCGGGGCAATAGTGTGAGATGAGAGAGGAGAGATAGGAAGGAGCTAGACCGTGAAAAGCTTTGAAGGTTAACAGGAGAAGTTTATATTGGATTCTGAAGTGAATTGGAAGCCAATGAAGAGATTTCAGAAGCGGAGTAACATGGTCGGAGCGGCGTGCTAAGAAGATGATCTTTGCGGCAGAGTGGTGAACAGAAACCAACGGGCTCTTGCTTGCCACTCTTTTACCTCCTTCCTCTTGTTGCTTCTCCTGTCCTCCACTACCACTGTAGAAATATAGACTGTAAGTTGCTTGGGGCAGAAATCTGCCCTTCTGTTTATATTACACCGCCATTAACACAGGTGGCACTATACATAAATAAATACGCCTCCACTGTCTGTTGGAGTACATCTGACTTCTCGCCTTCTCCGCAGAATGATAGAGCTGAAGAACAAACCACCAAATGAGATTTGAGCAGAACAAAGAATAGGCCTACTTCAACAGCAACATGACCAGGGGAAGCCAGAACTGCCCCTTGGCAGCAGAGATTTTCTCTGCAATAGTGTCTTTGGTGTTAGTATGTCTTGTGGAGATTAGTGTGCCCATTACCTATTGGTATCTCACATCTTTCCATTTATGGTGCCCTGGGCTGCTTGGCTGGAGCATAAAGGGTTGGGTTTTTTTAGTGTGTGTGTGTGTGTGTTATTACCTTCAACTAATCCTGCCCATTGTGTTGGTTGCTGTCAGGGCAAATTAAAATCAGTGGCAGTGTCTGAATATGGATAGTTATGCCAGTCCAGAGCATGAACAACACGACTAGGGAACAAAATACAAATGTTGCAGAAGCTTTCAGTTTGTGTTGAGTGCATAAAGCGATTTTCTTTCTTACATGCACTAGAAACAGCATAACACTGTTATCCAAATTGGCCTCTGCCAATTGATTTAGCCCATGATAATGGCCTGAGTTGTCTCCTGAAAACACATGGAGTTGTTTAAAATAAATAAACGTTGTTTATGCTCTGGTTATAAGACATGCTGTAAATTCTTCAGTTAAGTTCTTATTACGTAACTGTGCACACAGACTTCATATTGGAGCTGCAAAGCATTGATTTAAAGAACAAAAAGCTAAAATTCAAAGTAGACATGGTAAAACGATGGTATTTTGAACTGAAACCATTCTATAATTTCCAGCTCTATAGCGGCTCCCAGGAGTTGTAGCAGCTAATTAATTCCTTTACTGGATATTCTCCCTGTGTAATATCAGAATATCATATACACAGTGGCCTTCTCAAACTTGGTGCCCTCAAAATATGTTAGACTACAACACCCATCGTTACCAGCTAGCACACCAAGTTGGGAAAGGTTGGTGTAGAGGGTTGGATCCAAAGCTTCCAATATATTGGATTCAAAGCTTCCAGCCCAGAGCTTCCAATATATTGATTATGCTAGAAAGAGGATAGTTGATTGCTCGTTGATATATTTGAATAAAGTGCTGCAGAACATTGAACTTTTCAATATAAAAAGTGATTTTGTAAGCAACCTGCTTTTCATTTGCCTAAATATTGTTCTGGAGTGTAATATTTGAAAAGTGTCACCCTTGTTTTAAGGCAAAAGCTGTATTGCCCAAATTGATTAGTTCATGAATTAGACAATGTTCTATATGTAACATTGATGTTTTTCCTTATACAGTTGATGCCCAAACACTCAATTTTCATTTTAATATTTTAAATAAATCTGAATATACAAAGTATGGAGGAGGGGAAGGGCTTGTGCATCTATCAGCAATCAGCATGTCCTGGGATTTTTTCAGTTAGTCTCTGGTGGCAATTTTGGGAGCAATATTAAGAAACCTTACATAGCTGGGAAGTTGTGAAATGCAAACTCAGCTCATTAGCTGACGGTCCATTGTAACTTTCTGTGCCTATTTCTTCTGGGAGCTTATGAGAGGAACTGTGAAATATTACCAACTCATGCTGAAGAGTTAGTTCTGAGAACATCTTTTCCCTGGCTTGTGAAAAGGAAGCCCAAGGCTAAAGAGAAGTCCTTTCAACAACATTCTGTTAGGTTGCGAAGGAAGTGCAGAAAATCTCTATTGAAGCACTTTCCTGGCAGAGTTAGGACTCAACGTTGCACTGAGAATTGCTCTCACACTACTTGATTAGTCTATGCAAAAGCTGTTCTTATAGGACAGATTGTGTAGCATCTTCATGTTTTTTAAACTTTGTAATTTCAAATAAGAATATGTACAAAAATGGGCCAGGAGCTGCTAGTTTCTTTTGTTTCTCTACAATTCTGCCTTGGAAATGTCATTGAGGGCTTGCTTTGGATATATGAAGTTATCTTATATTGACTGAGACCAACAACCCCTTCAACATTCTAATACTTTTACTTTGATTTGAGATATCCAGTTACACAAAGTGCAGGGCATTAAGGCAAACATTTTTTTCTAGGCTTGCGATGTATAACTTTGAGTTGATGTTGAGAATTGAACCCGAGACATCATACATGGCTACTTGACTCAACATTGATTTATATTCATGCATAAGCATTTAAGGGGGGGGAATGGAATAAATAATTATGTAAAATATATCATCCCCCTGTCTCTGATTACGTTTTCCCATTATTATGAACATTGCATGTATTCTTCAGAAGGCGAAAATCCTTTTATATACCATGAACCGTATCCTATTGTGGGCCTGCACCAGCAGACTGACCACTAGTGCAATGGGAAGCTAGCAGTTAAAACAACCTGAAATGAGCAAAAATGCTTATTTCCAGAAAAGGGCAGGTCAGCAGAGTTCCCCAACCTGGAAACAATAATTTCTGCTTGTTTCTGGGGATAATTTTACAACCACCAACTTCCTGCTGCAACACAATCAGTGGAAGTTCAGCAGCACCATTGGATAGTGCTCCAAAATGCCCATTATCCCCCCCTCAATCTTCTAACCTAGAACCTTGTACTTCATGTCCACCTTTTATGAGAACAAATGGGACAGGAGGGCTGTCATAGGAGTAAAGCTGCAACTGTATCTGTATCTGCCTGTAGCTATTAGGGAATCAGATCTTTCTTTTTCTGTCCCTCTAATTTGCTTACCCTTCCAAATAACCCTTAGAGAGAAGTTAACCTTCCCCATTCCTTTTCCAGTACCAGTTGACACAAGTATTGCCCAGAATGTATGATTTGAAAATTGCCGATGCAACGGCAGGCAACTTAGGCCAACATGGTTTGGTAGGACATCCATCCAATTCATTTGGAAACTGCTGAACAGTGCAATTTTGATTAATTTTACTTTAGCAGGCAGGCAGGTCCAGTTGGGGGAAAGAAGCACCAGCTTCGTGATTTGTTTAGTTCCCAGTAGTAGTAAGAGCCATTTTCAGCAGGCACTGCATGCTAGATAATAGGTATGAGCAGACTACTCTGAGTCAATGGATATTGCCTAGGGGAACATGCCCGTTTGGCTGTAGACATCAAATAAATATGGGGAACCTTATCATGGCAGGGTCAAAATATGCACAGTTGCTTACATGGTCTAATCTGTTATATACACACCCCAATATTCATTCTCTTTCTTCTTTACTCCTTCCCAAAGAGAATATGATGTAGTAGATTCTCCTGTAGACTGTATGGTATTTTTTGTTTTTGTTTTAAAGACTAGAAAAAGAAAAAGAAAACCACTCAGACTTAGTTGAAAATGTTTAATAGTGTAATGGGTTGCATTCTTGTACATTAACATTTTTCAGCATTTTGGGCCATGCTGGGTTGTTGACAGGCTATTTCAATGTGCAGGTGAAATAGAGAATGTTGGGTATCATTCTGAGCATGCTGAAAACTAAGCAAGGGCAAGAAGGTTTAGTGCACTCCATTGGCTTTTAAATATTTTTTTTCTTTTAAAATGCTCTAGGATTTCCATAACACTGGCCCCTCCATGGCCATTTTTTCTCTTCCTGTCTTCCTTTTCTCTTCCAGATTTCTTAGCATTGCATGGGTCACCATTACAGTAGCTGCTTCTTGTGGCTTTGCAGCAAAAGAAGGGCAGAACAAAAACTATAAAAGTTTTGCCACGACACTCATCTTAAATATCCACTGTGATACCTTGGCTGCTCAGCAGTGCTGATTGGTCAGCAATACGGCTATCAGAAATCTATGGAGGTCTGCATACATAGCTGCAACTGAAACTTTTATCACCACCACTGCAGGAGAAAGACTTTCATTTGGCCGTGCCAGTCCAACAAAGTATTTTATTTATGTGCTTCCAAGCCCTTAAAAATTCTTTTAGGGTACATCAGTAGGGAGTTAATAGAAACTTTGAAATAGGAAAAATGCCTGTGGGTTAAGCAGAAAACCCAGTTGACTGAGTTGAGCAAAAAGCCTGTACTGTTGTTGATAGGTCATTTGCCGAAGGGGGAGCTGAATGGACTGGTTTCCATTCTTCCAATAGTCATCTACAATTACTTCTCCTTTTCTTTGGAAAGGAGTTATCACCTACTTTTGAGAGCTGAGTAGAAACCTCATTCATCTTAAAGGAGATGCACATGATTTTTAATGATAAATCAATATTGTTGAATGTTAAGACTTAAGCAAGTATTTCTATCAAGGGATTGATTTGTGTGTGTGTGTGTGTGTGTGTTTGTAAGTAATACATATTTTACTTCAAGGAATAATTTAACTCAAGGCTACGTAATGAAGAAGAGTAACTCTTTACTGTTTCTATGCTATACCAACAACAGAGATGAAAAAGAAAGAATCTTAATCGTTTCTCAAACACTCTTCAAGAGAAGCAATTTAAAAGAAATGTTACTTCCTTAAAAGACTAAAATGTCTTAAGCACAAACGTGCTGTTCTACTTCATTTGTGCTAAATGGGATTATAGGATTTAATTCTGTGAGAAATTTTACATGTTGATGGAGGCAAGTTTTTACATCTCTTTTAGGTGGGAAAAGGAGATAGAGTGTGATGTACTCATTAAATTCCCATCTTTTGCTCTTCTAACCTGTATTTTTCTCAAGCTTTTGAGGCCAAATAGTTATTGGATGAGGAGTATAACTCCTATTGGAGATTAGGCTTCAGTATAGAAGTATATATTGTGATCCATAGGTAAGGGAAAGGGACTAATGCTTCAAGTTCCTGCTGAAACTTGAGAGGTCTATAGTCGTGAGAGATAGCATCAATATTATTGTTTTGATAGTAACATATATTACATAAATACACATGTAATGTATTAAAAAGGGGGCTGTGGCTCAGTGGTAGAGCACATGCTTTACATGCTGAAGGTTACAGGTTCAATCCCTGGCATCTCCAGGTGAGGCTAGGAAAACTCCTGCCTGAAACGCTGGAGAGCTGCTGCCCATCAGTGTCAGCAATACTGGACTAGAAGGACCAGTGGTTTGATCCAGTATAAGGCAGGTTCCTATGGTCTTACATAATATTAAACATGTGATATGTATATGCTCATACACTAACTTCTTTGTTTCTTTTTAAATAGATATTTGTTCCCAAAAGTTGTTTACACTGTGTATTTGCTTAGTTTTGGCGGGGGGGGGGGGAAGGGAAGTTGAATAGATTTGTCAGCAGCTACAAACTCAAGGGGAAAATGGTTTTAATACCAAGAGGTACCAGTGTTAATTGACAGTGACACAAATTGAGAAGTACTTTGATACAGGGTTTCATATTTTTTTAAATGATATTTTCCCTCCCCTTTTTAAAAGAAACATTTGACTGTAAATAGTAATTTACTATGAGGTAAAATTTGGATAGGATTTTTGTCTATTTTGGGTCTCGATTATTTTCTCTTGCTATTTTTGTCTCTATGAAATGGACATTGTTAGTGAGCTCTTCTTGATTTCTTCTTCATTTCTACATATAATCCCATTCCGTTAGTGGCACAAACTTATTCTGGACAAACATATTTAACTCTTCCTGTAGTAGTATTATTGTAATACAGGATTTTAATTCAGATCTCTGCAACTTTAGTTTTGATTATTCCAACTCTGTGGAACCATCACCAGAGTTGGACTTCCAATCTATCAAAAATCAGGCACCTAGCATGCTTCACTTGGGCATGCATCTCCAATTAGGAATTGCAGACATGTGAGATGTGCATTCTGTCTTGAATGTGGGATAGGAATCAACTGAAACAGACCTTCTGACTTTCCTGCCCTGTTGTGGTCTATGAAAAGGGCTGCCACTTTAGGTGGCTTATGGAAGAGAGTGCTAAGAACAGAGGTGAAATGTTGCTGAGTAAGGGACAGGGCATGAAACCACCAGTGGGAAAATATCTGGATACTTTGGGTGACAGGAAATGAAACAGCAGTCACAGTTCCTTTCCATCCTTGGCATGTGTTAACCCTCAAGCATGACCCCATTTCCACATCTCCAGTTCAGAGTTATAACAGTGGCTTCACTCTGAATTGGTTTCATCTGCCCTCAGTGACATTTGTCACAATTCCAAATTTGTTGCAGCTAAAAATGTTTTTAACTTTCAACTCTAGATGATGTACAGGGACTGTGGTGAGACATACCATTCTACTCTGACCTTATTATTGAAGATTTACTAGATTGCATGTATGGAATTAAGCTCCGACTTTGAATCAGGTATCACAAACTTTCTTGGGCAGCTGGAATATTATATTGCAATTACAAAACAGTATAATATTTAAATGGGTATTGTGTTTAATACATGAGCAATACAAATAGGGTTTTGGTGTTTTGTTTTGTTTTGGCAACAACGGCCTTTCACCGGCAGGATCTACACTACTGTTTCAAAACAGTTTATAACAGTAGTGACAACTGTTGGGGCCCAGGACACACTCCCATATACAGTTTTCAAACCGTTTTCAAAGTGTTGTATCCTGTTTGGTGTAGATTTGGCCTGTTTTCATACATGTGCCTTCCAAAATATGCATCTGATGTAGTGGACAGTGTCCGTGAAAGCTTACACCTGATTTTTTTTATTATTCCCCAAGACTGTTGTTTTTGCTGCAACAATACTCAAATATTAGTCATTGTTGCACCTGTGTTTCCTGAAACATACATAATGTACTGTACCTATGCTGGATATATTTTTGAAGTTCATTTTCATTGATATATTGGAGCTTTGCCATTTGTGGCAATACGTTACTACCTTTTGACTGGTATAAACTGGCACCCAAAATCGAAAGATAGCCTAGTAATGGAGTGAGCTGCACCATGAGTTTGTATCTTGCTATCCACCGTGTCTTGTTTCCCAGCGATGCCTCGGTCGTCCAGCATCTGGTCAGTGCTGTCCTAAAAAAGGGTGAATGGTGTTCTTTCCCTAATCAACCAGGTGTCCATGTAACCTTTTGATTTTGACAATAGCAAAGAAACCCTCGTCATCTTTTGTCGGCTTGTTTAATTTGCGTACCTGGATTCTGTTAATTGGAAAGATTCTTCACATAGCATTGGGTAGAAAACTCAAAACCGCCTTACCTGTAGCATATCTGTTCTGATTGCAAAATTATTTTAAACAGATCTCCTGCACAGGAACCCCATAACACATGAGGGGAGGGAGGTGCACACACAAGCCCTGTTCCTGGCCAGCTGTGTTTAGAGGTCTTTGTGCAAAACGAAAGGGGACCTGCTTAGAAGGCTTCCCATGTGCCGGAATCCTGCCTTATTAGGGTTCTGGATTGCTGGCAGGGTTGTAAGTGCAATTACAGTGCACCTTTCAGATCACATCCTCTCCTCAGTTTAGCCCTCCCATGTCTCAGGTCAACACCTATAAGGAGTTGGGCACTATTCGGTGTTTTGGGTTCTCCCCTCCCCCACTTTCTATCTCTCAAAACTCTTTAATATAGCGAAACCCCAATTTTAAATGGCCACAGAGTAACAAATAACTTAATACTGAAAGTTGAAGCAGTACATGAAAACAGTAAGTGGATAAGTTGTTGTATTGAGCACACAGTTAGAAATACAGTTGATGATAGAACCTGTGTGTGTGTGTGTAAATACTCAGCTCTGCGTAGAATTTTTAAAAGCAGATTTTTAAGTAGAGCTTTACTGTGCCAATTCCTCATATTGCTACCCTGCCTGGATGCTTTCATTTGCCGTCTTTTCTTTCTCTCTTTTTTCATTCTTTTTTCTCCCCCTTGTGCTCTCTTTTTGGCCAGGATTTTAACATATATCACAGGCTGGTAGCCTAAGAGCCTGGGACTTCCCCTCACCACACTTGGAGCCTTTGATCTTTTGCTTTGGAGGTAACATCAAAAGGATGGCTGAGAAAGACAGCCAGGCTGTGAAGTTCAACATTCAAGTTAATAGCTTGACTGAAGGTTGTGCTGCATTGCTGGAGCTGTAGTAAACACGGGCAATTCAGCAACATTTCCCTGGAAATTGACCCAAATGTTGTATATTAAAAAAAAAAAAGGAGGGGGGCTTAATTTGCATTTGGATGAATGACGAGCTTTCCTCCCCCCCCCCCTATTTTTCTTTAAATGTAATTTTACAGTCATGAGCACTATGGAATAAAGGACCAAAATGATTCATGTGATATTGTGGGCACAGCATTTAGTGATCATAGCAACCTGCCTTGTCTAGATATTGTGCTTCACTACCAGGCCTTCCTATTTTCACAGATAGGTTGTCACTTGTGATATTTCCTCTGCCTCATCAATATGATCACAGTACAGAAGATAGTAGTCTCAAGGCTGTCTGCAGAAATGTGTAGAATAATACGCACAGGATCTAACCTTGCTTTTAGAATTCTGAGAATGTCCTTGTGTGTTTTGCTTTTTATAATGACATGTTTTTTAGACCGCATGCATATGAACAAGGGGGAGGAAAGACTAAAGGCTCAGAATCCAGCAGAGAATCTTTACAGGGATTCCAAATTTCCTGTGCTCGGGGCACAAGTCTCCCCTTCTCTTACCTGTCTATTGTCCCTATCACATCCTATTGTACTTCCACTAGCGAGCTCAGTGTTTTGCATGCAGAGATCTCAGGTTCAATCACTGGTGTTTCAGATTAGAACAGGAAGGTAGGAAGGTGATGGGAGACTAATCAGGTATCAAGTGAGGTGAAAAGCCTCTGCCAAAGAGGTGCTACCAGTCATAGTACAGAATATTGGATTAGATGGACAAATAATTTGACCTGCTAAAAGACAGTGTTCTGTGTTCCTAAGTAAGGTATGCAGTGTTCATCATCTATTGCAATAAAGAATCCAGTTTTGGGGATTTCTTGCTGTTTAACATTCAAGGCTGTCCTGATTAGGTAATACAGGTCAATCCAATAAAGGACAGCATTTATCTGCATATATATATTATTCTGTATAGCTAATGCTGAGCAATCACATTAGCTGTGGGTGGTGAAATGTTTGCCTTGTGCATGACTGAAAATGTTGGCATTCCTTGGTTGCTTTTTTTAAAACTATGTTTTATGAAGGCCGGCAAACTTGTACCACTAATAATTTCTGGTCCTTTTATTTGTGTGTGTGTAGAACTAGAGAAAGCCAGATACTCAGCACAGATAGCAATGACCTCTTCCTGTAGTGATATTTCAGGGAGGCGTGACAGTTTGGCCCAATTCTCTCCCCCCTCACCCCAGTTAACATTCTGCAAATGGTATGATGTAAATTCCCATGGTATTTCCATAGGGAAAAATTTCAGCAGAATAGCAAATCAAAGATTAGAACTTCGAATGTTCCTTACTAAAAGCTGCATAATATGTGTGAGAAGTAAACTCCATATGTGCAAGACAGCAGATTGTGCACCTTGTGTTGTTTTAAGTCGAAAGGTCCCGAATGTGAGTCCCTGTGCTACACATGCAAAAGTTTGTGTAGAAATGTCAGTATGCAGATCATGGGGAGGGAGGGAGGGAGAGAGAGACAGAGAGAGAGAGAGAGAGAATGTACTGGAGCCTGTTATCTTTTTTTCTGTTGTGCATCTAGTGACTGGAATAGATTTTTCTGTTTGGGAGTTATATCTAATTATTATGAAACAAGAGAACGATATTAAATCGTCTTCATTTGTGCCTACACATATGCACGTTATTTTCTTTTCTAACAGATAGATGGGTAATAAGCCAGTGTATGTGCTTCTCCTAACCAATTGTACCCCCTGCTTGAACCTTGAAAACTTACTGTGGACCCTTATAAAATATAAGATTATATCATGTTATAAGATTGGAGCGGTTGCTTTACTGGCTGTTCAGTAAATACATTGGTGTCTCTTGGATATGCCCCGAGGCACTGAAACCTGAGGCCTGCCCACATCTTGAGTTCTACTTTCCTGCTTGCAAAGTGCCTCTGGCTAGTAGAGCAGTCAATTCCCCCCCCCCCTTTCCTTTCCTCTTGCTTCCTAATAAAAAGATTTTTTGTTGTTGTTGCTTAAATTAAAAAGAGAGAGAGGTTGAACTGCTGTAATGAAACCCAACAGTTTCTCCAGTTTTAAATCAAGTTAAAGCTTGAAATATTTCGTTGACTAAGATTTTAAAGCCAGAATATTTGATTTGGTGTGTAAAGTGTGAATCTCTCTCTCATGCACACACTCCAAATTCAGGAGCCACAAATACAGATGCAGAGAGAGTATCCATGTCTGTTCTGATCTCTTAATTAATCTGCTCTTAGAAGTTTGTTCTAATTTCTTTATTTATCCAATTTCCTTTATTTGTCTCATTCAGGCAGGTTTCTGCTCTTGTTGCCAAGCAAATCCAGAAAAGAATAAAAACATGAAAGAGCAATTTAATTGGCCATTCCTTTCCTCTCTTGAGGAGTTATGCTACACACACACTTAAAGGAAATGGTGGTTGGATGCCCACATATATTGGGGTGGGGAGTGAAAGAGGTGAGGAAATAATTTTCAGCATTTTCTGCTACTACTTTAGATTTACCTAGTGCCAACTATATAGTAGGTGCCAAGAACAGAGCAATCACTGCTATTCTGACTTATATTAGTTGTAGATTCCTTGGGTAAAGAAAGTGTTATATTTTGTGCAAGATAGTGGTATGTGGGGAGAAGAAGGATCAGTGATGGACTGTGAGGAGTGAATGAAAGTATCACTCAGTGGTGAAGAAGTAAAAAATGATTAGGCCAAGGTGGTTTAGGGAAGACTTTGTTAGTTTGCTAAGGGATCTGAGGAGAGGGAGGTATCCTGTTGATGAGGGAGATGTTATTTCAAGCGCAGGAGTGGCATAGAGATTGGAAATGAAACAAAGTAGATGAATTTGAGCGGAGAGATTTAGAAGGGGGTGTATAAGGAGACAAGATGGAGACACTGGAGCTGAGAATTGGAGAGCTTTTAAATGAGGTCTGGTATCTTGCGGTCCATACATAGTATAGCAAGAAGTTAAAGCAGGGATTTCTAAAGTGTGTGTGGGAATGTGACATAGTCATTGAAATAGGAAAGAGAGTGATAAGTGTAGTTCAGGTTTTCTGAACCAGCTAGGGAGGGAACATGGAGGAAGAATAGTTAGCAAAGAGAGTATTGCAGTAGTTCAAGAAATGAAAAGGGCGTGGTCAAAGTCGGGATTTGAGATGACATGGCAAATCTTGGAACTGTCAGAAAGAGTGGATCTTGTATTAATGGTGTGGATGTGAGGAATAAAAAGCCCGTGATTGTATGCCTTAGATATGTCGGAAATGACATTCATTCCAACTGTAGCAAAAAAATGAGGAATGTAGAAAGTTTGCGGGCCAAAACTGAAAGCAATGTCTTCACCTTATTTAATTTGAGACGTTGGAAGACCATCCAAGACAAGATCAGAAACTCAATTAGGGACGTTGGATTGGACAAGATGTCTGAAGTTGGGATAGGAAAGTAAGGATAGGAAAGTAAGTAAACGAACGTTTCCCATATTTTAGAGTTTTTCACCCTAACAAATTCTATTTTTATAATGCTTTGGATAGCTTTATCAGGTCTTATACAGAAGCCCACACTGAGAATGGTTTCCCAAGCATGATCTAATATCTCCAATAAGGTTTGCACCAGAGAGTTTCAGCTATGGGGCGGTATACAAATGCAATAAATAATAATAATAATAAATGTACATTTTCCATTTTGATACTTGAAAATTTATATCCCTTTCTAGTCTGTAACACTTGATCTTTTAAATTCCATCATCACTTGCATTTGCACATGGTTTTTCAAGATTGTCCCTTCAATGCATGCAATAAAGAGTTTCACATTTATGGGCTTTGTTTACCCCTCCAGGATTTGCCTTTGTAAGTTTTGTGTTGCAGGGTTAAGAAGTTCTGGGTGGAGTTGTAGTTGGTAAGTTGTTCTGGGCAATATAATTTGCATCTATGTTCCTCTTACAATAACTGATAATTTGACCTACATTGATTGTAGCACTAGAACATCATATTTTGATGTACTCATACAGTTGGAAGTGGAAGCTGTTACAAGTTGCACTGAAAACATATCTATACTGTGGCATATCCATATTTTAAATAAGTATTGTTATAGCTGGCTCATACCCAGCTGTGGCATATGTCTAATAATAAAAGAGGGATGTGTATCTGTCTGTCCGACCCATTTGTCCGTTAGCAACATAGTGTCTTGAAACCTAGACGCCTGAAAATTGGCATGCATACTAAGGAAACCTAGCAATGTGCACCTTGGGGCTATTTTGTTTCAATTTTTAAATATTAATTAATTTAAGTGTGTCCATGTGTTTCAATCCTGCAGTATCATTTTCAGCCATTAAGAGCAGACTACCCTAACAAGCACATAGCTTTGCAGTCCATACAGTTAGAAGCCAAGGGAGAGTAGTAGGTGGAGGGACAGAGTTATATGCCTGCTTCCTGCTGTGGGGCAGCCGCCACCAAGGGGAATGGAGTGGACAGAACCCTTCCTCATGGGGCTATGGGGTGCACCATGTTAGGGGTTGTGCCTAGGGGTGTCAGTGGGCATGGCTTCAGTCAGATGGGGTGAATACAATGTATACAGGTCTGCTGGAAGGGTTTGCTGTATCAAACAAAGGACTATTCCAAACCATGAGAATAGATTATAATCCAGAGGAAGCTTTTGAGATAAATGAGGGGTGGAGAAATTATAGGTTTGCATGGTTTTGATGAATAATAGCTACATACATGGAGAGCTGGTATAGTGTAGTGGATAAGATATTGATTTATGAATCAAAAGTGTCCAGTTTGAATCACATCTGAACTTACCTAGCCTGAGATCTCTATCTCCATTGTGGACATCGTAATACTGACTTGGTTTTCAGGGCTTTTATAAGGATCACAGCAAGGTAATGTATGAGGAGTGAATAGTACATTCAAAGGTTGCGATCCTAAATGCATCTCATTACATAATGGGAGTAGGTCGCATTGAACTTAATGGGGCTGAAGTCTCAGTAGACATGTGTAGGATTGAATAACAAAAGCACTAAATGCCAAGTATTATTATAATTGGTGTTTGATGTCATTGTTAATGGTATTAGTATTATTGGGTGGTCTTAATTCTTTGCTAACTTTTAAATAATTTTTAGGCTTCATGATGAATGGCGTAACTTTTGTATCCTAACACGGCAAATTGTGGTACTATATCAGCCTTCCCAACTTGTGCCTTCCCAATGTGTTCGACTACAGCTTCCATCATCCGGGCAGCATTGTATTATGTAATCATGGGTTCTTCCCTTTTTCATGCGCTCAGCTTACTATAAACTATGTGTAGCTGGAGAGTAACTCTAGCTGAGGTCTGACTAAAATACCCTTTCTGTTGGTGAGATGGTTAGTGAGATTGTGGGGTGTCTTTATGGCACCACTTTGGATGTGTGTTCCTTAAAACCCCTGCGCCATTGCAGCTGTGGGGTGTGAAATGTTGATTCCTATGGCCGGAGGGAGCACAAGCTTTCTGGTGGCCATTTGGCTCATTGAGACCATCCCCCTGCCCTCTGCTAGCCTTCCTGTGCTTCCCACGACCTATCTGTGTCTGTGATCTGCCCCTGGAATGCCCCCAGCCTCAAGCTGAAATGAAGTCACCACCAACAGATGGAGGAAAGATGGTGGTGACTTTGGAGTAAAAGAAAAGTCACGCTAATGTGCAGTTTTGGGGAAAAACCCCATGGTGGCTGCAAGTTGGTGGCTGTGTCATATAACCAACGCAGCACCACTGTGAAGCCACCACGGAGTATATAGGGCAAAGACAGTCCCTGTGTTAGTGAGAGGGGGCTGAGCTTTTGTATATAGTCCCACATGAACAGCCTCTGAACGGCATTCACGACCAATGTAAGCAATGTATTTGGAGGGATTAGATGTTACTTTGAGCAGTTCTGCTAAAAAGTCTCTCTACCATTGTTGTGCTTTCCTCCCTTCATAAAGGGCCCCAGCTTTTTAACCATTGGCAATGTGTTTGCATCTACAACATTTACTATCTCTTTCATCTTGGAGTCCTGTTTATTTTATTTGACATGCATGCTCCTTACTGAGCAATACTCCTTACTGCTGCTGAGAATTGACTGTGCTGCCAGGATGGCTGAGTAGTTCTCATTTTAACCTTTATGTGGTAGGGTTATTTAAAGCAGAAGTTGCTTTAAAAATAAACAGGTATATTACAGTTCCATTTCTGTTTTCTTCGTATGTGTGTGCATGTGTGTGTGTTTGCACTCTTTGCGTTTGTATGATGACAAAATATGAGCAGTGGGCTGTCATATTCCCTACTGCTGGAAACCACAATTTCTTAAATAAGAAATCAATATCAAAAGTAACTTTGTGGATCAGCTATTTAAAACCCAAACAAGTGTATCATTTCAGGTTATTTAAAGTTTTTAAAGGATCTGTGGCTCCTTAGGTTACCTCTTTGTTGTATCCTAAGGGCAAGGAGTGTTTGGACCATAGATGAAGACTGTGGGATAGTGGGATTGATGGCCATGGCTTAGCGGTTGAGATGCCTGTAGTGCTGTTTTGTCTACTGGGAAAAATGTGGTCAGAGGTTCTCAGAGTAGATGCGCTAGGCATGCTTCAGTCTGGTTACAAGAGAGGAGCTATTCACATTGCTTTCTTCCTCTCTCACCCGCTCACACCCTGCAAGAATCCCTCTCATCCAGTACCACAAATATTTGGCACAGGGAAGGAAATGTCCGCAGGAAGTGAAATTTTAAGGAGTCCAAATTATCCCCCTTAACATTCCACTCTCTTGTTTTTTGGGTATGGCATCTTCTATTTTTGGGAGACCAAGGTGAGTCCTGGGCAAAATAAAGATTGCATTTTAAACCTGTAAAGCACCACTCCTTTTTAACAGATTCATGGTTTTACTCCATATATTGGCCTCTCATCTAACTCAATACTTTGAGTACAGTGAAATAGAAACAAATCAAAGAAACAATCTTAGGCTTTTCATGTCTTTTAGTCCCTATTGTTTGTATTTGGTGACATTGTTTATATTTTACTTAGTATGTTTCTGTATCACTCTTTCCTACAAAAGTGTTGCTTTCTTGGACATTTTTTTTTATCTGTCTCTCCCCCACCCCCTTCTCCCTTTGGTTCATTTTCCTTCTTTTGAGGTGCTGTTTTTTCATCTGAAAATATTACGAAAGAATTTGGGTTGGTGGTGATTGGTAGGGAGGTTATGGTTCTCTGCTGAGCAACTTGGATTAGACATTTGTAGTGTCCTATCAAATCACAAGTGTGTGGAGATAGTTAGCCATTGTGTGAGGATTTCAGCCTTCATCTTTTACTTTTCTAATGGACAATTGAGACATTCAAGCTTATGGGTTGAAAGGAAAATGGGTGCAAGTGGCTTTGCTGGCCTCCCAGACTAATGCTGTAGAAGAAGCAAATAGAGAAGCGGATTATTGATGGGGGGGGGAACAACCGGTCCTGAATCCTGGGAGGGAATGTTTATTTCTCTGCTCTCTAGGAGGGATTTGGAAAGAGCTGTAATCCTGGGTTAAGAGTAATTTGTTACAGCAAGATGATACTTGAGTGGCAGGAGGTTTCTGGCTGAGGCAGCAAGAATTATTATTATTATTATTATTATTATTATTATTATTATTAGGAGTCGCTGGTCTCCTCTGAAGGTCAGTCTCCCTCCCTATAAGTTTTGTTTCACAAGCTGTAAAATTAACCAAAAGAACACTTGACCTTTTTTGCATCACTTTAGGGCATCTGTGCACATACATCCTCTGTGTGTGTGCGTGTGTGCGCGCGTGTGTGTCTTCCTCCACTCTCTTCCCCCTCCCCTTCTTAAGAAAGATTACAATGAAGTATGTGCACCAGAGTTAAGAGCATAGTGAAAAGTTTAAGTTTTCTGCTGGGACTTTAAAAATATTCCCACCTTCTCCTGTGAGGCCAGAATGGTTCTGGTTTTAATATTAACTCAGCAATTTCCAAGTTTCCTCCTCACCCCTCTTTTACTGAGATGACATTTTCTATATTAAACCAACCTGCTTGTTTTTGTATTTTTTTATTATTAAAGTGAGCTTCTGGCCCTGGGGAAGAGAGAATTTTGCAAGATCCTGGGTTGTTGTGTTGTTGTTTTTTTAAGTGTGTTGAGAGAGACATACTGAAATATTTGGAGCCAAGGGGTTTGAAGTAACCCCTTGTCACAGTGAAGACCCAATAACTGAGAAAGCCACAAAGGATGTGACAGGAAATTCATTATAAAATTTTCTGGGTTTACTTGGGAGCATCTTAGCAATTCATTCAGAATTGCTATTTCAGCAGAAACTGGTAATTGGCTATAGTTATCATGATTTGTTCAACATCTGGAGAAAACTGGATTAACTTTGTTCGAAATAATTCTGCCAGCAAAACTTACTTTTAACATTGTTTTTAAATAAAAGAATGAATTAAGTATTTGTTTGTTTATTTATTTATTTATTGCATTTTTGTACCACCCAGTAGCTTAAGCGCTCTGGTCAGATCACAAAATTAAAACCATGAAAACAATTCAAAGTATAAAACAAAAAAAAGTATAAAAACACAGTATAATATAAAAGTATAATATAAAAACACAATACACTATAAAAGCACAACCAGGATAAAACTGAGCAGCAATGCAGAGATTAATACAGATTTAAAATACAGATCTAAAACAGCAAAGTTAAAAACTTAGATGATAAACTGTTAAAATACCGGGAAAATAAAAAGGTCTTCACCTGATGTGGAAAGGTGTATAACGTAGGTGTCAAGTTGAACCTCTCTAGGGAGCTCATTCCACAGCCAGGGTGCCACAGCAGAGAAGGCTCTCCTCTAGTAGCCACCTGACTCACTTCCTTTCACATGGGCTCATGGAGAAGGACCCCTGAGGATGATCTTAGGGTCCAGGCAGCTACATATGAAAGGAGGTGTTCCTTCAGATAACCTGGCCCCAAACTGTTTAGGGTTTTGAAAGTTAATAAATGTATAAAAATGTAATTAATTAATACCAGCACTTTGAATTCAGCCCAGACCTGGACTGGCAGCCAGTGAAGCTGGAGAAGAACTGGCATGATGTGGTCTCATTGGCCAGTCCCTGTTAACAAATGTGCTACCCTGTTTTGTACCAGCTGAAGTTTCCGGACCATTTACAAAGGCAGGCCCACGTATAACGCATTGTAGTAATCCAGACGAGAGGTTATCAGAGCATGGGTAACTGTAGCTAGGCTATCTCTGTCCAGATAAGGGCACAATTGGTATATCAGCCTAAGCTGATAAAAGGTGCTCTCTGCCACGGAGTCCACCTGCGCCTCCAGTGACAGTTCTGGACTTTAAGCATAAAAGCATAAAGTAATACCATCATAAAGTATTTAGACCAGTGTTAGTGAAGCAAAATGTACTGTCTGAGAAATTGTAATTGAAAGTAATGATGCTGTAGTAGTTATCTGAAATATCTTAACCAGGTCGTAGACCTCATCGGTTTGGGAGCTGTTCAAAGTCTCATATACCTTCTCTTAGAACAGAACATGTTTGCTTTTTGGCACTAATGCTGTGGTGGAGATTTTCATGGGGATTTGGCAGGCAGAATCTGCCCACAGATGGCCACAGATTCTGTTCTGCAAATGTTCCCCCAGGCGATTCTTACTGCAGCTGGGCTCCAAGACTGTAAATAAGAGTGGCTGCTGGAAACTGGTCATGGTGAAGGCATGTACAAGACGAATTGCTGTGCATGGGCAGAAGGTGGAATCAGTAGAAATGGGACAGGGACACTATGTATGAGCAGAGATGAAATGGGTCTCTGCTAGGGATGTCCATCAGATGCGGCCCAAGCCAAATCAAGCCCCTTCAGACTATTTTTGGTATTTCTTAAGGGGAAGCAGGCTTCCCTCCTAAATGAAAAGAACTGAAGCTGAACCCTGCATGCTTCGTTCACAATTTGATTTGGAAAGGCAGACAGCATGTCTCCAAAAATATTGTCTTCTGCTTTCATTTCTCAAAATGCTGCTGGAGGAGAAGTTGAGTGACTGACAGGTCCACCATTTAATCACAGGGCATGTTTTACCATTGTCCTTTGTGGAAGAGCAAGGATGGGATGCTGCTTTGGCCATTCTTCCAACATCACCAGAATAAAAGCGTTACAGTGGTTTTCAAACATCATAAATCCCTAGCCCTGTCACCTATCCTTCTGAAATGTTTCAAGTGTCTTGCCTCTATGATGTGTACAGCTTTCATACAGGATGGCAAGCATGTATGCTGTTTGCTTCATTGTTTATTTATTAAACATTTCTATACCACCCTTAAATTCAAAATTTCCAGGGCAGTTTACAATGACACAATCAAAAATTGTGAAAAGTTTCCTAAAGAAATCACAGCAGGGGGAGATAACATAAGAGGTTAAAAGCCTGAGGAAATAAGAGTTTTGCAGACATGTTAGTGCTGATGCCAGGTGTATCTCCCTGGAGAGACAGTTCCACAACTGAGGTGCCATTGCTAAAAAGGCCTCTTCCCTGTAGGATGACGGCTTCTGGGAAAGATGGTAGTGTATGGTCAGGTTGATGTGACGGTGATTTCTGGATTACGGGGTGGGATAAATTGGTGGTGTTGAAAAAAAATTTTTGTTGGTGGATCCTTGTATTAAAGTGTTAGGAGCCATGGAATAATGTAAAGGGCTGCACCACATTCCTAATGCTACTTCTGTTCCATGGGCATAATATGATCATTGCAGATTACAGTAACATTGCAGCCAGAACCCTATACACATAGAATTTACCCTTAAGCATTTTAAAATACATAGAAATATGCATATACATACACGACTAACAATGCTCAATTGAGAATATATATCAATGTAAACTGTGGAGTACTTGGAGACTTCCATTTTGACTACAGAAAGTATTTTTTAAGTCCATGTGTGCTGATTCTAAATCCTTGGGTTTTGGGGTTTGTTTGTTTCTTAGAAGCCTCGTGTGGCGCAGAGCAGTAAAGCAGCAGTTTCTGCAGCTGAAACTCTCCCCACGACCTGAGTTCAATCCCAGCGGAAGCTGGTTTCAGGCAGCTGGCTCGGGTCGACTCAGCCTTCCATCCTCCTGAGGTCGGTAAAATGAGTACCCAGTTAGCTGGGGGAGAGGTAATAACGGCCGGGGAAGGCAACGGCAAACCACCCCGCAATAAGGCCTGCCAAGAAAACGTCAGCGAAAGCTGGCGTCCCTCCAAGAGTCAGTAATGACCCAGTGCTTGCACGAGAGGTTCCTTTCCTTTCCTTCCTTGTTTCTTTACTGTTGTAGTTGCACTTTAGATATATCTAAATCTTCTTGCTCATTCGGTGATAATAAGAATCCTTCCAATCATTCATCCTTCCAAATTCTATGTGTATGTATATGGGTTTCTGGCTTATTGTTTGGATTTGGATCATTGAAGTCAGATGGAACAGATGCCCTTGCATGACTCTATATTGAGTGAGTTTGTGTTTTGCCATGGTTACCCTCTCATCCCACCAAAGTTGGAAATGGTAGTGTAGATTGGGCCAAGCTGCGGGTTAGCATCACAGTCGCAAATGTTTGAACCTACTCTAGTCTAGATTCTGTCTGTTGAATTAAGTTCAATCAGGACCAAATGACATGTCCTTTCGATTGTGTCAGTACAGTGGATGCTGCTATTTTTCTTTACTTTTGTGTAAGCACATGCCGTCCTAGTCAGGACCATGGCACTTTTGGACAGGAGAGTTTTTACCAAAATTCTACCTCCCCACCATGGTGTGTGTGTGAGGATTTAAACAAGTCTCCATTGATTCCAGTAGTCATCCTGGCTAGGAATTATGGGAGTCATCTGCAGAGGAAAGCTACTTTTAGACCTTCATTTTTCTAATATCACAACTTGGGACAACTTGGTTGCTGTTTTAATGAGGGACTAGTGGGATTTGAACTTTGCAACTTCTAACAATTCTTCTTGTATGCCCTTTTGTTTCAAGTCTGCTGTTCACAGTTTCCCTGAACAGCATTTTACTGTACTTGCTGCACTGCCTTTACCATAGATTCTGTGTGGAAGTGTTTTCGTGTGCTGCCTTGGGCTGTGCCTCATTTCAAATGTCAGTTTAGCAATAAGATGGTTGATAACATCTGCTTTCTTGCAAGACCCAAGATGCATTTTCCCTGCTCCATTTCCACTTTAAAAATAAAATCCCTATCCTTTGCCATTTGAGGTGTTTGGTTTTCCCCTTTCGATGACAATTTAACATCCGTTTAAAAGAGTGCTTGTTTTTTCTCAGGGACACTAGCCAGCCATGTATTCCAATCCCCTGCACAGAGGGCTGGAGTTGCACATCTAAGATGCCCTAAAAGATTTGGATCTCTCTAAACAAATTACAATGATCATACTATTAAAGCAATAATGGATGTTGGCCAAGATAGCAT
Source organism: Elgaria multicarinata webbii (assembly GCF_023053635.1). Classification (NCBI taxonomy): domain Eukaryota; kingdom Metazoa; phylum Chordata; class Lepidosauria; order Squamata; family Anguidae; genus Elgaria; species Elgaria multicarinata. The sequence goes on from NC_086178.1 coordinate 64,825,436, forward strand.
TATTATTTCAACTTAAAAATATGGCATATATTTCCCCCCATCCAATTGGTTAGAATGAAGTTCTGTGCTTGGGTAGTTTGTTTGGCGCTTCAGAGGAAAGGCAGGAAAAACAGAATTGTGGAATTTTATAGCAACAATAAATTGAATTCCCTCTCTAGGATGCAGAAACAAAGCTAGAATCTTGGGAGAAAGATTAGCTTGACTTTTTTCTTCTTCCTCCACCTTCTCCTTTGTAGCCACTTGCAAGTTGGAGGGACTCCCAGCTCACATTTGTATTTGGGGATGAAAGAATAGAATTTCCTGCTATTTTATGTAGGAGGAAGGAAAGGATTTACCACTCTCCAGTAACAGGACAACGTATTCTTTTTTAAAAAATAATAATAATGAATAGATGCATACTGCTGCAGTAGTAAACCTGAGAAGGCAATTACACATTCCTGTCTTAATATAAGCAGTGTAAGTACTGTGATGTAACCCTTCCTCTGCCAAAAGAATCCTCCCTACTTTAGTTTCCAAACTAATACCTAAAGTATTGTGCACGGATGGTGGGGCAATTACTTGGCAGTTTATTCCATTGTGCAAGAATTGTTGTGGGGTGGATTGCTGCTACGTAATTCCATAGCACTGCTTTCTCTTTCTCACCATCTGGATTGAGTTAGCTCACTCGGCAGTAGGACTGAGTCTCATTTCCTCCAACCAGTAATGTTATATAGGCAATGATCCTGGCCTGCCCTAACATAATTGAAAATTATGTGTATTGTAGACTTGCAGCGCTGAAATGTAGACTCGTAAAAATCTGGGGCTCAGGTAGCCTGTGGAGATTGGATTTGGCACACAATGAAGCTTTTATGTAAAATAAGAATTATAAGCCACCACATTAATATTGTATTATGGGCATAACAATTCTTGGACTGAGAGACTTTGAGGCAAGCTTGAAGCTCTTGAACAAAGCAAATGTTTTATTCTTTATCAATAGAGTTGGATCTTTTTACTAGGGATGAGCTAAAACTGGGGGAGGGTGGACTGGACGGAGGATTCACGGACATTTTCTTCTCACAAAATGCACCTCTTTTCAGCAATCTTGCAATTTTTAAAGTTTTTAAAGTTTTTTTGGGGGGGGGGTTGGCTAAAAGGAGAAAGGTCACTTTACAGGGTCTGTTTAGCGCACACTTTCCTCTACCTTTGCGCATCAGAGCAGGGCCCGGCCCATTCCTCTGCCTGACAGAGAAGGTTACTCATATTTGAACACTGGATGGGAAAAGGAATGGCAGCATCTGCTGCAGGGAATAGACACTCACAACTGTATAGCACAACTGTACATTCGGATGACTCCTGGGCCTTTGTCATCATTTCTGAAGGGTTCCAAATAGACCTCCTTCCTAGTACCAAGGATATTCATATGGCCAAAATTGATGACAAACAAGCTAGTTTTGCATGAGAGCAATTCCCTCATTCTAAACACATTTAGTTTGCCTAGAGTGATGCTATCTTGCAGCTACATCTGGTTGGCTATGTAATGACATTGGTGTTATTAGGATGGAAATAGGCTACAAACATGCTGGGAAAGCTGTGGGTCATGGGGCAAACAGCAGTAAACTGGTATGAAAAGGTAAGCTTTGGGGGACTTTGGGATCTGCAGAAGTCCCTTTATCACACCAAAAAAGTTTGCTGCAGAATATTTGACAAAGCCCTACACAGGAAATGTTTTTTGCCAGCAACACAGCTTTTACATCTCTTTACATGTTCTGTTTTTCTGTGCATTTTATAAATAACATTTAACTGGAGATTACTTTATTAAACATTGTACAATATTTCTGCCTGTTGTTATGTGTCCCTTCCTCACATGGAATATGCATATGTAACAGCAATTCATAAAATGCATTGCTACTTATTGCTAGTAATAGGTGTGATCATGATGTCTGTTGTCCTGGACTTTGTTTGCACATTTTGTTATTAGATTCCACTTCATTAGAATTCCTTTTGGAGAACTAACATTTTAATGTGGCTCTTTCCATTACTTATATATACTTATCTATATATAATTAATGGAAAGAGCCATATTAAAAGGTTAAATTGTTAAAAACAAACAAACTCAGCTGTCATTCTCTTTTTCTTTCTTTTTTCTTTTTTAAAGAAAGTTTCTACCCCTTAAGCCCTTGAAGATAGTTTAAAGTGTGTGGCCAGTGCCTGATGAAATCTTCATATTTCTGTATTTTTATGAATTGTGTAAGCTACCCAGTGAACTTCAGCTATGGGATACTATAGAAATCATCATCGTCCTCATCCACCCTGAGGGGACCAGAGAAAGCCCTATGTAGGCATAATGAATAGTACTCCACCCTCACCCCATGTGCACAGGGTCTGCTCTGAGTAGCCCCTCTCCCTGATGTCCAACCGTACACACACACACCTGCAGATAGGGGGCTTTGTATGTATGCATGGAGGCTCGTGCTATTGGGATTCCGGCTTATATGGAGACCCCCATACATACAGCTGTAGATGCACAGTTATTAGGGAGGGGGACTAGTCACAGTGCAGCCCCACTCCAGTGTTGCTCTAAGTTGCTCTATTCCTAATGCCTACATAGGGCTCAAGTTTTCCAGTGAACAGAAAGTGAGCTTCAGCTTTCTGCATAGAGAACTGGCCTTCCCATTAGCAAGCAAAGCTAGAATAAATCATGTTAAGTAAGTTAAATATTGTTCAGATGAGATTAATTTGCGTTTTTTTTGTGTGGACTGAAATTTAGATTACTTTTGGTATCGTGGTTTGATTTGCACTCCCCTTACCCCCAGTAGTTCACGCAGCCTAGGTTGTACTTAACAATGGCATAGTCTGCCTGCCTGATTTCTACAAAGACTGATCACAATTCAAGAAAATGGCATCTTTTAGAAGAATTTCAAAATTCAAATTTAATGCTGGAAAAAGCTCTGGAGAATAAAGGCTGCTGTTTATCCAAGTAAAATGTGCATTTCTAATGAGGAGGAGTGTGAGATCCCATTTTATTACTGCAGTTATGTTTAGAATCTGATCTGATTAGATCATCTCCAAGCATCAGGAGAGTTGACTAGGTCTCTGTCTATGCTAACCTAGTAATGACTACTTTGTGAAGCTCCCAGTAAATCTGTATTCTGGTGTGTGGCATTGTTTAAGCACTTCTCTATTTAAATTCTGCTAAGTGAGCTGCATGAGATGTTGATCTATCTAGTAACAAAATATTTTGCTCCCTCCTTAAACCCAATGTTCATGGTAACTGTGGCAAGCAGTTTAGCAGCAGCTATTCTTGTAAGAGCTCAAACACATGTTAAGCAGCTTCACATTCTGCATCTGTAGCTGGCTATACCTGCAGCTTAAATCTCTGAATACTCCCCCCACCTCCACCACCCTAGCCCTAGATATTCAAATCTAGCTTATCCGAGAAAAGGTTTCAGCCTAGCCTTCTCCCGGACCTGGTAGTGCTGAAAAGTGACTAGGTAAATTCAGCACATTTTCCCTCAGTGGGGCCCTGCTTCCTGTGTAAGTTCTGAATCCTATCTGCTGACCTCAGTAACAAGAATAAGCCTTGGCTGCTATTGTTGGAGTGAGTGAGCTGTACCCTATTCCTGCTTGTGCATCATGGACAGAATTGTTTACCAAATCTCAGTTCCATGGCCAGTCCAGTGGCTTATGCAAAGTCATTTAAGGCTGGGAGGTTGCTTGGGTGTCATGGGACCACATGTTCTCCAACCAGCTCTCTTTTATAGCTTGTGCTGATGGACAAGGAGGAAATGACTCTGTTAGACCAATGGAACTCATATTGTGACAATCCTTTTGCAACCAGAAGTGAGCAACATGCAGAGTGATGACCTCTTGATATGAATATTCTAATAACCCACTCATATCTATTGTAATTTATTTTGTTTGTGTCACATTGCTATCCCACCCTTCTTTCAAGAAGCTCTGAGTAATATTCGAGCCCAACAATAACCCTGTGATATAGGCTTGGTTAAGAGGGAGGAATCTCTGCAAGGACCTCTATTGTGTTTCATACCTGAAGGCAACTTCACCCATTACAATTTTAAGTGTATATGTACAATATTTTTAAGTGTATACTAAAAGAAAAAAGCAAGGTTTGAATGCAACAGAGAAATGTGTACATATGTGTGTATCATACAGATGCAGGACTGTTTCTTATATTTTATGATAGCAAACCTGGGCTTGCCACCAACAATATGCTTGATATAGAGCTGAAATTAATTCTGGCTGCCTGAGAAGTGTCCTCTGTATGACATACATGTTTGTCACATTCATATAATTCTACATTTTTAGTTGTAAACCCTAAGTGTCTCAGGTATCCAACTTGAAAAATGCAATGAGTAATGAGTGAAGCAGGCCAACTTTGTTGGGGAGCCATGATTAGCTGCAGCTTCCTGTGGAGGATACACTCCATGGGAAGTGAGGGTTGTTACATAATGAACGGTATCCTCTGCTGCCGGTGTGCTAATGCAACCCACCGCTAGTGCACTGGGGGACCTAGTGTTACATAAAGGAAGTGGAAATAAGTAGAAATACTCATTTCCATAAGGGGGCAGAAGGGAGTTCAGCTGATATGTCCTGATCTGGAAATGTCAGTTTCTACTTGTTTTGGGGGTTTGTTTATGAAGCACTAACTCTTGGCATGGGCAAGAGCAAGAAGCACAGTAGCAGTATAAGTTACTGGCCATTGTCAGAAATCACCCTGAGTGGCCATTTTAATGTGGGGATTTCAAACACTGAAACCCCATATGTGTAGCTGTGAAACCACTCCAATTAAAATGGTATCACTCCTTAAATAAGGAATGGTGGTGAATGTAATGTCCATCATGGATGTAGTGCCAGTTTTTAAAGGATTATTTAAACAATAACTTTTCACCTGTTTCCCACTTGGGCAGATCATTATCAGGTTTAATGTGGGATTAACAGATGGTTTTAATAAGAAGGCGATTATATAAGATGGTTGCTCTGTCCTGGGATATGAGAGGATTTCTGTTCTTGCAGAATCATTAATGATGATTTGCCCTGCTTTTTGTTCTTTTCCATTTGATTTCTGCACAATGTCCTTTGCCAGACATACTCTAGCAATCAATTTGTGAAAGATGACATTGTTTCCCCCCTTTTATTCTCCTTTTAATAAATTGTATGAAAATGTTTGCTCCACTTCTGTTAAATACAGCATCAAAAATGTATTTCTCCGCCTTTTGTTTTTATTTTAGTTTGCAGCACGCATTTTAATCCCACCTCTTTCCCCATGTCGCCCAAAATTTGTTTAGTTTTGTTTTGTTAAATGCCTTTCTTTTCTGAACTCATTTCTCTTTCTCCCCCCCCCCCATTTTTGTTTCCTCCATCCAGTATCTCCAAATGAAATGGCCGCTGCTTGATGTTCAGGCAGGGAGCTTACAGAGCAGGCAAGCCCTCAAGGATGCTAGGTCTCCATCTCCAGCACACATTGTTGTAAGTAAACTAAGAAGCACTTCTTTTGGTGTGTGTCTCTCTCTCTGTGTGTGTGTGTGTGCAATGGTTTAATAAGTTTTGTTTTATTATCACTTCTTTTTTTCTTCAGACACACACACATAATGAAATTTTGGGGATAAGGTCTCAGTGTTTCTCTTTGAACTATCCATGATTTTAAAACTTTTCCTTGTGCCATTTGAAATGTGTTGAAAGTTATATTATTTAAGGTTTTATTTTGCAGCATCCAGCAAAAGAGGGGTCTGCATGCTCACCCTTCCAGGAGTAGGACTAAGCTGTGCATATGAGAGAAGCTTTGATGCTTGTTGCCTCATGTGGAGGTACAGAAGCCAGGAGGCAAAGAGCCCACAGTGGCACAATGGGGTAGAAGAATGGGATAGTTTAGCCAATTCCCTTCCCATTGAGTGACTGCGACTTTATGTTGGGTAGACCCTCACTGCGTGCGTCGCTGATTGTCAGCTGAGAAGGACAGAGACAGGAAGAAGTCTGCTCAGTGTACTCCCACCTTGCCACTACTTCCTAGTCACAGGCTTTCTGTGCCTTGGGTTTTAGCAGCATTGCCCCCTCCCCATATTCATAATATAGCTTCAGACTTAATAAAAGAAAGCCCTATGCTCCGATCATTCTAAAAGAACCCAGAATAAGGAGTAAGTAGAGCACATAAAGGGTCCTAATTTGACTGATTGACCTAATGGCTGAGCTGGGCCTGATCCCTACCTCTTTAATTAATGAGGCATTGACATCCAAATCTAATGATATAATGTTCCATGTATCTGTACATGAGTGAGTCTGTCTGCCTGCCTTCTCCACTGAAGTAATTCACCTGGAAAGGAGAGGTTGAGGTAAATGGGAAGCTAGTGACAAATGGAAGAGGGCTGTGAAAGATGGACAAAACAAGTTGCCAGTAAAACTAATGTGCAGGAGGCAGAGCTTAAGGGAGGAGAAGCTCACATTTTCATGCCAATTCCCTCTGTTTGATAAGTATCTCGCTATATTTCTTTTCTTTAATGAAAATTGAATTAGGTCCTTGCTGGTTGTAAGTATGACCTATCTGCTTCACTATAAGAATTAGAAAGCAGTTGTTTTCCAGGAAAGTCAGATATAGATCTACTGTCAGGTTTAATTTTCCTGTGAGACTTTTTGAGGAGGGACTTACTTTATTCTGTTGAGCATAAATATCAACCGTGCTGGCAGAAGAAATGTACCCTATACTTGATATGAAAGCCCACCTTCTAGAAAGGTCCCAGTTTGCCTTTGTAATGTGATATTCAGATTCCTTGGAGTCTTTTATTCTTAGATTGTTGTCCATGAAAAGAAAATGGAGGGAAAGCCTGTTCCAGTGGAACAAAAGTTTACGTGAATACAAATAAATGGCCTTAAAGGGGGGGGGGAATAAAGAGCAAAACCAACCCCCTACAAAGGGTTTGAGAAACAAGTATGCATGTTCTTACTAAGTGCTGTGTCACTTCTAAAACCGCTATTGAAGGATTTTCTTCATCCTTAGATATTTTAATTTGATTGCGTTTTGCTTAAGGTTATAGAGAACAACAATTCTATAGGTGCTTTGTTTGCAAGAGTCCCATTAGCTGGTCACCTTTTCAGTTAGCCAAGGTTCATTTTGGGAAAAGGCGTTCCATCAGGTATTGTGGTCTCAAGCCATGTAAGGCTTTATAGGTTAAAACAAGCACCTTAAACCCATTTCAGCTTAGAAGTAATTCTCACAAAATTCAATGAGATTTTTCTTCCCTAAAACGATCCTTAAAAGTGCAGCTTACTATAACTTGATTTTTAACTATCACCAATTAAAAAAATATTGGTATTAAAAATTAGTCACATCTCTGCTTCTGAACAAATGTAAATAAAATATAATATACTAAAAACGTTAAGTAGGCAATCCTATACACACTTACGAGGAATAACTTGGTGTGACTTACTTCTGAATAAACTTGAATAGGACTGCACAGTAATAGTTGGATCCAGGCATATCCCTCTGTGAACAGGAGGATCCCTTCTATTCTCCAGTGGAGGCTCCCATTCTGCTAACTGGATGCTCCTAGGGAGACATGGAGGAAGAGCATTTTCACCAAAACCTCATTCCCCTGTGGCCTCCTGTGCCACAGCATTGTGGAGGGTCACGCAAACCCCTGGAGCACATTTTCAGGGAGTGTTTGGGTGGCAGTGGGGAGAAGAAATCTCAAAAACTTGTCTTCTCCTCCTTCCACCCATGAGAATGTGCAGTTAGCGGAATTCTACTGCAAATAAGTCTGGATCCAACACTTAGAAAACAGATTTAATAAACCTTTTCTTTTATTTTATTACTTTGACATGGTATGATATTTTAAGCTATTCTAAAATCTAAAAGAAAGAAGATCTAAAATTCACAATATTTCATTGCAAACTTTGCTATACAATATTGAGAGAATTAAAAGTAGGGATACCTTATATTTCTTCAGGGTGAACTGTAAATTAAATGTTGGTTATTCTGTTTGTCTAATAATGCATGTAGTTTTTATATAAAAAGATTCCAAGTTTGAAGTTTTAGATCTTCTCTGAGGCTGAAATGAAGGCAAGGTGTATTAAAACCATTTGAAATGTTTTCTTTCTTACTTTGCTAAGAGCTTCAGTTTTTCTACAAGTAAATATTCTGAACTCAAAATGCTTGGGCAAGATCACAGGATTAGAGAGTCGAGACCATTCCCAAGATACGCCTCTGTCTTTTTGCTATACAAAGACTTGCATTTAAGTTGCTTTGTACCTGGCAAAAATCATGCCATACCAAAAATAGTGGTGTTTTGGTAACACACACATCTTGTAAAGCCGTAAAACCCTTCAGAGATTCCTCTGATTTTTTCCCCCTGTAGGCAAGACTTTTGAAGTCAGTGTAAATCTTATCTTGGGGTAGGTTTGTAGTGTACAACTGGCCTGACTTTCTGTTGTGTAATGAGCATATTCATAAACTAGCTTGTAACCTCAGGGGGGAAAATACTGTGAGTCCTGTAGTAGATCTATAATTACATGTATGTTTTTCGCTCAAGGAGAGGAAAAAATTTTCTTTGAAAATGCAAAAGGACAGGAGTAACTCAGGACAAAAGCATCTGAAACCTCTCTGTTCTCAATGTATTAACCAATCCATTTTCAACATAAGTGGCTTTTTTTGGAGCATTCAAATAAAGAGCTGAATTTGGCCCAGAAGACGATTTTATCAGGTTGCTCACAGTTTTATTAAGTTAAGATCAGGACATGGTAAAAAGTTTGCTCCAGTTTTACTTGTAAAGAAATTTTTGGCAGCTGTAAGAGAGCAATGGAAATTCCACACTAGAACATTATATTCCACCATGGGTTTTGCATTTAATGGCTGGATATGCACAGGTGTGTACACTCTGTATTGGCCAAACCATTCTGGCCATATACTGCTGACTATTATAATATTTCATCTACTTCTGGGAAGAGGTTGATAATGCAGCAAAGTACACTTATAGCCCTTAAATCGTGTTTGGGGCAGTGCCCCATTTCCCATAAACTGAGAAACACTGTTTCTCCCTCTCACGCAACCCTGAAAATTCACTAATATAAGTAGTACAGGTAAACAAGTGTGGGATCATTCTTTAAATGGAGGTGTTTGTGTGTAGTAAACAAATAAGTTTTTGCAATGGTTGGGAAAATGGACTCTGAGGACAATCACACTACATTTTAATAGCATATTTAAATTATTTAAAACATTTGTGTGTTTTAACAACGCTAAACATCCCCCTACACACACACACACACACACACACACACACACAAGCTTGTGTAAATATTAAACACAGAAGAAACTGTAAAAACATTGCAGCAGTGAGAACCAGTTAAATCATAAATAACATGGTGTAAAGGCATGGGCAAAAAACCATCTTTACTTGACCCCAAAATTCAAGAATCAAGTGAAGTGAGCCTCCCTGCAGTGGGCATACCACACTTGGGACAAGATCACAATGGTAAAATCCCTGTTTTTAATCATTACTGACCTAACCTCAGAAGGTTGGATGACTCAGAGGACGCCCCCCAAAGATAATTGTAGCATTTGGAATGGCTTGTGTGAGATGGGGCAGCTTGCTAAATGCCTAGGTTTTCAAGCCATTACAACTTTAAAGATGAGCACCAACATTTCGGCTCATGCTCTGAAATGGAGCAGGTGCCAGTGTTGTTATTTAAGAACTGACTAAATATGTTCCCTTCAGCTCGTACCTAGCAGATGTATTTTGGACTAATTTGAAGCTTCCGAGATATCTTCAAAAGCATCTCCACATATAAGGCATTGCAGTAGTCAATCCTAAAGGTTAGCTGATTTCTATTCAAAAAGGGTCACAGCAAGTGTACCAGCCTAAGCTGGGGTAAGATTCTTGGTCCTCATACACCACTTGGGGCTCTAATGACAAAAAGCTGTATCCAGGCTGATCTTTTTTTGCAGAAGTGGGGCAATACAAGCCCATCCAGAACAGGTTGAACACCACTTCCTGGGTCAGATGAATCAGTTCCCAATGCTACTTCCTTTTTGTTGAGATTGAGCCTAAGGTTATAACTGAGTCTATTGGTGATCCCAAACACTGGACACTGCTTCAATTGAATTCTTTGAAAAGGAGAAACCGTGGCTGGTGTTGTCAACATAGTGATGGTGCTGTGCTTCAGATTTCTAGATGACATTTAGACCTAGGACAGAGAGCTGGGGAAAATGTTCAGATATGTAAGCATAATTGCACTATATCCTCTGCCGGGTTGGGGAGTATAGGCAAAAAAATAAAATAAAAAATGCTATAATGTGTTTTCTAACCCTGAATTTGGAATTTCACTGACAGTACCCAGAGAGGGGCAATGTTGCTGCAGATTATCTGAACTATTTGGATGGGATAGGGACTAAAAGGATTTCCCTTAAAAAAAAAAAAAAACTCCTTCCCCCTCTCTCTCTACCATGATCAGATGTTAGAGACAAAGGGGCTTTCATAATTTGGTTCTTAACCCCTCCAAGGAGATGTACAGCACTATCAAACCTGAAAGTACTGATCATGACATGCACACATATGTAAATACATCAGTATGCAGCCAGCTAACAGATGCACTTGTGCTTCTTTGGATTGGGACCATTGAAGGAAACTGCTCCAAATCAATCTGAATATAGTTATACCAACCTTTAAAAATTATTTGCCTGATTTTGTACATATTTGGTTTTTAAAATTGTTATTTAGTGCCAGCAGTGTGCATGATGCTTTACAAAATGCTGGATGACAGTTCCCTGCCCTGATGACCTTGCAATCTAAAATTCAGTACAAGATAAAAATAGGGGATAGGGGAGTAGAGGTAGGGGGTTAAACAGGGAAGTAATGTGGGATAGTTTCTGTTACACATGTTTAATCTATGTTGTAGCCAAGGGCTGCCATCTTATACCTACTTACCTGAAAGTAATCCCATTGAATCAATGGGACTGGTTTCTGAGTAGGCATGTATAGGGTTCTGCTCTAAGTTACAAGAGAGCATGGATGCTATGGGGCTCATGTCAAAGGCTTAAGAGAAAAGGATTTGAAGGAAGTAAGAGTGGTGGCATCACACAGGTCACTTACTTTGCATTTCTTTCACTCACTTTTACATGCAGAAGCTATTATTTTTGCTCTTACATCTTAGCTGCCACCCAACTAACAACCCCCTTCCCCCCATCAGCTATTCTTGGATTTCATGCAGCATGTGTACTTGTGTCAGTTCTTTCTTCTCTCCAAGTTCTTCAAAGGTACCATCTTTGCACACAGGCTGCATGTTGAAATCTATCAGAATCCTGTGGTACTACAAAGTGAAGGGTTTGTGCATGTTTCATTTCATTCCTCACAATGGAGAATGCTGCATAATATAAGGTCAAGGAGGGCTAGGTATTAGCATGCATTGCAAAAGGGCAGGTTTTGGCATACAGACCCTTGGAATAGCATTGTAGCCCTCTATGAATACTGGATGTGATAACAATTATTGCTTCCACATGATTCACAAATGAACTGTTCTTCCAAATGGTTTGGCCCAAGCTAATCTTTGTGAATCATAAGCTGCACACAGTCTTACTTAAGTGGATGTTAATGAAATGCATGTTTATGGTCCCTGAATATGCAGATGATATTAGGACACATACAGGGTGCAAGGCCAGGGTAAATGTGAAATACAGTACATGTGAGTCTTTAAACATAATTCTTATCTTTCAGAATGTGTCTGCATGAGCAGAAAGGCAAGAGCCATGTTGTGTCTGGCATTTTGTTTCACAGCCACTCTTCTAGAGGAGGAAATGGCTGCTTTCACGCAGTACTTTGCTTTGTAACCTCATCCTTATGTGTGTTGTGTGCCCAACAATGGGATCATACTTCTACCTGATGGTAAGACGTACATTTGAAATGTGGGCAAATTGTACAGGCTGAAACAAGTAGGGCAGGGGCAGGCAACCTGTTCCTTTCAAGATGTTTTGGATGAAAGCACCCATAAGCCCCAGCCAGTGTGCGCAATGGTCAGTGATTATAGGAGTTGTAGTTCAGAATATCTGGGGGGCACCAGGTTGACTGTCCCTGGATCAGTATCCCAAATAACAACTCCTGAAAAGAGACTTGGCAATCTTTCACAGCGGGCTCATTCACATGCTCTTTCTCATTGCTAAAGTGTCTCTGCATAGTTGCAGCTAAGCATTTGCAACAATTCCTGCAATGGTCACAATACTTGGTTTTGTTTTGTTTTGGCACTGGGCGTGAATCATTAAATTCATGTGTTTGGTGACTAAGAAATACTTTTTCAACCTGAAAAAAGTATTTGGGGATTGAACTGAAAGAGTTTCCAGTTCAGCATCCACATATTTTGGTGTATAAATGTACCCTTCCCCTCTAGAGAGTTGCAGTGGAAACATGTATCCAGGTTGCTTTCCTGCAAGGTAAAAATGCTCATGGATATTTGAAAACAGAGGACCTGTAAGGGGTTCTGAGCAGATACATGTTAGCTATATCTTCTTCATTTGTTCTGAGGCCAGGCTATTTGTGCAAAGTGCTCCCTTATTTATTTATTTATTTATTTATTACATTTCTATACCGCCCAATAGCCGGAGCTCTCTGGGTGGTTCACAAAAATTAAAACCATTCATAATATAAAACAGCAGTATAAAACCATAATATAAAATACAATAAAAAAGCTCAACCAGATAAAAACAGCAGCAATGCAAAATTACAAATTTAAAACACCATGTTAAAATGTATTTATAGATTGTTAAAATGTTGGGAGAATAAAAAGGTCTTCACCTGGCGTCTAAAAGCATATAACGTAGGGTTGTACAAACTGTACTTACTCCTCTATACTTCCTATTACCAAAGTTAATCTTTGTGTGCTATAAATATACATGACATGAGGTCCAAGGGATGTAGCCCAATAGTCTCCCTGTTTGGGTTTTATAGATGCAGAGTTAGTCTTGTATATGTATAAACTTATTTACAGATGATAAACATCTTCAGCAGAGAGAAGCAATTTACATGACTAAAGTTACATGGTTGGGTAAACAACATACATATACTATTAGTGGGCTTCCATGGAATGAAAGTGCTTCCTATTCTTTTAGTTCTTATGTAGTCCACAACAATGGAGTTGTTGACACTTAACAGTTACACAATAATAACTATTCAGCTGTTATTATGGAGAAACTTATTCATATGTATCTCATGTGTATTTCATATACTGTAATATGTTTCTTGGATCACCAGGTCAGTAAGTGAAGCAGATAAAACACAAATCCAAATTCTTAGAATATGGATTCTTATATATAATAAGGCACCTGACGTTTTCTTTAAAAAGAAGAAGTCACTGCATCTCTCTCTAATCTTCTGCTGAATGATATGTCTGGGATATCAGGGTGTTTTGCAGTGAATAGACACAGCCATGTGAAGTCCTGAAAAGACAAACCAAGTACAGCTGTTGAATGTATGCTTCCTACCATCTGTTGAGAGTTCACGTCTTCTATCAGATTACACTGTTGTTGAGTGTAATTGCATTGCCTTAGAAGGCATGGCCTTGGGCATTCCAGAACCTTGGCATTTGGGTAATCTTCATTCATATCCTAAGACTGAAAGTCACTGATGGAAAAAGTCTGAATGAAGCAATGTATATATAAACTTTTCAGTAGTGCTTAACTACTGTGCTCAGGTTTATTCAGCTACACTTAATTTAGACAGTACATTCTGTGCATCTTGTAAATGGATGTTTCCTTTAAAAGATTGTTTATTTTTTATGCTTAAATTCCTGGGTTTGAATCAGTGTGATATGTGACTTCTTGATTAATCAGCAAGCTACTAGTAATGGATGTGAGAACAACAGAAGAACATGAGCAAGAGGGTGCAGGACAAAAGCCGCAGGTAGAACCAAAATGAAAATTTGATACAAATTTTCAGGCTATCTCTCAACATGTAGCAGAGAACTGAATTAGAGAGGCAACACCATAAAGAATGTTTACATTAAGATCCAGCATATTGGTCAAAGCAATAGAGTTTCTATGTATAATTTCTGCATTAATTTTAAAAGGAGACAATGTTTGCATGTATTCCTCTATACATATAATTTGGGTTCTTCCTTTGGGATATTGAAGGCCACCATGCCCATAGAAGCTCTGTGGAGCACATACGGGGAGTTTGGACGGCGTGTTGATAAACTGTTTATAAAGTCTGGTTTGGTATTGTGTGTCTTAAATAAGTCATACAAAGAGCATTTTCTTATGAGGCATGCTCTACTTGAGAAGCCTGGTCTTTGTGTACTGTGTCAAGAAGGTTTAATTCGAACATTTTTGCAAAGTCTCAAGCACACCGTTAAAATGTACTCATCAATCATGAGGTTTTCTTTTCACCTTTGTTTCCTGCTAGGATCCAAAGTGGTCTAGTGGAAGCTGCTGAATTCTGCAGAAAAATTATATGAACCAGGTGTGCTGAGATGAGCTTACTTGATCTAAAAATTATGCTGCATGCACTTTGTTGTCAAAGGGAAGAAGATTTCGAGATTCAGAAAATGTTTAGGGGACAATAGAACTATTTGAACATTATGCAAACTCCGTGTTCTCTCTCCCCGCCCCGCCCCCCGCTGCTCCTAGTTGCTAAAGGGTTAGCATAAATTATTCACAGATTGCTTAATTATGAGAGGTTGGGAATTGTTTTCAACTTTTGAAAGCCCTTCTATTCTGCAACATTTAGATTAATTAATAATAGGTTGTTGCATGGCTCGCAATAAAGGTATGTGGTTTGTGATTGTTATGCGAGCCTGTTCCATCCCAAATGTTGCCTAATCAATGTGGGAGACTTGGCTAGCCTGCATGATCCAGGACTGCTGAAGACAAGTCATAACTAAAGTTAAAGCTGAATACGATGTGAATTCACTGAAGGGCTTGGAATTAAGTAATTATAGAGTGGCATTTCAGCAACGGAGTGCCCATTTTCTGGATACAGTACAAGAAACAAGTGAGCAGGAATAGGTGTGTAAAAAAAAGACAAACTGATTTAGTATCTTTGTAAGATAAGAGTACGGAGTCCATATCTTTGTATTTGAGGGATCTGAATGCCATATGATTTCTGTAGTTTCTAAACAAGATTTACTATAGCTGCCCAGGTGCAGCCTAAAGAAAATAGCAAAAACTTGATATTACAATGGAAAGAAGTTAGACTGACTTGTTGCATAAGCTAACTACACTTAATGTTACATTTATTATGTAATGAACAAGGTTATGTTTAAAATTTAACTTAAATGTGAATCACTTGTTACTGTTACTGTGCCTAAAGCAGCCTCTCTCAGATGGGTGCCTCCAAGTGTGTTGGCCTGAAACTCCCATCATTCCTACCCAGCATGCTGTGAGAGTTACAGTCCAACACATCTGCACAATTATTCCCCTGTACGGATCTCATTATTATGAAGTTAATAAATACAGCCCAAGTTCTATCCAATCTTCTTGTAATTTGCCTCTTTATTCCTGTTCCCTCTGCAAATGCTCTAAGTCTGGGCTTTAGTTTAATAACCAGGTTAAAAAAAGTAGGGGTGTGCACGGAACCCCCGATCCTCTTTGCGGCCAATCCGCAAATTGCGGATCAGGCCCGCTCCGCCCCGCCTCGATCCGCCTGGAGGCCACTCCGCTCCGCTGCGGAGCTCCGGCTCTGAATCGGAGCTCTGCAGTGGCGGGGAGTGGCGTCAGGTAAGGCTCCCTCCCTCCTCCCCCTTACCTGTGTCCGTCGCGGCCCATCCCAGCTTCACTAGAGCCCGCAGCTCGGCCTACACTTCCTGGTTGAGCTGCGGGCTCTAGTGAAGCTGGGATGGGCCGCGACGGACTCAGGTAAGACCCCCACCCCCTTGGTCCCTTACCTGGCTCTGCCGCCATCGCCGCATGGGTGGCGGCGGCGGCAAGGCCAGGTAACCCCCCTCCTCTCCCTTACCTGCGTCCGTCCGCAGGTAAGGGAGAGGAGGGAGGGGGTTTACCTGGCCCTGCCGCCGTCGCGGCAGAGCCAAGTAAACCCCACTTACCTTTTTGGCGGAGCTCCGGATCGAGGCGAAGGATCCGCCTTCACCTCGATCCGCTCCACGGGTCCCCCAATCCTCTTCACCTCCGCCTTAAGGGTAGGCGAAGCCCCCCGCTCCGCTCCTGCTTCTCCGGTTTGAGGAGAAGCGGAGCACATCCCTAAAAAAAAAGCAGACTTAAATATAGGATCTGGAACAAGGTTCATTATTTGCACGGTTTCAGGATTTTAAAAATGTATGTGGGAAAAGGATCTGAATTAAGAATAATTTCAATATTCAAAAGCATAAGAGTTGTGATCAGAAAGTGACATGTAATATAAAAGCAGTTTCTGTGGAAAGGGTATGTATATGCACTGGTGTGTACAATGCATGTATGTTCCTGTCATATGTCCATTGTATGTCCCCTAGTGTTCACAGACACATTTCTGGTTCACTGAGTTAGGTGCTATAAACACTGTTGGATATGCATAAAATACAAGTTAGTCCTGGGTTTGCTTAGATGCTGCATATCTCATGGTATTTGGATGCTATCTCCTGATGGATAGCTTGGAAATAAAGGTGGTGAACAGTAAGTTCTCCCAGTAGTAGTAATATGTTTATTGATACCTCATCATAATACTAGCAAGTATTATTTGTATTTGTGTAGAGAAATGACGCTCCTAAGTTAATAGTCCAATTTTAGACACTTTTATATTTAAATGTCATTCTTGTTCTAGGCATTATATACTGAAAGTGTGGTCCTCAAACTGACATGTAGTTGCTTCCTGTTGTTACTTGTACAAGCTGAACACTTTGGAGCTTGCACTTTATTATCACAATTTTAATGGACCATGTAACATTATTTGGGGTTATTAAGTGGGCCAAGGAGCTTATAGCATCAGTCATGGAGCAATTGCTCATTAGCACTTTGGTATTGTCTGCAAACTCAGAAATCTTGATACAAACTGTGGAGCTATTGAACTTTCAACCCTGGTTCACCAGTACTAAAGTTGTTAAACAAGGCTTCCTTTTATGGTAAGAGTATATTGATGCATATGAATTGCGATTTACTCCATATACATAGGGTATCTAAGCATGACTGGGCAGTGCAACCTTTCAAATTATTTTGCAATCCCAAGTTTGATACAACATACGGTAAAATGTGAAGAAATGGCAAATTGTACATATTTTTGCATTGTTATTATCTTCATTTGTCTATTAGTGGAGTCATGGTTTTCATAAGAACATTCAAGGTTTAATATGAGACAGGATTCACAAGGATCTATTTCATTTTCATTGCCAAAATGAAGGCCTGAAACACACGAAGAGAAGAAATTGCCACTGAGCGTGTTCATATTGTTTTCCTTAATCACTGAGAAATTGCAACTAGCTCTATACATCTGAAATGGAGAAGGAAAGAATGTATGGTTTTCCATCAGTCCCAAACATCTGACAATTCTAATTTAGATAATTCTAATGTAGATATTAAGGGTGAGTACGGTTGCATGGTGGGTAGACCAAGTCCTGAGACCAATATTGATAATCTTTAAGGTATACTTTGTCATTGCTATTGGTGGTATATTGTTATTAAATGTTTATGCTATACACAAATGATATTTGTATGTGCTAAATATTGAGTATACTGCAGAAAAGGCAATAGTAGGAGTTAGCAGTGCCTTAATTAAACATAATTTGTAAGGTATCCCTCCGTTTATGTGAAAATAGGAAGTTGCTTACAGATGATGAAAGTTTGTATTGAAGAAATCCTTCATAAAGTTTGAAGAATGTTGTTGTGTGCATGTTGTACCTCACTGCTGAAGAGAGAGAGAGAGAGAGACCTCCGCGAAGAGAATGACAGGTTTTGATATAAACCAGCAGGACTGCATTTCTGCCATTATTCAACAGTAAAGCCTTTCACAATACCATATGCTGTGCATTCCATCAGAGCAGTGTAGGGTGTGATATAGTTAAAGCACATTCTGCAAACAGGAAATGCTGGTAACCACTACGTGTGCTTTTCATGAAGATAAAGTAATGGGAGAGAGTTTTAAACATACTGCAGTCTTGGCAAAGGGAGGGAAGGAAGGAGGGGGGAAAGTACACTGAGAGTGTGAGAGAAATTTCAGGCCTAAACTACCAAGCTATGTGAAAATGCAGGCAGAAAAATGAAACAACTGCTGAACAGTAAGCAACAGGTGAGAGTGTGGCTCCACTTTGAACGGTTTACTGTCACTAAATTTCAGCATGGCTCTTTCTTGCCCTCATAGAGTAGAATATGTGGGTGGCTTTTATTTTTTCCAATGTTTTCCCCACATGCTCCTTTGATTTTCGTTCCAAAAAAATTGCACAAGGCTTATTTTTAAATGTTTGCGTGCTATTAAAAATAAATAAAAATAAAGCATGGAGTTTCTCCCCCACACACACTCCACCCCAATTTTGGCAGGCTCTGCAAACACTGGTATTAAAAAATATTTTGTTACTTTTCTTGGCAGCCTTTTGGAAGAAGGAGTTGCAACAGCCTAGTAGGCGATAGTCCAAAAAGTAAAGGAGATGGAGCAGTTGGTGGCGGCGGCGGAGAGACTTTGAATCATAAACAGACACTGTAGCTTTAATAAAATAAATGAAGTGAAGCCTTTTGAGCTCTGGGCGGACTTTGTTGGTGCAAGTCAGACTTTACCATTGGTAGTGAAAATTGACAGGCTGAGAACTGGGACATAAACAAAAATGTCAGTCCCTGGGAGTCTTGTTCACTGGACAATGTCTCAATTGTTTCCTTGATTTTTCGCAGGCAGCAGGGGATATTGGGAGATTAACTGTTTACCATCCATACAGGCTTTAGAGGTGTTTGCAGGAAGAGATGGCAGAAAATAGTGTTTTGGGTTTGGAAGCGATTGAACATGTCAGTGGGAGATAAGGAAAAGGTCACCCTGTTCTCCACATATTTGTCTTGCATTCAAGTAGAATGTTCCATGTGTTTTAGAAGTTTGCTGCCTTTTTGCAAACTGCTCTTTTTACATTCTGCAAAGCAGGTTGTTTGAGGGACAGTGAGTGAGAGAAAGAGAAAAGGGCTGTAATGTTTCTGTGGGGTGTGGAGGAGGTGCTTTCCTTTTTCTTTTTTGGATTTGTTTATTGGAAAGATAGTATCGAGCCTGCAGGGGATTTGTTCATTTTAGAAGGCAATCGAGTGTTGAAATAGGGTGAAATTTGAGCAGCAAAAACGTTGCCTCAGTGTTTTAGCCATTTAACTGTTTTATGTCAAATATCTACAGTATCTGAAGAGTAAGAGGGACACTAGCCATTTAGTCTCCTCCTTATACTTGCACTTTCTTCATTACAAAAACAAGCAATGAGAGTCCATAGCATTCCAGCGGTTTCCAAATGGGTTTGAAAAAAATTGAACTTTGCAGCCTTTCTGTCAGCATCTTTTAAATTTGTGTTTATTTATTTATTTATATTATTTATTACCGCCCCACAGCCAAAGCTATCTGGGTGGTTTACAACAGTTAAACATAGTAAACACTAAAAAGTACACAAGATTAAAAAAAAAAACCATTAGAAGCATAAAAACAGTATAAAAACAACAGTATCCATTTAAAAACAACAATTCTGTTGTTGCAAGTAGGAAAGGGTGAAGAGGGAAAGAAAGCAGGGGAAAAGTTGTTTCTTCGTGGCACAAAGATCCGAAGCATCACTGCAAGGAGATAAAACCTGTTTTTAGTAAATTCTTCCCCTCTTGATTCAGTTTAATACTCAGGGCCAGATGCCAGGGCTGTTGTTGTTGACAAAAGTCATAAGTTACTGTGATGCTTTTGGTGGGAGAGGAAGGCTTAATTTATTGAATACTTATGTATCCTTTTTCAATTTTCCTGCATTTTAGTAACATTTTAAGTCTATTTTTGTTCATTCTGTGTGTTCTGCCTGACTCCCTCTGCCTTGCCTTCTGCTTTTAAACTGTTGCTTTCATTTTGTAGCCAGCTAAGGTCTGCTCTACACTGCCTCCTCTTTCCTGTCAGGCAAGAAATCACTTCCTAAGTGAATTCTGTAACATAGTACCAACCTCTCTTTGGATATACTTTATCTTCAAATATCAAGCAAAAACAACAACAAATGCATGTGCAGTATTTTTCTGAACAGTGTGCTTTTTTTTTAAAGAAAAGCTTCACATTTTGGGTCTTTTTAAAATCTTAAATTTTACAATGAACGGTATGAGGCTGAAAATTTTGTCTTAATAAAAACAGTCCAATATTATCAGAAGTTGGCTAATGTGCTTTGGATGGTGATTCCATATGTTCTTTTGCAGTACCAATTTAATTACTCATGCGTCAATCCCAAAATGCTCATTTTGATCATATATTTTCTCCAAGCATGTTAATTTTAATTAGTGGCATATGAAGAATTGATGTGAACAATTTTTGTGAACCGCCCAGAGAGCTTCGGCTATTGGGCGGTATAAAAATGTAATAAATAAATAAATAAATAAATAAATAAACAAAGACCGGGAGCAGATGAAAAATATCTGTCAATGGGCTCGTTCAGAAGACACCTTAAACCAAGGCTTTAACCACGGTGGTTAAGCCAGAAAGCCAGGCTGTGTTCAGAAGACACCTTAAACTACAGCTTTAACTGTGGTGAATAAAGCAAAAAGCATTATTCACCATGGTTAAAGCCATGGTTTCAGGTGTCTTCTGAATGAGCCCAATGTGTTATATTTCTTTGCCACATGAGGTTGCGCTGTCGACTGAAGCATATATCATACAACTCTAAAGGAAAGGAAAGGAATGGCTAGCAGGAATATGCTAGTTTGGCCTGTCACACATGCAAAAGCAAAACTGGATGCATAGTGAAATCCTATACATAACCTGGAAATATGCCCCACTAAGTATGTAGAAGTTCAATCATAAATACATGTAGCGCAGGACTGTAGCCTAAGAACATAGGATCACTTACTAGGAAGTTCCTTTTTTAAAGAAACGAGTGCCAATGATGTCCAAGTGAATGTGTTTAGGATTAAGGTGCAAGCTTATCTCTCAGATGTCTCAGGACATATGATTTAAGTGGATTACCATAACAGGGAACTTGTTTGTGAAATTGCAGTACTATTAACTGTATTAAGTAAATTGAATTTGGCATCTGCAACAGAGAACTAGAAGCCAGGAAGGAAATCATGTGCCACAGTTTCCAGCACTTCAGAATTATTGAGTAGGTGACAATTTTGCGTTTAGAATTTGACCTTGATTTTTTATACAGTATATATAATATGCAGAATCTTACGTTAAATCAATGTAGTTACTTATGGTTCTTTTGGGATGGTGGTAGAGTTTCGGATTTTATCAGAAATATCTCTTGATTCATAAGTTGGCTATGGTAAATCTTGGCATGCTTATGGAACTTAATGTTACCATAACTTACTTCATGCAGTCTGGCCTTATCTCATGGAGACCAGTTTAGTGTTTCTGATAGTTGACCCCATAGCTCATCTCTATTTACATAATTTATGAGCAAATTTGCAAAATGTTAAACTGGCATATTATAGTGGCTAAAAGTGTCAGTGGGAAATCTCCAGTTCAAATCTTGCTTCAGCCATGAACAGGGCAGGATCTACACTACTGCTTTAAAACAGTTTATAACAGTTTTGACAACTGTTGGGGCCCAGGACACACAACACAGACAGTTTCCAAAATGTTTTCAAAGTATTTTATCCTGCTTGATGTAGATCTAGCCCAGTATTATCTGTATTGGTGTTGATAATACTGACCTAGTTTAAAGGGTTGTTGTAAGTTTTACAACAAGAACAGCGTAACGTTCGTGCGAACACACATACACACACACTTGTTATTCTCTCATATCTATCTATCTATCTATCTATCTATCTATCTATCTATCTATCTATCTATCTTGTTATTCTCTGGAAGTGCCTGTCAGCATACATAACTGTATTAACAGTGCTGTAGCTCTTAGGCTAATTGGGATACATTGAAGTTGAATGGTATCTGCTTTCTTTTTGCAAGAAAGAGAGACATTCTTTTTGCAAGAGAGATGTGTTTCCTTTCCACTTCTTGTGATTATTTACAGGATACTCTATCATGAAAACATGGCAAGGTAAAACCCTCCAGATTATCACATTGCATGCTTTAGTATTCTGGGTCAACAGTTGAAGGGAAGTGTATAAGCCTTGAACTATGACAGTATGACTAAAATATGTCATAGAGTAAGGCATGTAATGAAAACTCACTCTCGCCTTTGCTTTCCCATGCCAAGATAAATATTGGATACAAAAGCTGAGGTACTAAAGCCACCTAAATTGTCCCCCAAAATAAATAAATTCAAAGTTTGTTTGTATATTTTCATCAAATGTAAGGAGAGATTTATTCAATTCCATTTATACAATTCAATTTTTATTGACCATAAATATGGATTAAAAAATAACCTTTTGTTATTTTATTTTCAATTGGATAAAATAGAAGAGGGATAGTTTGTAAGAAATACCAGTACTATGCCAGACATAAAATGAAGCCATCAGATTATGTTATTTTATACATTTCTTAATGTATTTTGTGTGTGTAAAGCACACATAGGTTGTGATTTAGGGAATTGGCTCACTAGCATTCATTTCCATAACTGTGTGTGCACATTTATATATTTGTATTTGTGTTACTATTATTTGTAAAGACTTGAGTAATTGCTTTTGGATCTCTGGAGGCACGTGTCAAGAATCGTCTCTGTGTTGCTAGTCTAGTTCAACAAGTATGCTATAGAAACGGAGGGTTCTGTTATCCATCAGATTTTTCTGTTCCATTTGTTGCAGATGAAAGGCGAATGAATTTAGTGCTCACTTTCTTCTCACTCTGACAGTTATTGATCCTCTCTGGAACTTTACAATTCACAATCTGATCCTGCAATGACACAGGGAATTCCCAATTTGTTGTAATAACTGAGCTTTCTATTGCCAGTGCAGTTAAGATAGTGTTGCAGGACTAAGTTTCAAATGCAATGCTTACCATTTTGCAGCGGTGCATCTTAGTAAGCTATACTTGGCTTCCTTATTTTGAATAAACTTCAATTGAAAAAAAATAGATTTTTTTAAAAAACGAACCAATACCTTTGTTGGGAGATTCTAGTCCAGTGTTTGGTACACCCAGAAGAGGTAGAACCACTCTTCCCATGCTTTACCCACTGAAGTGTCTACTACCTGAAACACTGCAGGTTTACCCTACCATGCCATACAGTAATGGTTTGGATGACACATTAACCCATGATGGCTTAAATAAACCACAATGGTTTCTATAACCCATGATGGTTTAGCATGTAGTCTGTGAGTTATTTCCCCCAAATAAGCTGCCCTAGCAACCCACCGCCAGTAAACATTATTTTACCTATGGTGGATTAGTGTGTTTTGTATTGCACCAGCATGGGTTATGAAAATTGTATACAGAGCCGCTTGGCCAAAAACTCTGCCACCACTCTGCTTCTCCCAAATCATCTCTGAGCAAATTTGTTTTCCTGCCATATTCAAGTAAGTTTCCAAATCCAAAGAAGTCCGCCCCTCCTCCTGTGCAGTTCCTAGTTTCATATGTGGATAAATCCTCACTTTTCCATGAAAATGCATTTATCCAGTAGTACATGTGGTGGCTTTCCATAAGGAGAATTTGTATATTAAATTTCACCCCATTCCTGCAAACTTTCAAGGTGTTGGAGCCCCCACCCCAATTTTGGTGTAGTGTAAGCATCCCTCCATTCCAGTCAGGCCACCCCTTCTCAACTCAGCAGAGGAGGGGGACGGGAAAGGAAGCAAAAATTTGTTTCACATGTGGATAAACCTTCATTTTTCCATGAAAATGCAAAGTCCTGCATTTATTTAATAGTGAATTTGGTGGCTATTATTATTATTATTATTATTATTATTATTATTATTATTATTATTATTATTTCCCACCTTTCCCCCAGTACTGGGACTCAGGGCGGGAATAAAGGGAATCTGTATATTCCCATAAAGGGAATCTATATTAAATTTCATTCCATTTCTGCAAACTTTCAAGGAGTTAGAGCCCTACTTTTGTTGCACACAGGCATAGAAAGGAAACCTGGCAAAGGCTTGAAAATCCACAAAAGAAGCTGTGATACCTGTTTGGTTGGATAAGAGGACTACAGGGGGAGGAGGGGCAAGGCAGGGGTGGGGGGAAACCCTGGGCTGTTTAACATATTTGTTCGATCCTCTGTTTGGGACACAGTAGGCGATTTGCAAAATAACCTACTGTGCACAGCTTATAAACCACCTTGGGTTAACGTGACGTGAACAGGCTTGTCTCTGTTTAATTTCTGTCCCTCTCTCCTAGGTGGTCAGGGTGGTGTATGCAGAGTTATCCCATTGTATCCTCATGACAAAGATGTCAAATTTGGAAATCTGTCAAGTGCTCAGAAGAAGCAATAAGTACTTATTTTGGATGGGAAAAATGTCTTTTAGAGTGGTGTGTGTGTGTGTGTGTGTGAGAGAGAGAGAGAGAGAGAGAGAGAGAGAGAGAGGTGGGAAGGCAGACAGAAATTATTTTAATAACCATGAGGATAAATTTTAAGTTTTAAAGCCCAGTGGTGATAGTGGAAGTGTATTGTACAAAAAGGGAATAATTGTGAATCCACTGTGTTAATGTGTTAGCCACAGAATTATTTTAGGAAGTGCCCATGGCAGATCATTATCTTTTCTAATAATAAAAGAATCAAGCAGACCATCTAGTGAATCCAGAAAGAGGAAGATCATTAGTTACAAGTTCACATGTAACAACAGCAAATTAATGCATGATTTGCTGTGGTGCGTGCCAAAGAAGTTCCGTGGCCTTTTGGTCAGGCTGATTGGGGCTTGCTATGTGGCATCTAAATCCAGACACTCAGTTGTCGTTACATGCAAACCAGGTCTATAGATTCATTGTAGGTTAAACATGTAGGTTAACTTTGGATTGTTAACATACAATGTTGGGTTTTAGATGTCACCCAACAACCCCTGATTATTGGGCTTCAATATTCAAAAAGGGTGCAGAACGTGCCCAGCATTTACCCATGATTTTCTGTGTTATGTGCAAACATTGTTCTTTGTGGTATGATAGCTTGCTTTTCTGAGTCTTCAGTAGCGTGTTAGCACTGTGGGTTACCACCTTTCAAATTCTACCTTGGTTGCACTTCTGTCCATAATTTTCGTGTTCTCTAGTTCTTTTTTGTAATGTCTGCACACACAACCCCATCTAGGCTGCAACCCTAAAACACTTATGAAGGAAGTATGCCCCATTAAACATAATGGGATAGGATAAATTTAACTATATCTGTGTTGTTCTGGTTTAATGAGAGAGAAAAGCAGTTTCAAAGTTACTCCATTCTTTCTTGCAGTGATTAAAGAAACACTGTTCATAAGAAGACACTGCCAACTTGTACAGTACTTCCAGCTCTGTATAATCTGGAAATGGACAAGCTATAGCTTGGATCCAATGGTAGCCTGTGCAAGCAGAAAGCCATGTCCACTCACATAAGTGGGTTTTCTCCCAATTGGTGTGGAATCCCCCTTTTTTTCTGCAGCCTGACCCCATGCTGTTCATGGTAATTCCCAGGAGCAGGTTTCAGTGGGTGCAGTGTGCTTTAGTGGGAAGGAGCCAAGAAAGCCCCTTTCCCATGACAGGATGCCTTCTCACAGACCTTTGAGTCCACAGAAGCCATTAGTCCTAGCTTTGCTGAACTAACAATTTTAATATGGCACCACTGGCCTTGGTGTAGATAGGATGATCTTCTAGCTGTTCAGGTCATGTAATGCCCAAGTCCCATTTCAGAAGCTCTACTTATGCAGTGGTTAATGGGGCACAGCAGTCTAACGCATGGCTGGGGACCTACGGCTTATTAGGGGACGAGAGCGCAAACTGAACAGCAAATGTTGAAATGATGGTAATCAGTCTTTCCCAGCTGGCTATATGCATTGCAGGAGGTTGGCAGGCCCTTTAAACAGGAGAGCCTCACATCTGCTTTTGTTTATCCTTTTGCTGCAGGCAAGGCTGAAAACTTAATAAATGGCATGAAACCTAAGGAAGCATAAATATAAAAGAGTATTAGATAAATTACACCATCTTTGCCTACCTGCAATGTTTTAATAACATAAATAGAGTGTATATGTATTATTTCTCTGTAAAAGCACCTACATGCCTAGGCTTTTCACTAAGGTTTCCTTGTACGAAGCCTTCTTCTTTGTGGGGTTACCCCTCTTTCTGGGCTGTTGCCTATAACTCCTTAACGCTAACATCATTTTCCAGTGGCAGGCAGCTCTCTAAAGAGGCAATTCTACTTTTCAGAAGGATATTTTATAAAGTGGTGTTTAAAATGCTATACAACCTTATTTCTCACAGAGCAGATGAAAGAAAGTCTCTTGCAATGGAGGCAGAATGTACAGCCAATGTCTCTTAATACTTGCTTTAATACGTTCGTGTATTTGCTTTCATGTTTTTCTACCATTTCTTCAATCCAGCCTTCCTGTCAGCAAGAGTGGTGTGAGTGGGGCTCACTGAGGAGAAACAATGAGCATACAAGCCCAGCCACCTTGGAGAGAGAAAGATTGTATTGAGTACATTGCTGTTCTTGTATGAGCCATTATAAAAGAACTGGCATTTATGCATTAACCCTAATATAAGTGTAATATAATGTACATTTGAAGAAGAACTCCAAAATATGTATTTCTACAGCTAATGGTTTGTTGAATGCATTCAGTGCAATTGTCTGCTGATTATTAAAAGAAGGTGTGAATCAGGTCAGAAGAACAGTATAATTTGAAGGCCTTGAACTGTTTTTCTCAGTTAAAAGCCACAGGCTGCATCCGCTTCAAATCAGATTAATTAATTTAGTGAATTGGAAACCTTATAATGTAATTTTTTAAAATTTTATTTAACATTATTTTTAGGCTGCTTTTAAAGGCAAAATGCAGTGAAGAACATGGCTTCTCTTTTACTATTCAAACTCAAATAGATTCATCTTGAAGTTGACTTCATCCAGATTCCATAAGGAAAGAGCATACGAAACTGGGTGAACTAAACATCTGTTTTTTTCCTTGAGGCACAATCTATTGGAAACTTCTTCAGTGTGAAGCCTGTGCTTGTGCCGTTCACTTTATTTCAATAGACCTTGCCCAGGACATCTTCTAAGTAGACTGCACTCTTAGTTTGTGGCTGCATACACCAACCTACATTCCTATGTATTTAGCCAAACATGTCTGGGATCCAAAGAACATTTTATGTATGAACAAGGGAACACCCCTATGGGCAGGAATTGCATAGGGATTTTATTAGATCTTTGCCCATAGCCATACCTGTTAATCATCATCATCATCATCATCAACATTTAAAAGAAGAAAAGAAAAAGAAAAGAATTGGGAGAATGAGATTAGGAAGAAGGGTAAAGTGTAAGAGAAGCTACTTAAGAAGGAGAAGGGGTCTTCCATCAATTGGAATTTTTCATTTTATCATAGAGATTTGGGAACTGGGAGCTATATTCTTACAAGACTCTCATTGCTGAGATATGTTATCTAGATTGCATGATTGTTGGAATGGATTGTAGCGATATTAGCTTAAGCAAATATAGCTGTACAATGCAATCCTGTATGCATTTAATTAGAATTAGGTCCCATCAAGTTCAACTCTCAAATAAGTGAACATAGGACTGTAACAGGTATGAGGGAGCCCTGGGCAAAATGCCCACAGCTTTACCAGGTTGCATGCAGTTCTGCATAGTGATTTGGTGGGAAGCAACAGTGCAGGAAGCAGTACAGGTGATGGGGCAGGAACAGAAGCTCTGTTGTTGCTACTGTCCATGTTATTATGGCCCAAGTGCTGGGCAGCTGCAGTGGTGCTTCCAAGCCCAACATAATGTCATTCCACAAAGACACTACATTGGGGCCCAGGTCATTTGCAGTGTGTGTCAGGGGGAGATAACATGCAACATCTGACACTCGTCAGTGCTGGTAAGCAAGAAAATAGCGGGCATCAACTGCCGTGGGCCCTGCAAGAGCCTCACCAGGGCCCCGGTGTTTGCCAAAACAGGGCCCTGGTGTCTGCAAATGTCTGGAGTGCCCTGGGATTTTTTTTCACTTACTCTGTACTATCTTAATTCTTCCCCATCCTTGAGGATTGTTTACTAAATCATGTGATGATATTATAGAATTCTCTGCTTTATTCTCTTTTGGAACTATAGTAGTCCTGTGCTTTGTGAGAAACGAGAAAGGAATGGAGAAGGTTCTACTCTGCCAACAGTGGTATGAACTAACTAACAAAAGTTCAGGAGTAGGGAATTCCTTCTTTAGAGTCCTCAGTCCTAAACCCTTCAGATTTCCAGCTCTTGTATGTAAAAGAGTTCTAGTGCCTTAAGAGTTCATTCTACTGAAGTAGCTTTTTGAATGAACATAATGTGTAGGTTCCCCTATTTTCCTATGTGTAAACATAATTTGTGTCATTCTTAATTTTAGATATGACTATTTTGGATGTCAGTCCAGGACTTTTGTATATATAGAGAGAGCTTTTATCATACATGTAATTTCTATAGCACTTTTAATATATACTATGCAGAAATTTGAAACCAGGTCAGCCATAAACTCCATAGTTGTAATATAATGACCTTGTTTGTGCTCCATTGTCAAGACAATGCTCATAATGATAATCCAGGTTGCCTGGTTTATCCTGATTTACTGTGAATGAATAGTGTGCTGGCGCACACAACCAATTTGTTTCCTTTCCCCTTTGTTCCTCCCATCTGAACCTAGGATCCTGGTTTGTTATTCAATCCCGGCACATAAGCCAGCAACAAACTAGGTTTGTTGTTGGCTTACCATGCTTTGTTGTTGGCTCACGAGTCTGTCTTATTTAAAAGTAACAGACCACAGGATTCTAGTTTCAGCAACTGCTTCCTAGTTAATTTTACTCTCTCACACTAAGTGAAGAGTAAATGGGCTGCATGGAAAAACAGCTAGGCAACCTGGCTTATCATTATATGTGGATACACAGGCTTATACAGAAATAGCTGTGTCAGGAAACATTAACTTCTGAAGAAAACACAAAATAAGAAACAGAGGAAGAAGGAAAGTATAAAATGTGTATGAAATGTGAATGAATATCTGGAGAGTAAGTAAGGAATATTCAGGTTAGAGTTATGTGGGTAAGCAAGACTTTAAATGTTACATTACCGAGCCATTATAACTAGGGGTGTGCACGGACCCCTCCGCTCCGCTTCACTTCCAGATCCGCGATTTTCGGATCGGCCCGCTTTGCTCCGCCCCTGCTCCGCCCATGTCCACTCCACTCCGCTGCGGAGCTCCGTTTTTCCCCCCACATAGGCTTGCATTAAGCTAAAAAAGTATACAACTTTTTTTCTGTGAAAGTTAGAAACCTCAAGTTTGGCACCATGACACCTCATGGAGGTATACACACGCACGCCAAGTTTCAAGCCAATCCCATCATCCCCTGATTTTTGGGGAATTTGTGAAAATTGGGCACCCCATTCACACCCCTTTTGATAGCTCCGTCAATTTTCACGTTAAAAATCTCAAACTCACCACCATAATAGCTTATCCAGGGATACAGATGCACGCCAAGACTCAAGGCAGTCCCATCATCCCCTGATTTTTGGGGAATTTATGAAAATCCAACACCCCTTTCACACCCCTTTCGATAGCTCCGTCAATTTGCACGTTAGAAACATCAAACTCGCCACCATGATAGCTTATCCAGGGACACACACACATGCCCAGACTCAAGGCAGTCCCATCATCCCCTGTTTTTTGGCGGGGCTTAAACCTGCAGACATCTCAATGGGGCCATTTCAAAGGAAATCCCAACATGCCATGAATTGGGGAGTAGAGATCATCAACCTAATATGAATCTTCTTCCACACTTGAAAAATGGATTTGGAACTTCCAAAACTCCAAGTGAGCGCAGGAAGGACTTCTCCCCTGAGTCAAAGCCAGACACACACAACATCCCTGCGAGGCGGGCAGGGGAGGAGAGAGGGAAGGCAGGCAGGCAGCAGACATTTCTGGGGGCATAAGGAAGTGAGCCAAGGATAAGCCAGTAATGCATATAAAATGGAATAAATAAATAAATAAACAAAGGAGGGGTGGAATTAAAAGCAGCAGTATTGCTGAATAAACAACAAGAAGAACTTTTTAAAAAAGGCTATATCTGTCTTTTACCAGCAATAGGGGGACGTGCCCAGGGGAGGGGGAAGCAGCTGCCAGTTCAACTCATGAAAGCCATTGCTTCACCACGAGAGCTGAGGAGTAGAACTCTCACTTCAACTCATGATAGGCATTGCTCCACCACGAGAGCTCTGAGAAATAGAACTCTCACTTCAACTCATGATAGGCATTGCTCCACCGGGTTACTCTCTTTGGAAGGCTCTGACGGCCCTCCAAGTACAGGAGAGAGTGAGGGCACGTCCACATGGGATGCCCTAGGGGAGCTCATCCCCTTGCACCACATCTTTTCAGTTGTTCCCCAAAGTTAGGGTGGGTAGCAGTGCTGTGTTTCTATCTCTTATTATTGGCTTAGTATATGATTTCACAGGTTGTGTTTGTGCATTTGGTGGGGCTACTGTTTTAAAAAACACTGGGAAAAGTCCGTTCAGAGTAGAAAGAGAAGTTCCCAGAATCCCAAGTTACCCGTTTTGCCTATCCCCTCCTCCAACTTCGGGATCATGTGATCATGACCGGGAGTTGACTCTGCCCCTCAGCCCTTCGGAAAAGGTATTTTTCCCGCCGGTTTTTAAAAAAATTCTAGCGCGTGACCCGCACCACGCAGAGAGCTGAGAGTAGTCTCAAAATGACCCCCATCCACGACTCTCCAAGCACAAGAATTTTCAGAAAGATAGCTTCAAAAACAACACAGTTATCCCCCTTTCTTTCCCGCAATGCAATCCTATGGGCAAAAAGTTTCAAGATGGCGATAGAAGCGGACCGCGGAAACCGGAGCGCTCTGAAAATGGGCGCTTCTCTTCGCCTTGCTTCTAGGGGTCCACGGTCCGCTTCTACTCCGCCTCTGGGCAAGGCGGAGCAGGCCAATTCGCTCCTGCTTCTGCGCTTCTAATCGGAGCAGAGCACATGCCTAATTATAACACCATGGAGATATATGTGTTGAACTGCCAAATTTAACACAATGCCAAATTTAATACAATGTCTCTTTTGATGAGTGTTTTTACTTTATTGTTGTTGATGACAATGATGATTTTACCTTGGGTCATATTAATTAATTAATGCTTGCTACTCTCTGTGCATAATTGTATTCTAAGGAAACCAATGCCATTTCCCCGTGTCTGAGATCAGTGGCATATTCTATAAATAGCTCTGAACAGTTCAACTTCTAATAGCATCCCAGTTATTTTACAGGTTTACTATCTAGATATAGTAAATTTCTTAGACCAGGAGCTAGGCTTTACTAATGCAGCTGAATGATATTGGACAAATGTTGAAAGCTGGAGGCTTTTATTTGTATTTGGATTAGCTCATTCAAAGTGTTCTTCATACACTTGTAAACGTGTGTAGTCTGAAGTAGGATTTCTGTGTAGTGAATTTTGGTTATTGCATAGGTTGTATAAAGCTAGCAGCTGCATTTAAAAATATATATATATATAAAATTGAAAGAAGTTCAGCCAGAGAATGTGTGGAGTTTGCTTAATGCCCAATTTCTGAACAGACAGGAGACAGGTCAAAGCAAGGAACCAAAGTTGTATGTGTATATAGAAAGAGCGCAGTCAATATGCATGGACCTTTCTAAATTGCAAGCTCTTTGCCTGGAGTAGTTTGCAAAGGCAGAAGGATAGAGATGGAGGCAGGAGTAAACAAGAGAATATATGTATATATTTCAATTACTTAAATTTAGGATTAGTTACAGTAAAGTATGGAGACGAAGGGTCTGTGCCAAAGGCGTAGCAATTGTTATTATAATAGCACAAGCTTGTGTTTGGATTTGTACCTAAACCTTTTCAGTTCAATTCCGGCTCTCTATCCACTGCATTTCCTATATGTAGCTTCTGCATTCCTATACTTTCTTCCGCTATATGAGTATGTCTTATTCCAGTAGGGTTCATCCTTCAGTTCAAGTCTGGGCCTTTGTCACCGCATATGGCTTGTCTGTGTTCTGAATACATTGGAATGAAGCAGCTGCCACTCAAGGCTATTTTGATTACACAAGCCCATTGCATTCACAGTGGGGTCTTGCTTAGCTCTCCCTATATAGTGAGAGTTATGGGTCTGTGGAACCTGTGTGCTATGTTTCTCCTGCTGCAGCTGGACCTATTTATATGTAATTTGAAACAATCTGTGTGGCAGTCACCAAATCACTAAATCCTGGAGATAAAAGTTGTTGAGATTACTATAAAAACCCATCATATTGCAGCAATCTCACTTTCATTTAATAATTCGGTAAGTGAAGGGAGGAGGAAGGAAAGCTAAGAAAATGCTAACAGGCATGGCAGACAGATGAATCCAAAATAGATCATTCTAGAGGTTTGTGGGGAAATGCTTTTAGAATAGAAGAACTAAAACAAAAATATTTTAATATGTTTTGTTTTTATCGTTGTTTTATTGCATTGTATTATGTAGGTAGTCCTGAGAGCTATAGAGTAACTCATAAATTGAATGAATAATTGAAAGAATAAAGGACCAGCACAGCTCTATCTTATAAGCAAAATAAAAAATAAAAAAATGCTATCCTGCACATACAGAATGTTCAACTTAGATCAGGGAGATTCAGACTCATTGTGAGACTATGAGTAGTCTAACTTGTCCCTCAGGATGGTTGTGATGATAGAAAGGTCCCCACAGGTGTGCATGTTAAGGGTTTTGTGCATATTATTCAATGTGTCTTGTGTGCAAAATGTGGTGATTAAATTTTATGGATGCTGTAGACATTCGTGACGCCCCAGCAGACTAGCACCTGTGCCACTCGGCTATATTTTATTTATTTATTTATTTATTTATTGCATTTTTATACTGCCCAATAGCCGAAGCTCTCTGAGTTGTTCACAAAAATTAAAACCATAATAAAACAACCAACAGGTTAAAAACACAAATACAAAATACAGTATAAAAAGCACAACCAGGATAAAACCATGCAGCAAAATTGATATAAGATTAAAATACAGAGTTAGAACAGTAAAATTTAAATTTAAGTAAAAATTAAGTGTTAAAATACTGAGAGAATAAAAAGGTCTTCAGCTGGCAACGAAAAGAGTACAGTGTAGGCGCCAGGCGGACCTCTCTGGGGAGCTCATTCCACAGCTGGAGTGCCACAGCAGAGAAAGCCCTCCTCTGAGTAGCCACCTGCCTCACTTCCTTTGGCAGGGGCTCACAGAGAAGGGCCCCTATAGGTGATCTTAAGGTCCAGGCAGGTACGTATGGGAGGAGGCGTTCCTTCAAATAACCTGCCCCCAAACCGTTTAGGGCTTTGAATGTCAATACCAGCACTTTGAATCGGGCCCAGACCAGGACTGGCAGCCAATGAAGTTGTAAAAGGACTGGCGTAATGTGATCTCGCCAGCCAGTCCCTGTTAGTAAACGGGCTGCCCTGTTTTGTACCAGCTGAAGTTTCCAGACCATTTTCAAAGGCAGCCCCACGTATAACTTATTCCAGGAATCCAAACGAGAGCTTGGATTCAGACCTCTGTCTTATCTGGATTGAGTCTCAGTTTATTAGCCCTCATCCAGTCCATTACTGTGCCCAGGCACTGGTTCAGAACAGCCACTGCCTCACCTGGGTTTGATGAAAAGGAAAGGTAGAGCTGGGTATCACCCGCATATTAATGACACCTTAGTCCACATCTCCGGATAACCTCCCCCAGTGACTTCATGTATATAGGGGATAAGATATACATACTTATAGCATAGGGTATAAGATAGAGCCCTGTGGAACCCCATGGCTTAGGAGCCATGGAATAATCCCCCAGCACCACCTTCTGGAATCGGCCATCCAAGTAGGAGTGGAACCACTGCAACGCAGTACCTCCAACTCCCAGCTCAGACAACCTATCCAGAAGGATACCATGGTCAATGGTATCAAAAGCCACTGAGAGGTCCAGGAGAACCAACAGGGTCACACTCCCCGTGTCTCTCTCCTGGCAAAGGCCATCCCACAGGGCGACCAAGGCAGTTTCCGTTCCAAAACCAGGCCTGAAACCCGATTGAAATGGATCTAGATAATCTGTTTCATTCAAGAGTGCCTGGAGTTGTCCTGCAACCACCCGCTCAAGCACCTCGCCCAGGAAGGGGATGTTCGCCACTGGCCTATAGTTTTTAACATCTTCCAGGTCCAGGTTTGGCTTTTTCAGGAGTGGTCTAATTACTGCCTCTTTTAAAGAGGCCAGCACCACTGTCTCTCTCAAGGAGGCATTTACAACCTCTGGACCCAGCCGGAGATCCCCTCTTTAGTTGATGTAATAAGCCATGAAGGGCAAGGGTCAAGCACACAGGTGGTCGAACAGACTTAGCCAAGCACCTATACCACAAAAAGAGAAATAATCCATTATGCTCAAAAGCTTTCATCATCCTATTGAGGGGTGCATACCCTGTTTCAACTTGCAAGCATATGCAGAGATAGCCTCAGAAATTTTGCCAACTTGAAGGATTCATCTATACCCTTTCAGCTATGGGATTCTGTTCTGTAATATTGCAATCCTTGTTACTTTAGCAAGTACTTGTGATCCTTAAAAAAATAGGATTACAATATTGCTATTGAATGATGTATTTAGTAGTGAATCAGTGAAGAAATGTAATCAAGGTTAGGACCCAGTAAGGTTTGGACCCTGATTCATGTGAGCATTTTTTCCATGGGTGAGTTGGTGGATGAACCTGTCAATATTGGTTTCTCATTTTACTTATTTATTTATTACATTTCTATACTGCTCCAGATACTGCCAAAGCTATCTGGATGTTCACATTCTCCCCCCACCCCTAGTTATTGGTTTGTTTCATCCTGTTGTGTATATATGTATATAGAAAAAAGTCCACATGAACAGTTTTTTGCATCTTCATACATATATTTACCTAATACATGCATTTTTGAAAGCAACTTTCCCTAGTATAGTGCATTTTTGAATGTAATTTTCACTAATAGATACATTTTTGCGTGCAGTTTCTCCTAATATATATGCATTTTTATTTAGATCGCAAAGTTTGAAAGTATTGAAGTTTGAAAGTATTGAAATCATTGTTTCAGTTTGCATGTTTATTATGTTTATTTATTTTATTTTATTTTAGTATCACCCAATAACCAAAGCTTTCTGGGTGGTTCACCACAGTTAATACAGTAACACAATAAAATAAAATATTAAATAAAGCTTTTAGAAGTTTAAAATTACAGCATAAACCCAGAGCAAAAACCAGCAGAGTTGACTCAGGAAGTCTGAATTAGGTACATCTGCATTCGAATGCAAGCCAAACTAATTTCTTCCCCATGCCTAGCAATGTCTGAAGCCAAAATTTGGATCATATGGATTTATATAGGTAAGCCCATGAGTTCAATGAGATTTACTAAGTGGGGTGTAGGATTGAACCATTAGCCTGTGAATTGACTATACCCGGACTAAATAGTATCATCTGTCTTCTTTCTAATTTAATGTCTCTAATGTAAATAACTCATAATTGATGTCAGAACAGAAGCACAAACATTGGTCTGTTAAGATATTTCTACTTGCTGGTTCAATTTTGCTCTTCTTCTGAAATTTCCCAATATTTTATTACTGGCCATATATCGTAAAGAAGTGGCAAAGGCAAGGCAGGGAACAACTATACACATTGCTCTATTCTGCTTGTTGCAACTTTTACGTCAAGTTTTTTTTTATGAGAAAAGATTTGAAATCTTTTCCACCCCGACTGTGGAATGAGCTTCCTAAGGAGGTTCGCTTGGCACCTATATTATATGCTTTTAGACGCCAGGTGAAGACCTTTTTATTCTCCCAGCATTTTAACAGTCTATAAATAAATTTTAACTTGGTGTTTTAAATTTGTAATTTTGCAATGCTGCTGTTTTTATCTAGTTGAGCTTTTTTATTGTATTTTATATTATGGTTTTATACTGTTGCTTTATACTTTGAACGGTTTTAGTTTTTGTGAACTGCCCAGAGAGCTCCAGCTATTGGGCGGTATAGAAATGTAATAAATAAATAAATAAAATATTGTAAGAAAGAGCTTCAGTACTAGTGGTCATGTATCACATTTCTGCGCATCGTTTTAACATTTTTATTCTGGGAAATCTAGTAAAAGTTGTTGGGTTTTTTGTTTGCTTTCTTTAGTTAAAATCACATTTAAAATATGTACAATAACTAAGTTGCACTACAGTACCATTTTGGTATTGCAGTTTATAGATTTTACAAGATGATGTAATCAAAAAGGGGAAAATAAACACCCTAGTAGATAATATACTTTACAGTCTAAAAATATTAAGGTTTTCCAAGAAGTTGCAGATTGTCTAGTGGTGTTTCCCCCCGCCTCTTCTTATATTTGAAAGGCTTGCATCTACTCACCTAAGACATTATTACTATCAAATTGATAGCAATGCATAACTTTGTATATTATTTGGCTTTTACAAAATATGCCAAATAATGAGAGTTTGTAGGATCTAATTCAAATGTGGTGTGAAATTCATGGCAGACAATTGTACTACTTCTTTAGCACAAAGCAAGTTATTACCTTTATGGAATTGGAAAATCTGCTTCTATTGCTATGTGGAGGAAGTCACATGGAACATGCTACAGCATGCCATGGCTATAATAAGCATTGCTTGATGAATGGGCAACAACTCAAATGGGAATGTCATTCAGTTACATCAGCTAGTGGTTGTTTAATCCAAGAGTATTAATAAAATCTGAAAGCAACTATATCATCATCTTCATCATCATCATCATCATCTGCCTCTCCCTCTGGATCGAGGCAGGGTACAACACAAATGTAAACACCATAAAATACATATAACTAATTAAAACATTGAAAACAAATATATTATTAGAAGCAGCACATTATTAAAAAGGCATCTTAAAATTCAGCTGGGTAGGCCTGCCAGAAGAGATCAGTCTTTATGGCTTTCTTAAATTCTGGAAGACTGTTAAGTTGATGAATCTCTCCCGGCAAGCCATTCCACAAACAGAGCGGCAGAAGAAAAGGTCCTCGGCTTTTCAAAAAGGCTGGCTTTGACAGCCTGTTCACTGGGAATAAGTATCATTTTATTGTAGAAAAGGGTAATATATTTTAAAAGTAAAAATATAGAATGAGCATCTGTAATCATGTACATTCCCAGCTGGACAAATTATTCTATAGATAAATGGTAGAGGCAAAAATCTATCAAGGAAAAGACCCCCCCCCCCAGATGTGTAAGTAACTAAGATGTGGATGAAGGCAAAAGTCATACAATGGCACATTTTTTGAAATAACAATCCCACCTTGGGATTGGTTGTGATAGCCAATCTAGAATCTAAGAAACCAGAGCCTAGGACAACTTCTGGTGAGTGTGTTATTGTATCCAATGAAGATTGGCTTTGATGTTACTCCAAAAACAGGGACACACCTACTTTCTCCACTTCAGCTAACATTCAGAGCTGCTCTAAATAGTCTATTTACATGCTCTGGTTCGGAGATTTCAGGAAGATGTGTGTGTCACACAGGATATAAGAGGGCAGATCATCAAAGGCTTAACAATTCTGTATGGGCATAAATAATTCTTCCAGTACACAAGAGTTAAAAACACGCAATACTTAATGTAACTGAAATCAAACTTTATCTCCTTATGTTAATGGAATGCAGGTAGTAAGAAGCTGATGGTTCAACTTACTAGTTATATTTGCTGAAAGACAGCAAAGCAATAAAACTTCACTGTAAGCTCCAAATCTGTCATTTAGCTCTGTGAGTAAAACATCTATAAATAAGGAAATAGCAGACATCTATAACTTTGCTGTATGGCATCTGGTGGCACATTTAGCCAGTGTTGTTGTTGCTTGACATAGAAAGCAGTAGGCCCAACAACATTTCTCATTTGGATTTTGCAAAGAGTTTGTCAGATTTCTTCTTGTTTTTGATGCAGGCTTTGGCAGCTCCGTTTCAGTTTGCTACTTAACCATAAATAAGTTAGCTTGTGATGCACTAGTACTTTTCTTGCCTTACACAAAGCTGCTTGAAGAGTGTTGAGTGAAATGATAAACTTCATATCTTGTAAATCATAAAGGAGCAAATTTGCATCTTGCAGTGCTTTGCAAGCATCTAACTTTTTTTTTTTTTTTTAAGAATATTCAAAATGAATGAATAAAGTTGGTGGGCAATTTACGATAGCATATCAACCAAACACTGGTGTCTGTATTTCTAGTGTCACTTATGCTGTATTTCGATTGAACTGCTGGGAGTAAATGAGATGGATGAGCTACACCTCCACCATCCCAATTCTGCTGCCTTTGTGAATCAGCTGACATCTAAACTTATACGGGTAGCAGGTCAGACTGAGGGCTAATGTTCAGGATGGCAATGAAACATTTTCTCCAGTTTTCCTGATCCTGTAGAAACATAACTGTAGTGGCATAGAGAATGTCTTGCATCCTGCCTATTGACCATGATCCTATTTTAAAAGTTTTATAGAAATACATACTTGTATGTCCAGCCTTTACAACAATCATTTGCCAGCATGGTGTTCTTTAAATTTCTTCCTTAACCCCCTGTATTCTGTAATAATAGCCATTTTGAAGAAGAAGAAGAAAAAGTCTAAAGTTATATTTGGCAATTAGACATTAATGCCAAAAGAAGTTGCTCATTTCTTTATATTTTTAGACCTATACTCCTAGTGGAAACCATGTGTGCTGTGGCCTAGAGTCTAGCAAGGGAGTGTCCTGTGTGCAGGCAGGATTTCCTCACTGTGATATGTAAGGGGTGAGGGCTTTTGCTAGCAGACCTCTATCTTTTGTAGCCAGAAGCCCGCTTCCCACCCAGCCAGAACGGCTTGGGCGGCAGGCGGCATTTGCATGTGGGAAGGAGTGGAAGGAAGACAGCACATGCAAGGTGCATGTGCGCCACGTGAAACAGGCTCCCACCTTCCCTCCCTTTAACTAGTATGGGATTAGCCAGTTGCTGCCTTTGGAGGGCTGCTGAGTAGGAATTTTACCTGACACTAATTTGCATTTGTGTAAAGGTTTTTGCCTATTCCGTACTGGAATTATGATTAGCGGAGGGTGATTAAATAGGTGGATTGGATTGACAGGTGTGCGGGAATTTGCACAATATCAGAATAGGTACAGTGAGCACTCTGGGACCTTTTGGTGAATGGCATATCTGGAGGACCTGCTCCTTGGGGGCTGTGCAGCTCTCATATCAGGATATGGTTTGCCTTTGGGAACCTTCCTGCCTTACCTATTTGGAGCTGTGCAGCACTTGGGGGGGGGGCTGACGCAGGCTGGTCCCTCCACACTTCCAAAGTGTCACATAAGGGAGGGGCTGGGTTTACCCGATTCCTGGCTTTGGAGAGTGGCTCACCCATAATGGCAGGCTAGATGCCTGAAGAAAGGATCTAATAGATTTCCGTATCACATGCAGATCCAGGGAGGGGTGAAGTTCCCTGATTTAAATAAAGAGGCCCTAGTTTATCCCAATCCCTGGTGTCTGTGGCAGGATCTGCATTACCACTTTAAAATGGTTTATAACAGTAGTGACAACTGTTGGGGCCCAGACACATACCATATACAGTTTTCAAACCGTATCCTGCTTTATTTATTTATTTATTTATTACATTTTTATACCACCCAATAGCCGAAGCTCTCTGGGCGGTTCACAAACTGCTTGGTGTAGATCTGACCTGTGTCTTTATTCCATGTTTCCTTCTCCGGTCGCAAATACCAGCAGTCCAGTGCATGCACAGGGCTCTGGATTTATTTATTATTTAAAACATTTATTGGCCACCATTCAGGGCAAAACCCTCACAAGGCAGCTTACAACAATAACATACATAAAAACGGTTTAATACATTAAAAGCAATAAAAACATGCACAGTAAAATAACAGTTAAAACAATACAAGCTAACAATAAAATCATCAAGAACAACAATGGCAACAGCAGCAAAACAATACTCATCATGACAAGGCCATGGTAAAATAAAATGTTTTAAGGCCTTCTTCAAAGCCTGCAAGGATGTTGCATGGCGGACCTCTGATGGGAGTTTTTTCCACAGGGTGGATATCATAGTTATAGACCTGGTTCACACATAATGACAACCCATCTGTTTAAAAACTGGTGGGTTGTCACACAGGCAGCATGGCCACATAACCCAAGATCAGCTCTTTCAAAGATTATGCAGGGTGACTGAAGAACCTGGACTACTGGTTAGGGTGAAACCCAGCAGTTAACCCATAGATTATTGTTGGGTTAACCACTGGGTTGTTTAACCCCTAAGCAACCCAGTGAGCTGTGTTTGCACATCATGCTGCACAACCTATGAAGGCACTGATTGTGGGTTGTGTGTAAAAGTGGAAGTGGCAGACACAATGTAGGCAGCATGCTTGCTTGTGGATGACAAGCCATCAGATTTTTAACTGATGGGTTGTTGTTATGTGCAAGCAGTCTCACAGTGTCAAAAGAAAGGACTCAAATGGTTATCTTCCTTCCTTCCCCGGGACAGGAAGCTTGCTTTATCAGGTTTGATTGTGCAAAGGGTGAACACAACTATAAATCCACTGCAGACCTCCCTGGTCAACATAGGGAGGTTAGGAACTGACACCTTGAACACCATATTTTTTGGGTGGAAAGGCAAAATAAAAATCAAACAAATAAATTATCTGAAGGAGACAGCACATGTAAGGACATTGGTGTGGGTCTGGCAGGGATATTCCTATGCCCCGTACTGGTGTTAGGCTACCCCAGTTTGGCATAATGCCTGGACAGGAGTACAGTTGCTGACCATTCTCAGCAAGGTGGGGGGTTTTTGAGCAAACATTTGGGAAATCAAAAAGACAATTGTGCATGTTATTTTA
Source organism: Elgaria multicarinata webbii (assembly GCF_023053635.1). Classification (NCBI taxonomy): domain Eukaryota; kingdom Metazoa; phylum Chordata; class Lepidosauria; order Squamata; family Anguidae; genus Elgaria; species Elgaria multicarinata. The sequence goes on from NC_086178.1 coordinate 64,866,413, forward strand.
AGGATCCCCTTTAGTGGAAAAACCCACTGTTTATACATGAAATGCATGTTAGCTTTTAAGTGTGAGTTCAGTTGGAATAATCACATCCCTCTGTATCAAAGGCTAAATGTCTGTCTTCTCTTTCTAGTATATAGAAAAGTAGTAAAACTAAATTAAATTAAGTCAGGTTTTAAAAATATACTCCTTTTACTGACTGCAGCTTGCTTTAAAAATACATCTTACATAGCTTAGTAGTTCACCAAGGGCATCCCTTTAAACAGGAGACTGATTAAAACTGCACAAACATAATGATATAAAAGCTTATATCCTTCCATGCTGAGAAGAGTTTTTCTTATGCACCGATTTGGTCCCTTATGAGCTGCATTCTGCTAGCCTCATCTTTGTGCTAAAATCAACTTCTACGTGATCATTAGTAAAGATCACCCAAAGTCATTAGAGGAACAGATTTTCCCACCACCTGTTTCACCTCCTTTGGTTAAATTTGTAAGACAAGAGCATTTTTTTAATTATTGAAAAGCAAGTATTATCAAAATCACAAACATGGCTATTTGTCTTAAACATTTTCTATACGTTTTGATTACATTTGCCTATTCCCCCTTTAAAATTAATAATAAAGATCACAAACTTAAAAAAAAAAGCTTACACTGTTTGTATCCTCATGCAACATTTTACACCGTTCATATTTTTCTCTGTGGAAATAAATGAAAGGTGCAAATTGAAAAAGTGTTTGTGTGTGCTGCTTTAACCTCATGTTCAGATAAATAGCCTTACTGAAGAGAGCTGCTAACGTGCGCAAAAACTAAGGAAACTCAGCTTTCAGTCTTGCAATTAGCTGCTTTAGGAGGTGGAAATGAAACTCATAAGGTTTGATGTGAAAATTATATGAAAACATCAGATTGGATATATTTGCACCACACTGACATTAATATATTTGCTCAACTGTCATTAATTCTTACCCACTATCTCTACTTCTCAATTCTTTGCACCATGGCTTACATGATTATATATTCTGGTATGTGATATCTGCAGGTGATTAGGATTAAAGGATATTTTTTAAAAGGGAATATTTTGGGCTGTGGAATGTGAAAAAAGGGTCATCCATAATTTTCTGTAGGGTAAGAGGCAACTCTATTACTTACTGGACTGACCTTAAAATAAAATACGTCTAATAGGCTGAAATTGGGGCAAATTTTGCCTTCTTGGAAATCATGCTTTTAAACAAGTTTTTTTAAAAAAATAATAATTAATGATTAAAAAAAATAAGGGACATTTCAAGCATATTTGCCCTCCACAGGAACTCTCTTAATGGAACTGCAGCTTAACCTGCTACATACAGGCCCATGCCCTTCCTTCTTTTCTCTCCTTTTACTCATGTGATCCACGACCATTAATCTGATTTTTGCAAGCTGAATAAGAAAGGCCAATGTACTGTATTCTTGAACATTGTCTAATTTGCATAATTTAGTCCAAGCTAAGTCATTGCCAAAGTTTTTGTTGGCGGGGCTTCTGTGCCTTTAACAGGTGGGTGACACGGTGATTCAGGAAGCTTTCCTCAGCATTCAAAGTTATGCCTGTGGGTAACCCTGTGACTTGCTTTCCTTAACCATTTTTATTTTGTACATATAATCATCTATGAAGATGATTGTTTGGTTTATTACAAACAGAAGTGCCAGCTCTGAAAGGGCATCTGTGTGCATTTCCCTTTGGTTTGAGTTCAGTTTCCATTGTATTCCTAGATGCCTAATTCTCTAGTGAAGGATGTGAGCAAGTGAACGTTTAGTAGGTTTTGTTCTAAGTGAATATAGGGTCACCAGGTTTTATCATTATATCTAACCAATGTCCACATGTCCTTTAACTGGCAGGATCATATTCACATATGAACATTTATGCCTTTTGTTATATGCCAGGGTGGTGATTATCCTGCTATTGGTGGAAGGATACTGAACTCTCCATCAGTACTCTGTTATGTCCATCAGCATGAAAGGATCCACTCACCCGTTCAAAAATACACACACTATAATGTGCATATGTCAGAATGCATAACAGAGGAATTTCCTCTATTACTGCAATATTTAATGGATTACTAGGGAGAAACCTTATTTTGTAATTTTAGGCCACACTGTTACTTTTTATTTCCCATTGTCTTATTAATGTAAGCAACAATTATTATTTTTTTAGACAAATGTCATACAAAAGTAAATGGCGACTTGTACTGCCATTTGACAGAATATCTTGTTCTATATATTAATGGGTTGTTTTACAATGTGCTTCACAAAAAATAATTAAACTGGCATTGAATTGCTTCAGGGATACATGATGGTTGGCCAGTGTAACTGATAAGTGTGGAGAAAATATTTTTGTTTCTGATTTCTTGTTTATTATCCGAAGTTTGTATGATGTTGGCACACAATATGCAGCCCCGTAAATAAATGGGCTTATCTTTTACAGTTTCAGTTTCTTTCTGTGTCATTTGAAACTATAAAACGGTTACATTTTGACTCAATTATCAGTGCTGTATGCATTTTCAAACATCATTAACAGATTTAAAATATTAAGTTATTGCATGACAAAAACATGGGCAATTTAATGCTAAATACTCCTAGTAGCAGAAAATACACATTATCTAATGTTAATGGACTGTCAGGTATTTGAAATCCTACTGTTCATATGAAAACAGTTATAAAGCTATTTTAAGGAGAGAGACCAAATGGTATTTTAAGAAATAAATGTAGCTAATAAAGTTATCAGCTGTCTTTAGGGAGGGGGCATGAGGTTACATGTGTAATAGCCATATATAGTTTATATTATTACAAATTTAATGTGTACTATAAATGAGTCAAATATTATCGCAAATCACAATGGGTCAAGATAAACCAAAATCCTTCTCTTTTTTCCTACTGTACGATATGACTGCCTTTCTTCATTTTCTGCAATGTGATATGACACATTCTTTATAGGGTTGTTGTTGTTATCATCATCATCATCATCATCATCATCATCACTATCATCATCATCATCATCTCAGTACCACCAAAAAGCAAAAGCTCTTTGGAAGGTTTACAAAACATTAAAACATTAAAAATTCAATATGAGACATAATATAAAATCAATTTATAAATCAATTTCAAACACCCAACAATAAAAATCCCAGGACCAGTTAAAACCTAATCATACGCTGTCAAATACCTGGGAGTACAAGGAGGGGAAATCCCTGGAGAAGGGCCTTAGGTGATGATTGTAGTGTCTAGGAAGGTTCATACTGGGAGAGCTATGTACAAATGACAGAAAAAGAAGAAATAGACCACCAAAAACAACTGTCATTCTGCTAGCACAAATGATATTGTACTAGAGGAAAACATGAGCTATGTGCAAGAGGAGAAGCCAACTAAAGTTATGTTTGTGCAAGCAACATTGCACAAGTGGTTGTGCACCTGGTTGTACAAGTGCAATGTGCAAGAATTTGTGCAGTGGAAAAATCCAGACTTCTAATAGTGCTATTTGAGTTTGTTAGAAACTGCCCACAAATTTGTATAAAAGTACCACATGCTAATTTATGTGTAAGTGCAATTTTGAAAGTAATAATTATAATTGAAATAGAAATACTATACATCTCACCATAGTGGGAAGAAAACTATGACCAGGTGCCCTGTTTCTCCTCTGCTGTCCTAGTGCTAATTGTTGATGGCAACTTCATGGCCCCTACTCCCCCCACTTTTCTCTCTATGGTGCTTTATCTTTCGGTTGGACTTGGGCTGGACAACCCTTCAAATAGAGGATGCTTTTTAATAAAGAACTATCCTCATTATAGTAGGACACATGATTACTCTACTATCCCACCATCTCTCCAAAGTTAGACCTGTTCCTTTATCTCTGTGAACAATGTGCTTTGGTATTGGATTCTACAGAGTTCAGCACGGTGTGATTGAACTGAGGTCCAAGCTTCTCAGGTGGTCTCTTCAGTGGTATAAAGGACTGGGAAAAGCCCATGGATAATAAATATAGGTTCCTGAACCAGGCACTAACCATGCAGAGAAAGAAGAATTCTTGCTACTTGTATGCAACAATCCAATGGTGGTGGAACCCAGAACTGCTTCAGTGAGCATGTTCACATAATCACAGAGGAAAAATAAGCCATTGTGCCTTATTCTCACTCTCCACACATGCTGCCTAATTAGCATAATTACCTTCAGTGGTCATGCATTGTCCTAACTAGGAATGTATGGATTTTGTAAAGTCCATTCCACCTGTATTTTGTGGATTGTCAGGTGCCTTTTGTTCTATTGTCCACTCATTTGCACTTGTGAAAATGTGTAAATTCCTACCCTCCTGCACATTTTCATGCTTTAGCCTATGGGGAAATGCACATTTTTGGCCATCATTATTATTATTATTATTATTATTATTATTATTATATGACTAATTTGCGTAAAATTCCTGAAAGTGTAAAAGAATATATCTATGGAATCCATGTGACGTGGGAAAAGCTGGTCACCTGTGATATCCGCAGGATTTAATTCATAGAAATTCAATCTCATTTGATTTATTTGTGGATTTCTGCAACATCCCTATTTGAGACATCAAACCCAATGAGGATGGGTGGTTTACAAGCTACCCTGAAATCCTAAAACAAGCCATGGGCAAGGGTTAACATGCTAATTACCTGACGAGGGCAATTTTGCTGATTAGGTGACTCTCAACCAGCACATGCAGGGAAGAAAAACAAGCAATTTTGCCTTATTTTCCCTCTGGGATTGTTTAAACCCAGTTTGTCTGTCATCTTAATTTTTGTGGTCTTCACCACACACCTCAGTTAGCTATTCTCATTCTCCCTAAAAGCTGGAAACTTGCTTCTTTTATTTCCACCTCTTACAATCTATTTACATGGATTAATAGCTCTCAGAAAAATTCCATTGCCCTACTGGATCTTTGTTTGTCAAGGCAGTGAATAACAATGAAATCCTAAGCACTCTAACAAGGGATTAGGCTCCATTGATCTGGGCTTCTGAGTAAACAAGCTGAGGATTGCACTTGGTTGTGCCCAACTGCAGCAGTGTAAGAGTGTGTGAAGGAACCCTGGCAGAACTGTCCTTTCCTACATGTTGGAGCCACCCCAAGTATCTGGGGCAGTAAGCCTGTGTGTACCAGTTGCTGGGGAACATGGGTGGGAGGGTGCTATTGCACCATGCTCTGCTTTGATGGTCCCTGGTCGACAGCTGGTTGGCCACTGTGTGAACAGAGTGCTGGACTAGATGGACCCTCAGTCCGATCCAGCATCAGGCACTTCTTATGTTCACAGAGCATTTGATTGTCCTGTGTTATCTTATCATACATAACTAAAGCTACAGTTAAAGAGACATAAATTGCTGTCATTTTATGGCATCTACCCACAGTATTTGACTTTATAACCTGCTGGGTCTCATATGCTGTTTTATAGCAATTTAAATAATAAGAGACTGGACGTATAGTAGTCTCACCATGTTAAGACTGAAAACAGAATTTTGTTTACAAGACTTGCAACATTAAATCATTGACTCATAAAAGACTTGATATTTATCAGGTTCCTGTAATGTGTTTTTACATCTAGAAGTGCACAGAATATGACAGAATATCAGTGGTTTAGAATGATTCTTTATTGCTTTTGGTACAACATTTATTGGTAGGATTAGACCAAAGACCTAACTAGTCCAGTGTTCTGTTCCCATAGCCAACCAGATGCCTAATGGAAAGTCCACAAGCAAATAAATGAATGCAATAGCAACATCCCATTCTTGCTTCCTAGCCAGTGATATTGAGAGGCATACTGCCTCTGGGACTGGAGATAGTATATAACCATCATGACTAATAATAAGCCATTGATATTTTTATCTTCCAATGTTGCTCATATGATGGGACTTACCACTCCCCCCTACTGTCTCCCATGCCACCAGACCTGCTTTGGAGGGTTTCTCAATCTTCCAGAGCAAATTTTGTGGGCTCATGGAGTGTGTGTGTGAAGGGTATGACCATCTTGCCCATTTTGTTGATGGAAGCAGTTTCATCAGTGGAATGGCACTCAAAATGCTGGGATGCCACCCCAAACTCAGAACCACTATACCTCATGGCTCTCACTCAGGTCCTCTTTGAAGAATTTACTCCAGCCGACAAAAACAAGGCTGACAACTATTACCCAGAGGACCTTTTCTTCTGCCGCTCCCAGTTTGTGGAATGGCTTGCCGGGAGAGATTCATCAACTTAACAATCTTCCAGAATTTAAGAAAGCCATAAAGACTGATCTCTTCCAGCAGGCCTACCCAGCTGAATTTTAAGATGCCTTTTTTTAATGGTGTGCTGCTTTTAATGATGCACTGGTTTTAAATGTTTGAATTAGTTGTATGTATTTTATGGTGTTTTTATTTGTGTTGTGCCCCGCCTTGTTCCAGAGGGAGAGGCGGGTAACAAATAAATAAATAAATATATTTATTTATTTATTTATTTTGTATAGAATACCAAGAAGCTATGTCTATAGCAGACTCTATTAGCTGGGTCAATTAAGTCTGTTCCTGTGCTGCAAAGCCCTAATTATTGTTACACAGTTTTAATTTTTAAAGTCTTATTTAAAGAAGTCTTCCAAGGGAAAATTGAGGGGAGAGATGAAAAAAGAAGAAGAGGATAGCTCTTCTTTGTTAAGCCCTATACTGTAAGCAAACTTAGGATGTCACTCTCATGGCCAAGAATGCCCATGTGGACACAGCATTACAAGAACAATGTTCCATGGCATTCTGCAAGTTATCAATGGAGGATCTGAATCTGGTTTAGAATTGGCTTCATGGCTGCTATTGACTTGCTATCACTTTAATTGTGGTATTGGGTGAATAAATTATGCAGGGGGGTTGTGCTCTCTCTCTCTCTCCTTAAAAAAAGGGGGGTATGGTTTAGAACAGTCTTTTTATGACCCTGTTCAGACAACACACTAAGCCACCACTGTTTAAACATACTCGCTAACCTTTTGCTGCAAAAGGCTTAGCAGCCTAACCATGGCTTAGTGTGGTCTCTAAACAGGCCCTATGACACTTCTGTATGGGATTGCTTACTTCAGTCAGCCTTCCTTGACATCTAGAGCTTTCTATGCAGCAGTCACCATATATGCAGGGTGAAGCAGATAATCTAGTAAATAGGCGGAAGGCAAAAGACAACAGATACATGTACCAATTGGCAACAAGTAAATGACTCTGCGTGAGCCATAAAGGTGAGGCACTGCATGTCAACTGTCTTCATCCCATATCACAATTTGTCATAGTTTTGCTACCTCCTCACTCTACTTTGGCAAATGCTGTGTTGCAGGAATAATTTCTCCCACATACTAAAACACACAAACATCTTCAAAAATGCAATGAACAGTAACTAGTTTGCTATCTTGCCACTAACTTTTGTCCATTTCAGATATCTATCCAGCCTTTGGTTAAAAAGAGAGGGGTGGGGGGAAGAAGAGAAAAGAAGGAAAACTATTTGTGTCAAATCTTTGAACAAGAGCAATTTTTGCTCACAGGGCTAAACGCCAGCATTCTCTCACCTCCAGCAGCAAGGTTCTAACACGCTGTATGTGGTTTCCCCCTATTGTTGTTTTTCTTTGTTTTGCAATAATCATTCTTTTTAATGCATTTTTAATAAACAAGATTCTTTAGAGAGAATCTTGAAATGATGCTACAGACAGCAGACAGAATGCCTTGTCCTAAAACACTTTCTCTTGTCATGTAGGTAGTTTTATCAGATAAAAGAAGCCGTGCTTTGGGCATTGTATGTTTTATTCTATATATTATATAAATGTGTATAATATAGAAGAGTGCCTGCTCTGTTCAATACAATGCACATCCAAAAACAAACAAACAAACCCTGAGATAAGTTGGCAGTACCTTCATTTTTAACCCTTGCTTGTCATAAGCTATTTTTTATTATGTAGATCGCCTTCTGGTTCAGCATAATAGTCTATTTGAAGTGGAACATAGCTCTTAGTTAACAGTGAAAGTGATAAGTTGTCTAAAGCCCTGTTTAGACAGACAGAGCTTATTTGGCATCCACATTAAGCTGTTTGACAAAATGTTTCGAATGTAATTAGTTCACATCAAAGGTACACCATCTTCAGCCACGGGTAAAATTGATGAGAACTAAAGAGACTCAGATCAGCACGACCTAAATGAAGGCCTTGGGTTTCAAGGTTTTAGTGCTGCTATGTTTCAAAAAAAAGATAACTTTCCTGCCCTTTCCACTCAGAACTTGTCATTAATTTTGGGAAGAATTTCTGATTTTATATGAAGCTTTGTCTCTGTGATTTTGTCTCTCTTCTCAAACTTACAAGACAGCTGTGCTGGGTCCCCAAAGAGGTATCATTTTCAGCGTGATGGCAAAACGTTAACTCGCATGCTTTGTTTACTTATAATTACACCTGTTGAGTTGGTGCTTCTATTTTGATCAGATTCTCCCACGCCCCTTAGAAAACAACATCCTAGATGGGACTCTTGAGGCTTTCCAGATGATTTTCCTCAGTTTTTAAAGAGCTTCCACGTTGCCTGTATCCACCATATTTTACCTGTAATCTGAAGGCCACTTTATACATTATGAGAGGGGAACATGGAATTTCCCTATATATTTAAATGCTGCAAGGTTCCTAGATCATTCAGAAGTTCTCTGCAGCATTGAACCAATATCAAATATGTATTTCATTTAATTCTTGTCTTGGCTCATTGAACCGGTTGAGATGTAAGGCCATGGTTTGGTTTGGTGGTTTCTTGCTTGCTCCCTCCTCTCTCTTCCCCTTACAGGGGTGGGCGACCTAGCACTCTTCAGATGTTTTGGGCTATAACTCTCATAATCCTTAACAATTGGCAATGTTGACTGGACCTTATGGGAATTTAAGTCCAAGACATCTGGAGGATACCAGGTTGCCTACCCCTGAACTAATACAATTAGCTATTTCTTCTTTAGTACAAACTATAGTTTACAGTTACATCTGAACCAACAAGCTCTGATTTGTGCTTGCCCTCCAAACCAGGATTGCAAACCATAGTCTGACTGATGAGTTGAAGTCCTGGTATTCAGGGCAAGCACACACCATAGTATGCTGGCTTGGTGCCTGGTCAACAGAAAGAAAAAGGTTTGTGCTGAACAGGAAGTTGGTAAGTGAACTGGAGCATGCAAGAGAAGGAGCAAGAGCAGGAACACAAGGTTTGAGTGTCAGTAGTTCTGGCACTAAATCTGAATGGGGCCAATGGCAGCGTTTAGACATAATGAACAGCTGAATGCAGCCAATCTTTTTCTGTACCTCACTTTCCTGAGTTCGTGGAGAGGTAGTGGTGACACATCAATTTCCCCAAAGAACAGGTCTTTCCCATTTGATTTCTGCATCTTTTCAAGATCTTACTGCCTTGTCCCTTTTGTTCTTAGAAAATCCTCTTTGCTGTTTTCTTGGTTTTGTCTTTGAAAGAAAAAAATGCAAGCAAACAAAAGTTGAATTCCATTTTTAGCAGTCATATGGTGTGAACAATGGGAGTGCTCACCCACCCATCCACTCATAATGAGGTGCTTATAGATGAATCATTTCAGAGAATAACAAAGGCTGAGAGACTTATGTAACAAATAACTAGTAATCTCTTACTTCTCAATATGCATTAAACTGATAGTGTTTACCAAAGGAATGTTGGAACATACCTATGAGCGGATTGGACTTAAATGGGTGAATTATGGCAGTCACCTTTCTGAAGTCTGCAATAAACCCTTTTTGCCACCTGGCAACCATCAGGACCAAATTCATCTGTATGGTTTAAAAGACTGTGACAGACTGGTCTCAGACAACACAACAACCAACAGTAGATTAAATAGTCAAAGGTTGGTTATTGTGCCACAGTTGGAAATTCAACTGAAATAATCAACATAAATAATGATGTGAGCCCACAGCAGAGTCACTCCCCATCCATCCATGCATTCAGCTGGCATGAGAAAGGACTCTATGTGCATGCTTATGTATACCTACAGATCTCCCCATGCAAAGAAAGGCACCGATTGGGCCACGTCTCCCTTTACATAAAGGAACACCAAGCATATCCATTATTATGCCCTTTATCCGTGGAAGATGAACGTTCAGACAGTGTAAAATAATTTCTGCTGTGGGCAGTAGGCACTGTGGCCATATCAGGGGTGGGGCTAGCCTCTGTAGCCCCACAACCCCCACTTTAATTATTTCAATATGTGTGAGGGTGTATGCATATATATGGAACCTACTTCAAGCTATCAGCAATAGAGGTAAAATTGCAGAAGGTTCTAGTTGGGGGTCATCAGATGTGAGGGGAAACTGTTGATATATACGTGCCGTTAAGAAGTCCTGTAGTTCTGTCTTTTTTTCATCATATATACACTGAGGAAGAACAGGTTCTCATGTGTTTTATTTTTTGTCACAAGGCCAAAGGAAGCTAAATTACAGAAACGTGGGGCTGTGTTCACAGCAAAGTCATGCATCAAGCCCTTTGCTTTCATTTTACTTTACTTTCTACATTAATTGTAAATAACTCTAAAAACCGGGGCTAACAACATGAACATGCGAAGAATACGATGCTTTGCTTGCAAATAGCAATCTCCCAGGATGAGAAGCACTGTTAATTTCCTCTAAATAATTCAATATAATGTCAATATCCCACTACTCCCTAGACTTAGAGTGACAAGCCTGTTCAAATTAGTAGCCCTGAAGACTAGAGAATATTCAGGACATGCTTTTATCTCTGGAAAGACAGAATTCAGTGCAGATGCATAATTTTTGGAAGTAGGAGGCTGACGACCAGGCTTAAACCTGGATGTGAAAAATTATTCAGTGCAATGCTGTTGCAGTTTAAGTAGCACCAGTATGTTTCTGGTGTGTTTTATACCCAATAAATAGAATCACCTTTTTATACTGCATATAAAAAGTTTCTTTAATTATGTGGATGCTTTTAAGTATAGTAGAGGATGGACTTTGGGGGAAAAAGTTACATTATTATTATTATTATTATTATTATTATTATTATTATGACTGTATTACATATACAGTCTGTAAAACTCTGAATCACTTATAGTTTAAGTGGCACAGAATTACTCCCAAAGTGAACTTCTAATTTATCCAGCAAGATAAATGTGAAAAAGACTAGTTAAGGCTGTAATCCTATATATACTTATCTGGGAATATGTTCCATTGAATTTTGTGTGGGTTGCTTCTAAGTAGACATGTATAGGATTACACAGTAAATCATCTAGTTTATTGGCCTGACTTGGAGTGGGAATTTAAGAGATCATGCTTTGACCTCATGCTTTAGTGTGCTATTATGTGCCCTGATGGACCATTGTCTTGGCTTTGTTCATTTTTTTGTTTTGGCTAATTTGATTCAGTGGTCCCCTTTGCACAAATTGGAAGCAGCATGAGAGCCATTTTGCTCATGGTGTGATCCTAGAGATAAGGGCAGTATTTGTGAACAAAGCAACCATATAAAATAACCACTAGGAGGGAGGGTCCCAATTGGGTGGGAAAGTCCTGCACAATTAGCCTCACTAATGCAGTTGCTTTGTTCACATACCTCCCCAGGGGCATAGATTCCATTGTGGAAAAGCAGAGTTCAGATCTCTGTGAGACCTCTCACACCATTCCCTTTGCACTGTTCTCTTGGATCTTGGAAACTCCACTCCCTTGTGCTGGGACTGTTCAGATACAGCAGCACATAAACAGAAACAAATGCCGGATCTCTGACTAAACCGGCTACTCAATTTCATTATTTCATAGCTTCATTCACTTACTGCATTACATTCATCCCTTGAGTCATCAGCTAGGATTTTGAAGTAAGAGAATCAAAGACATGAGGAGGAGTTCACATGAACCCCTCTGTGCATTCAGTAAATGCACAGATAGGTTCGCAGAGCCATGTGGACTGCTTCTTCTCAAAACATCCAGTGGATGTTCATTAAAGAAGCGGAGATCGACTGTGCAGTTCTGGTGGTGGGTGGGACGACCCCACGCAGTCCCACAACCCCCCTCATGCATTCATCGAACACGTGGAGTGGTTTGGTGAACCCTCCTCTAGGGACTGAGAAGTGTATGGGGAATTGATGGGATAGTACTGGGAAGTATAGATGGATGTCATGCTTCTAAAGTACACACATGGTATAAAAATATGGAATGCAAGAAATAGTATCCATAATCATTTCAGCATTATATGATCCCCCCTTTTCAAGGTTTATATTTACAAGAAGTCTGAAAGTTGATTATTTTTCTCTGCTCTTAAAGAAGGCTCTTTCCTTATGGTTTTGTGAGAGCTTGGCAAAGCAAATCTGCTATAATTCCACTTATAATCTGCTAACACCTTCTCCTGCAATCAAGCTGATTAATTTTTGTTCTTGCAAAAACTCAGGAACATAGCCAGATTTGAAATGTACTTATAATTGCAGTTAAGAAAACATAAATAAAGTATTGCGTTCTGCAGGCCAAGTCAAACATAACTCTTGAAACTTGGCAAATGGGTACAATTACTTGCTCATGTTATAAACCTGAATGCTTTAACTTTCATTTAAAACTGTGTATTTCTAATACACATGTCCCTGGGACAGTGAAAAGTTTCTAAAACAACAGTGTTGCGTTGGATCCAGATGTAGACCCAATGAAATCAGTGGTATTAATTTAGTTGTGACTAAAGTCCCATTGATTTAAGTGGGTCTACTCAAAGTATAAATAAATCTGGATCCAACCCACTATGTTTTAAGGAACCAGAATGCATATAATAGCAAGCCCCAAATTTGATATGTTTTCAGTTTGTTTGATTTAGTAATTAATTTTATGATTCGGAGGGACCCATTAAAGAATTTTGAATTTTGACAGTAACAGTATTTATGTCTCCACCTGACTAAAGGTGAATAGCATGTTATAATGAAGACATTAGTCCTTCAAATAAAATCATGGGGTTGTGTCTAATAGTGCAGTCTTCTCCCACTTGGAGGCACACCCAGTTGGGGAAGACTGCAGTAAGACACGTAAGGACTCAATCAGCTTTGTCCAGATCAATTGCTGTAAACCTGAGATTTCTCCTACACCCTGTGTCTGCTGCCTATGAACCAGCTCTCCTCTTACTGATGGTCACAGGGCACAAACTTTTGGTTTTGGCTAAGAAAGAGCACTTCTGAATGAAACGTCAATGACAAACTGGTGTTTCTGTGCCCGGCAGAAGCTTTTATTGACTGCTGAAGTAATAATCTAGGATTTGTGTGGCTATGGGTGTGTGTTGCCTCAACTCAGAAATTTCCTTCTCTCTCCCCCACCCTGGTACACATAAAGAAGTCTCTCTCGCCACCTTGCATTAAGGGTTGGTAGATCAGTAGTGTAAACATTGCTAAGTAAGTAAATATTGTAGAAAATGGATCATTCACTTCCTTTTGTTTAGTTATTGATAGATATTTAAAAGCAAACCACCCTAAGTAATTGCATTTAGTCATTAAACATGGTTTAATAATGACAATAACAGGGTGTGTACTCAGGCAAGAGGCGAAGCTGTGCACCTATAATTGCTCTAAGAGCAAGGTTATTACTGATAACAAAACAGCTTGTCCTGTCTCATTAGGATTAGTGGAGAGAGGGCAGATTAATGGAAAACTTTTCCACATTTTTTAACCAAATGCTTCAGTTCCCCATTTGACTCTTGGCAGGTCTCATGATTAGAAATAGACCCTTCATGTTTGCATGTGTTTCCATCCCCCATATCATGTCACTAGGGCCTTTCCAGGTTATCATGTTATTGTCCAGTGAATTTTCAGTTGTTGTGGGGACCCAACTATCTTTACTGCAACAAGTACAACTGCTTCAGAGAAACAAGTTGTTCTCTACACTGAAACAGAAATATATTGTTTCAAGGAAAATGTGATCAGATTCCCCCACACTCTAACCCCATCCTGGTGGTGTTTTGTTGGTATTGTTGTGACTATTAGCAGAGGAAGACTTCTAGTTCTACTATTGCTACAGGAGCAATCTTAAAATTGTGGGTGTGTTGGAAGCCTGGCGGACATCAAGCTCCTGTCTCTCTTAAAAGCAATGCCCACTGTCCATCTTTGTGCTGTGCTAGCCTTCTCCCACCTGGTGCCCTCCTGCAGTTGTCATAGAATCATAGAATAGCAGAGTTGGAAGGGGCCTACAAGACCATCGAGTCCAACCCCCTGCTCAATGCAGAAATCCACCCTCAAGCATCCCTGACAGATGACTGTCCAGCTGCCTCTTGAATGCCTCTAGTGTGGGAGAGCCCACAACCTCCCTAGGTAGCTGATTCCATTGTCGTACTGCTCTAACAGTCAGGAAGTTTTTCCTGATGTCCAGCTGGAATCTGGCTTCCTTTAACTTGAGCCCATTATTCCGTGCCCTGCACTCTGGGAGGAACGAGAAGAGATCCTGGCCCTCCTCTGTGTGACAACCTTTTAAGTATTTGAAGAGTGCTATCATGTCTCCCCTCAATCTTCTCTTCTCCAGGCTAAACAGGCCCAGTTCTTTCAGTCTCTCTTCATAGGGCTTTGTTTCTAGACCCCTGATCATCCTGGTTGCCCTCTTCTGAACACGCTCCAGCTTGTCTGCGTCCTTCTTGAATTGTGGAGCCCAGAACTGGACGCAATACTCTAGATGAGGCCTAACCAGGGCCGAATAGAGAGGAACCAGTACCTCACGTGATTTGGAAGCTATATTTCTATTAATGCAGCCCAAAATAGCATTTGCCTTTCTTGCAGCCATATCGCACTGTTGGCTCATATTCAGCTTGCAATCTGCAACAATTCCAAGATCCTTCTCATTTGTAGTATTGCTGAGCCAAGTATCCCCCATCTTGTAACTGTGCCTTTGGTTTCTATTCCCTAAATGTAGAACTTGGCATTTATCCCTATTAAATTTCATTCTGTTGTTTTCAGCCCAGCACTCCAGCCTATCAAGATCACTTTGAAGTTTGTTTCTGTCTTCCAGGGTATTAGCTATCCCACCCAATTTGGTGTTATCTGCAAATTTGATCAATGTTCCCTGCACCTCCTCATCCAAATCATTAATAAAAATGTTGAAGAGCACTGGGCCCAGGACTGAGCCCTGCGGTACCCCACTCGTTGCCTCTCCCCAGTTTGAGAAGGTTCCATTGATAAGTACTCTTTGAGTCCGATTCTGTAGCCAACTGTGAATCCACCTAATAGTTGTTCCATCCAGCCCACTTTTAGCTAGTTTGTTAATCAGAATATCATGGGGCACTTTGTCAAAAGCTTTGCTGAAGTCAAGATATATGACGTCCACAGCATTCCCACAGTCCACAAGGGAGGTTACCCAATCAAAAAATGAGATCAAATTAGTCTGACAGGATTTGTTCCTGACAAATCCATGTTAGTTTCTAGTAACCACTGCATTGATTTCAAGGTGTTTACAGATTGACTTCTTTATAATCTGCTCCAGAATTTTCCCAGGGATGGATCTTGGACTGACTGGTCTGTAGTTCCCAAGTTCCTCCTTTTTGCCCTTTTTGAAGATAGGGACAATGTTAGCCCTCCTCCAGTCATCCAGCACCTCACCCGTCTTCCATGATTTTGCAAAGATAATAGACAAAGGTTCTGAGAGTTCCGCTAGCTCCTTCATTACTCTAGGATGCAGTTCATCGGGCCCTGGAGATTTGAACTCATTCAAGGAAATTAGGTGTTCTTTGACCATTTGTTTATCAATCTCAAACTGCAATCCTGCCCCCTCAACTTCTGCTTCACTTTTTCCAGGGGGGTCATAGACCCGCTTTTGGGAGAAGACTGAGGCAAAGTAGGAATTGAGCACGTCAGCCTTTTCTTTGTCGTCTGTTATCAATTTGCCATACTCATTAAGCAGTTGAACCACCATTTCTTTCCTCTGTCTTTTACTACTCACGTATCTGAAGAAAGCCTTTTTATTGCTTTTAGCATCCCTCGCTAATCTCAGCTCATTCTCAGCTTTAGCCTTCCTGACACCATTTCGGCACTTCTGCGCCACTTGTCTGTACTCTTCTTTTGTAGCCTGGCCTTCCTTCCACTTCCTATATGTATCCTTTTTTTGTTTTCAGGTCATCTCTAAGCTTTTTGTGGAGCCACATTGGTTTCCTCTATTGTCTTCTATCTTTTCTCCTTGTTGGAATTGTTTGTAACTGTGCCTTTAAAATTTCCTTTTTTGAATTCTCCCACCCATCCTGCACTCCTTTTCTCATTAGGCTCACTTGCCACGGAATCTTACTTATCATAGTTCTGAGTTTATTAAAATCAGCTTTGCTAAAATCCAGAGTACGTGTATGGCTACACTCAACTTTTGTCTCCTTCATAATCAAGAATTCAAGTATGACGTGGTCACTTTCCCCCAGAGTTCCCACAACTGCCACTTTATCTGCTAAGTCATCCCTATTGGTCAGTATCAAGTCAAGGATTGCCGATCTTCTAGTTCCTTCCTCCACTTTCTGTAGGAGAAAGTTATCACCCATACATGTCAGGAATTTCTTGGAAGGGCCGCTTTTGGCAATATTTGTCTCTCAACAGATATCAGGGTAATTGAAGTCCCCCATCACTACTACATCACACTTCCTTGAAACACTGGCAATTTGTTTCTCAAAAGTTTCATCCTCGTCTTCTCCTTGATTGGGTGGTCGGTAGTAGATACCGATTATCATGTTCTTTTTATTCCTTACCCCATTTATTTTAATCCAGTTGCTCTCGATGGGGCTCCCAGTCTGATCCACCTGTATTTCTGTGCAGGGATAGGTATTTTTAACATATAGTGCAACTCCACCTCCCTTTCTATTTCTTCTGTTCTTTTTGAACAAGTTATATCCTTCAGTTGCTATATTCCAGTCATGGGAGTTCATTCTGTTTGTTTCCCATGCTCTGGGCATTAGTATATAGACATCGAAGACAATGTGTTTTATAGTCTGGCTTTGTTCCTACATTGTTGCGGACACTATTTTGGGGCACTATTGGAGCTGTTCTCGGTACTGTGGTGCATGGACCTTCATCCATTGTTGCCTTGAAGTTTACATCTCCCGCCCCCCGTAAGATTCAGTTTAAAGCCCTCCTGATCAAGTTCTTCATGCTGTGGCTGAACACATTCTTTACAGCCCTTGTGAGGTGCAACCCATCCCTTGCCAGCAGTCCATGTTCCAAGTAGCGTAGCCCGTGGTCCCAGAATCCAAAACTCTCACGTTGGCACCACCTTCATAGACAGTTGTTCATCCGGAGTATTTTTCTTTCCCTTTCTAATCCTCTTCCAAGAACCGGGAGGATGGATGAGAAAACTACTTGGGCCCCAAAGTTCTTCAGTTTCCTTCCCAGAGCTTCAAAGTCTGAAATGATTTCTTCGTAGCTCTGCTTGGCGACATCATTTGTTCCCACATGGATGAGAAGCAAGGGGTATGTGTCCGTGGGCTTCATGAGCTTTGGTAACCCTTCAGTCACATCTCTAATCTGTGCTCCAGGGAGACAGCACACCTGGCAAGTCCATGGGTCTTCATGACATACTTGGGTTTCAATCCCACGCAGCAGGGAGTCTCCCACAACAACTACTCTTCTTTTCTTCTTGGTTGACCTATCTTCTGCCTCTTGTTCACTGTTGCATGGTGTCTCCTGTACTTCTTCCTCTGCAAACTGTCCTTCAGTCTCATCCTCCAGTAACTGAAAGCGATTGCTTAACTCTAATGATTCCACCGGTGCAGAATACCTTCTAGTTCTTCTGCTCCTGTCACTCTTTTCCAGAGAGTTTCCTCTTCATTGGCTTTCCTCCCCTCAGCATACTCTACTGCTTCAGCTGGCTGTTGCTCTTCAATCTCATGTGCTTCTTGTTGCTGTTGCAGTTCCACCGTTCGGTCTAAGAACGCCTCATCTTCTCTTATTCCTTGAAGGGTGGACACTCGCCGCTCAAGTCCTCTCACTGTTTCTTCCAAAAGTGCCACCAGCTTGCACTTGTTGCAGGGGTACGCCATGTTGAGCTCAGGCAGAAACACGAACATTGCACACCCTTTGCAGGTCACCACCTCTAGGGACTCCTTTCCATCCATATTGTCTATTTCTGCTTTGTTTTTTCCTTTCTGATTATAGTGGAATTGCCTTTGCTTTGTCCTGTCCTCTCTGAAGGTACACAACTATATGAGTATGTCTTAAGACAAAATAAGATTTTTTTGGTTGGGTTTGTGTGTGTGTGTGTGTGTGTTTTGGTGGGGGTTCTCTTTATGTTTTTCTTTGTTTTCCCCCCTCTTTTTTTCCTTAGAGGCCTCCCCCTTGGCCTCCCCTGTCAAACTCCTGTTTGTTCTTCCTGTTCGCTCACTCTCTGGGAACTGGCTTACTTTTCTAGCTTCTACTTCAGCTGGGCCAGCTGCTCTTCCCTGCTTCTGCTCAGCTCCCAGTCAGGAAGCAGAATGAGGTCACTGGGACGCCAACAAGAATCAACAGCAATCAGGCCGCACCCCCTTCAGCCCCTGTAGCAACTCCCCACACCCTTCTTCACTCAGCACTCAGGAGCACATGGCAAGCACACAGCCTCTTTGAATTGGCAGCCTCCTGGATTTCCTTGAAGCTTCTCTTCTCCCCCTTACCTTGGTCTCCTCTTCCCCTACACTCCCCCTGTCAAACTCCTGTTTGCTCTTCCTGTTCGCTCACTCTCTGTTCGCTCTCTCTCTGGGAACTGGCTTAATTTTCTAGCTTCTACTTCAGCTGGGCCAGCTGCTCTTCCCTGCTTCTGCTCAGCTCCAAGTCAGGAAGCAGAATGTTGTTGTGGACAACAAAACCCATTATCTCTGACCATTAGCCATCCTGGGCCCAATGGCAACTATAGAGTTTGGAGTTTTTTATTTAAAATGCGCTTAAACTCTAAATACGTGTTTACATTCTTGCAAGGTCTTTACTGCACAGTCCTCACCAAAGTGAATGACAACTTTTTCCAATTACATGTCTGTCTCTATAACTGTTCCTACTGAAAGTGTTGACTTTGTAAATTGTAATGTATTTCTACAATCCACTAGTGAATGGACCCAGCTTTGCACAATTTGGAATAGCCCTTAATTTGATACAGAGAAGCCTCCAAGCGAACATACATAGCTCTTATTGTTGGACACAATGTGTCTGAGTGAAGCCATGCCTGTTGGCACCTCTAGGCACAGCACCTGCCATAGTGCATAGTATAGCTCTCTGAGGGAGGTGTCTGTCCACTTCATTCCCTCAGGGCTGCCCCACAGTACTGGAGAAGGGACAGGCATGTAACTCTTCCCCTCAACCTATTAATTTTCTGTGGCTTCAAATGAAAAACTATGTGTTGGTTAGGGAACTCTGCCCCTAGTGGCTGAAGAAGTTATTGTGGGCTTTCAACCACATTAACACATTAAAAACCATGCCACAAAAGCTTATAGTGCAATAAATCTTTAAGGTTCCACAAGATTCTGATGTTTTTGTTGCAATGGACTAACATTGCTCTCCCTCTGCAAATCTCTGTGTTCTTGAATGTTGGGAGATCAGAATAGGAATCTTAGTATGGACAATGTAAGACAATTCTCATCAAAATGAGGGCCTTTGCAGAAAAACGTCCCAGTACATTATATTCAATGTTACCTTTTCTTTCTTTCTTTTTTCTTTCTTTTTTTGGTAGAATTTAGTGTGTGTGTGTGTTTCTCCCCAAATTCTAATCTATTGCTAGCACTGATTAAGCTGAAATCTGGACTCACTTGAAAGGGTATTTTAAACAAAACGTTCTGGTATATGAGAATATATAAAGGCACTTTTGCTGTCATTGTATTGGCAGGAGTATTTGCTTTGCAGCTAAAACAGTGTATATTCGTTAGTTCATTTAATACATTGCTTTGGAAATTTAGCCTTATACGTTATATTTATATAATTATGAATACAACAGAGTTGGGAGATTCACAGTGGCTGCCCAAAAATTGAGAAGAAGATTTATAGAGGTCAATATGGTGAGCTGTAATGATGAAATTTAACATGAAGTTCTAATATATCAGTAGTATTAACTTTTATACATTTATGGCCCTTTTAATATAAATTCTTAGTGTCTCTTATTTTAATTCTTTGTATTAAAACTAACTTTTACATATTTGTGGGCACCTTTTAATGAAACCCTTTTTAGTATCTTTACTTCTTTGTATTGTAAAGTTTTTGTGTGCTTGCCATACATTTGTAAAGTTGATATGACCATGACAGTTGAAACAACAAATAAACAATGACAATGACAATATAACATTTATTATAAATAAAAATCAGAAAGAATTGTGCATCTAAAATTATGCATTTCATATTGGTTGAATTTTGTCTAATTTGAATTTACTTGTTAATTTTTGTTCGGTTTTAATACAATTCCTTGTTTTGATGGCTTGTGCAATGGCATTTCTGAAAGCCACTGGTATATTTTATGTAACTGCCAGAGACTAGCCCCAAAGCAACATATGTCAGTACTATGATTCAAACTATTCATATATTCAGCGAGGTTTGGCAATGTCTCCTATGTAGATATCGGTGACAAAATAATCTCCTAGTGATAATTAGAGATAGTTCTGATAGTTAGAAATTGCATTTTGTCCTAAAGTGGTGAAAATAGTTTTAGTTTTTTTTCTTCATTCCTGCTAAGCTAAGCAAAAATTCATTAATTGATTTGCTTTAAAAAGGAAAGTAGCATTATATTTCTGATAGGTCCTCTTCAGTTTTCACCTGCAAACATCCTTTTTAACCTTGCTCTTGGTCTGGCTTCCCTGTTGCAGTAGAAGTCCATTTTCACCTTGCATTGAGGTGAAAGAAAGTTATCGTGGAGAAAAAGGACACCAAAAGAAGGAGTACCAGTGAGTTCCAATAGCTGCCTTAGAGCTCCACTTTCCAGCTTTTTTTCCTTGATGGTTTTCCATGGTGCTGTCCCTGGCTCACGACTCTGCATCAAGCCATTTTCTTAGGAAAACAACATTGGCAGGGAGATAATGTTAGGTTTAACATGATCTACAGAATTGGGGTCAAGGGTGATCACAAGGGCCTTCAATCAGTAGACATTTGTTTTAGTCTGTCATCAGTACCAGCAGTTTTCAGATCAGGGTTACATTTACAACAAGCTAAAGTGACAGGTAAGAAGCCTGCTTTTAGCAGCGCGTTGGAAAAGTGTAGGTTAGAAGCTGCCAGGGAAAAGTAAATACTGCTTGAAGAACATGTTGAATCAATTGTCACGATTAACTGTGAAGAGGAAGAAGTCATTGCATTATTATTAAACTTCTCCCTCTATATACAGTATTTAATACTTTTCTTCCTTTCTTTCCATCAGTTTTACTTTATGTAATGGAATTGGAAGATTGTCAGATAATAGCTCAATGCAGAATACATGCTTTGAATGTAAGAAAAAATCCCAGGTTCAGTCCCTGGCATCTCTGGGTAGGGTAGAAAAGCCTGGAAAATGGCTGCCAGACAATAGAGGTCACAATGAGCTAGAAGGGCCTGTAGTCTGATTCTGTATAAGGCAATGTCCTATTCAGCCAGTTAAACTTCCACTGCTGTTTAGAAGAAGAAGTATCTTCTCTACCCAGAAACGAACCTTGTAAATACATTTTTAAAGCCCACTTGGCTACTTGTCCTTAGAGGGCCAGGAATGGGTGCCGGAGAGAATGTAAATTTATTCCTAACCATAGGAAAGAAGCATTGTAGCGCTAACACAGCTATAGATATCTCTGCATCGTCCTCATGAATTTGTAGTAGTTGTTTCTTTCCCAAGTGAGGATGAATGTGGCAACTTTCAGCCTTGCTATAAACATACATTTATTAAAGGCAGTTTATAGTCCTGATAATGGAGTGCTTTTTAAAAAAAACCACCTATCTAGTCAGTCAGAGACCAGAAGCAGCACAAGCATTCAACCGTTCATGATGAATCCGCATCAACTTGGAATGTAAATGGAAGACCACTGTTTGAATGTGAAAGTGTTTTAAAATATTGTTGCACAGGTATTAGCACATCTGGAAGCTGATGGTTTAACTCTTCTGACTTGACATGCTAGTATTGAACGTGCAGGGAGATTCTGAAAGCAAGTGCTTTCAGACAAGTGATATGTACATATGTGTATATTTAAGGTGCTACAGACTTCGATAATGTGCCTTCTAATAATTTAAACTGGTCTTATATTTATTCCTTGTGATTGTTTTGAATCTTTGTTTTAAGCTCCTGAAGACAAGGTAGACTTTCACTAAGAAAGCAGTTAAGCAGATTGTTTATAGGTAAGAACAATCTCTAGTTTGTCCATGGTAGGAGATAATGTGTGTGCATGACTCTTTCTGTGTGTGCATGTGAACACTTTGTACATTATGTACATATACTCACACAAACACACACATGTGAAGATAACTTTTCAAGGTACCCAAGTAGCTAGCAGTGAAAAATACCAAAGTAATTTGTCCTTTAGCAATAATGTCCTTTTCTGTTGTGGGTAATCTTACGAAATCTGGAGTTCTCAAATTTTACTTTTGGTTTTCTGATGTGTGTGGGGGGAGGGGGAGTGGTTTCCTCCTAAGTCCATAGTGTGTAATTTTTGGTTCCTATGAATGCAAAAACAATACCTCCTTTGGAGTGATTTAAAAAGAGAAGAAATAATGCTAGCATTGTAAGAATACTGTTAGCACTTCATCTTTACCTTGAAAGTAGAGTATTCACAGGCCACTGCTTTTAGTGACACAGTTTGCAACATGAATGACCATTACACTGTTCAGCTGCTATAAGCTCTGCTCAGAAAGGTAACTGCAGCCCCTGCACCTATGAATGTTGTGTAATCTAATTCTTTCCCCTTGATGACTTAATAATTTGCTATCCCACACACTGAACAATTCATGTGAATTGAGACTCCATTTTACTTTTACCTTCCTTGGACCCGTTTCTTGTCTGTTTCCTTATTATGGCAGCATAGAGAACCATAAACACTCCCCTTTATTGTTAGGGGTCTGTCTATGGCTTACCAATTATGTGTATGCAAGTCAAGCCAAAGAAAATAGGTCCAAAATGCAGCAGCAAGAGTGTTATTTGTAATCCAAAGGTTGGAATATATTACTCCTTCCAGTATCTACATTGGTTACCAATGACTATTTATTCACAGGTTCATTTTAAAGTTCTTGGTTTAGCCTTTAAAGCCCTAAAGAGTTTGGGAACAGGCTACCCCTGGGACTATGCACTCTTGCAACAATTAAGACAAATGTCAGAAGTTCTCCCTCGGTCACACCCCTACATCATATGGGTAGGACCTTTCATCCAAGACTTATCAGTGATGGAAACAAGATGGTGGAATATTATCCCAGTGAGATTCACTGTATTCTTTCTCTTTTAGTCTCAGGCAATTGCTGACACCCTGATTAAGTGTACTTTTCATTTTAGTT
Source organism: Elgaria multicarinata webbii (assembly GCF_023053635.1). Taxonomy (NCBI): domain Eukaryota; kingdom Metazoa; phylum Chordata; class Lepidosauria; order Squamata; family Anguidae; genus Elgaria; species Elgaria multicarinata. Next base: position 64,889,792 of record NC_086178.1, read on the forward strand.
TGCTGTTTTGCAATTTTATCTGGCTGCTGTTTAAATTGCCTGAATTTATTGTCTTTCAATTATTATTTTGTATTGTTTGCTTATATTTTATTTATTGTCTATTTTTATTTTTGCAATCCACTTTGTATGTGTTTAACAGAAAAAGCAAGGTATGTATATATAAATAAATATTTTAAAATCTTATTACATTATCCAGCTATCCAACTTATTGGCTTGGATCCTAAGATGCTCTTTCACAGGCAAAAGGCATCTTCCCTTGTGCAACTCCCCTTTTCCCCATTTCCCCCCCCCCCTGCACAATGTCCTATTCTCTTTCAAACGGTCCTCCAATCCTTGGGAATGAATTCATGGGGATGCAGCAAGATGCATGGGGAAGGGGGAGATGCAAAGCCCCATTCCATTCATAGGAACAGTCCCATGCATGCAAAGGAAGCTAGGATTTAAGCAGTGATATATGAAGATGCTCTTTCTGTTCTACAAGCTTTACCTAGCTTCTCAGGATGTTCAAAGATCCTAGGCCAATGGACACACATTTAAAACAGAAGCAACACACACACACACACACACACACACACACACACAAAATCAGGGCCAGCGCTACTATTAGGCCAACTAGGCAGACCTCAGAGGGGCGTAGTACTGACCTTTAAGGGTCACCGTTTTATACAAATTAACTGTTTTAAGAAAAAACATAATAAGTTCAAGTTTTGTGCTTTTTATTTTTTCTACAAAACACTTGTTCTTAAAAATCGAAGTTGGCAATTTTGGGTGTGTGTGTGTGCAAGTAGATCGCCTTGCCTATGGCGCAAAATAGTCTGGCACCAGCCCTACACACACCCTTCATCAAACCTCCTACATTCTGCTATCTGTATAAACTATGTATTTGCTTCATTTTTATACTTTATTGTGGTCCTGCTTGGAAGGGGAACCCTTTCTTCTGGCTACTGGAAATCCTGTCAGCTCCTCCATCACAGCCAGAATTTTAAGTATTTCTTTGCTGTCATAAAGTCTTGAAACGTACTACTTTGCTTTTTTATTTTAAATAAAGTCTATGATGATGACACAACAGTGTCAATGTGGATGATGCTTGACAGAGTACAAGATGATTGGTCTATGCCCAGAAGGCATATTACAATCTATAACTCAACACATGGAAACAACAGCGGAAGTGGAGACAGATTTTCAAGATGTTGAATTTATGCCCAGTACCAATTTCCATTCTTGCCTAGGCAGTTGCAGATCACACATGGCGCTGGCTACTACCAACTGCTATAATACCTTCTGGTCTGATCCTTTCTGCTCTTTCATCTTCCTGTGCAAAACGGAACAAGTGTCTATTAACCACAGGTGGACCAATTGGCAGCATTCCCCTTTGAATGTTTCAATTCTGTTTGTTATGCTAGTAATAATGGAGAGAACTGGAAACACTTCAGGCTTTCTGAAGTGTTGCACAGCATCTTTAACTGTGAGGACACTGATGCCTGAAAGATATGACTAATACCTTTCTCCCAAAATTATCATATTAGAGACTGGTAAATTGACAATGTCAAAAGTGCAAGGACTTCCTTATGACTAATGATGCATTTATCAAAACATTGGGCCACCTGACCTCATGAAGAATTCATTGTAGGAACATGAAGGCCATGGCCACACATTATGTTTTCATTTGCCTTCCCTTAGGTTTACCTCAGATGTGCATAATTTGGTACTAGTACTTGGTACAGCCCTCTCATAAAGGACTGTTCCACCCCATGTTTCATGATCCCGGGAGCAGTGAGGGATGATCTTTCCCTTTCCCTGGGATATTGCCCTACTCTTTAATCCTGGTTTTTCCTGTAGTCTCGGGATGATCCTGAGACCGTGGGACATGTGGCCGGGCATCCCAGTTTGTCAGGAACTGGACATGGAGCGCAGAGCTCCTCAGGAGCTCTGTGACCATCGGGGGTGGGATTGGGGGGAGGGGGATTTTTTAAAAAACAAAACAAAAAACACTTACCTGTGCATAGGAGCAAAATGGCAGGCGTGAGCGATGTCGTGCGCTGCGTGTAGACAGAAGGGGATGATCCTGCAATCAATTTATCGTGAGAACCTCCCCCCTCCCTCCTGGAAAGCCGGGAGGTCTAGACATGCTGTCAGGAATTAACCAAAGGTAATTTTGTCCTTGGGGAAGGTCACCACTGTTTGTTTCTAGTTTTCAGCTATCACTGGTGCAGCTTCCTTAACAAGGTTGTGAATCGGGTGGGCACAAAGCTAAACAAATATAAATCTGGTAAAGGACTGTAATAAGCAGATTTGGATTTGGAAAGATATAATATTGGGATTGCCATATGTCAACCAGAGATGTGGGGGCAGAAAATGTTCTTTTTCATGAGTTCATTAGTAACAAATAGGTGCCAATTTGAAACTTGGCAATTTCAAAGTTGTAATTAATATTTTCTGGTGGTTAGCTCTAGCCAGCATGTGATATAAGACATTACATCTGTGTATGAAATGGTACTAAAAATAATGACAACAAAGCTGGAGGTGCCTCAACAACCTCATGAAATGGGAATTGAACTCTGTGGAAATAGATGAGTGACTGTCAGCATAGTTCTTTATTGGTTTGTCACAGTTTTCAGTATCTTTGGGGGGGGGGTTCTCTTAAATTTACACCGTGTCCTTAATTTTTTGTGTATTGAGACAAAAAATAATAGAGGATACTTTTTACCTTTGTATACTAAATACAAGTAAAGAAAGCATAGTAAATTAGATCATTCTTTAGAGCATCTGAAAATTTTCTAATGCAAACTGAAAATTTACTGATGCAAATTAACCCCATACAAGTTAACCTATTGCAACTTTCCAATTCCAAATTTTCTGGAAAACACATATCAATACAGACTAAGTTGTAATACTTTCCCATGCTAATATCTTAATAGGACAGCCACATTTTATTTACTATTACATTTATATCCTGCTTTTTTTCCTCCAAGGAACCCAAGGCAGCATACATAATCTTCCTCCTCTCCATTTTATCCTCACAACAACAACCCTGTGGGGTAGGTTGGGCTGAGAGTCTGTGACTGGCCCAAAGTCACCCAATGAGCTTCTATGGCCAAGTGGGGACTAGAACCCAGATCTTCCAACCCTGGTTCCAGCACTCTAGCCACTACACTGGCTCTCAGATTTGCTCTGGATCTGTCCTTAGTTTTCACGACAAGAGGCAATGGGGTTTAAGTCTCCCTGGGTGTTGTACCCTCTGCTCTAAAAGCACTTCCCCCCTGGATGTGTTTAAGCATTTATGGTTACCCAGTGGTGAGAGGAAAGGCACTTTGTCCATACTCAGATGCAATCTCTTCATTAATTCTTCCTTTTTCAAGTTAGGTCTGGCTTCCTGAGCCTGACCTCTTGCTCAGCTTAAGCTTTGAGCAAGAATGTGGTGTTGTGGAGGTGTAAGGAATAGCTCAAAAAGTTTAAGTAGAAGGTATATGTAGGATGTTACTTTTCATTAGACTCATTTTTGTAGCTTTTAAATTTTAAAACTAAATGCCTTTTTTATCGTGGAAAGAGTCAAAAGTATTCTGGTAGTAGCAAAAGGGAAGTGGGTATTGTTTGCTTCTCGCAGATTCCCTTTGGTCGTGTAGCCAAAGTGCAGCTTTTGCATTTATAAATCCAACGCTGCCCTGGCAAGCTACACTTTGTAGCAGTCAAAATGTTCATGTGTGGCCCCTCCGCACAGCAGTTGTTCTAGAAAGAAACAGCCAAACACTTGGTGACCTGCTTCCGCTTGCTCCTGTTGTTAGTCCTTATGAATAGAAAAAGAAGGAGACAGGAGTTTGGCTTAAACACAAAGGAAGAAGAAGAAGAAGAAGAAGAAGAAGAAGAAGAAGAAGGGGGAGGGGGCCTGGGCTGTGGTTCTCCCCCCCCATCCCACTTATTTCTTTTATGCCAAAGGAAGGATATGGAATGAGAGCTGCAACAGGGCTGGGCAAGCAAACAGCCAGCAGGTGATGGGCCAGTAGAGAATAGCAGCAGGTCCCTAGACAATTTCAGAGGCTAAGAGCCTCTGCGGGTGAAAATGTTGTGGGTTACATAGCTGGGGGCAGGAGGAGGGTGGAGAAACAACTGTACCCTTTGGTAATGGCTAGGTGGTAGAAGCATGTCTCAGTGTTAGATGCTTTACTTAGAAAGAGGGTTGTGTATCATTACCTTGTTAATTATCTATTACTGTCCAAACCATTTAAGAGATTAATGGCAGTGTGGTGGCAGAGCTGTGTGCCAGGCAAATGGTCTGATCAGCCCAGCATCCTGTTTCCAACAATCACTGCAGGGCAGTAATCAAGGCTTGCTCCATTCCAGGATAGTTGAGTCTACAATCTAACCAAGCTGTAGGCTGGTTCCCTGGTCATTTTATTTTATAGCCATTTCATATGCCAGTCTTGAAAGAGGTTCTTTAATCCTTTCCTAACACAGTTATTTTGCAAGCCATCAGCAGATCCTGTGTATGTCAGAGAGTCTGAAAGTTTGTATGCTGTGTAGAATATTGTGGTGGGGCAAGATGAGCAATGGCGATGTACGTTTTTGGACTTCCCATGCTTCTTTATGAATACTTTAGTTAATGTCTATAAAACAACTAAGGACAGCTACAAAGGTAAGTCCTGTCTCGCTAATCTTTTAGAGTTCTTTGAGAGTGTCAATAAACTTGTTGACAGGGTTGGTCCAGTAGACATCGTTTACTTGGACTTCCAAAAAGCTTTTGTCAAAGTCCCTTACCAAAGACTCCTGAGCAAAATGTAGCAGTAATAGAATGAGAGGGGAGGTCAGTAAGTAATCAAAGCAGAAGGAAGGAATAAATGGTAATTTTTCCAATGGAGGGATGTAAACATTGGGGTTCCATAGGGATCTGTATTGGGACCAGTGCTTGCCAACTTGTTCATAAATGATCTGGAATTAGAAGTGAGGTAGACAAGTTTGCTAATGATATCAAGTTATTTGGGTGATTAAAACAAAAAGTGCTGGTGAAGAGCTCCAAAATGTTCTTTCCAAACAGAGAGAATAAGCATAAAAATGGCAAATGCAGTTCAGTGTAAGCAAGTGTTTCTTAGTAATAATAATTTTTAATATGGAGATGTATTCTATGTTCTCATATTTTTATCTTTTATTGTTCACCACTCTGAAAGCTGTCTAAATGTGGAGTGGTATAAAAATGCTATCAATAAATAGGTGTAAAATAATGCATGTTGGGGCAATTCCCCCCCCCCCCCAGCCCAATTTCATATATACATTGATGGATCTGAACTAGCGTTGACTGACCAAGAGAGAGATCTTGAGGTTGTGGTGGACAGTTCAATGCAAATGTTAACTCAGTGTGCATCTGCTATGTGAAAGGAAGTTTCATATTAGGCATAATTAGGAAAGGAATTGAAAATAAAACAGCCAATATTATGCTACCTTTATACCAATGTATGGTGCAACCACACTTGGAATACTGTGTACAGTTATTATTATTATTATTATTATTATTATTATTATTATTATTATTAATTTATATAGCACCATCAATGTACATGGTGCTGTACAGAGTAAAACAATAAATAGCAAGACCCTGCTGCATAGGCTTACATTCTAATAAAATCATAATAAAACAATAAGGAGGGGAAGAGAATGCACCAAACAGTTCTGGTCATCGGATATTGTAGGTTATTGTAAAGTTGGAAAAAGTGCAGAAAAGGGCAATTAAAATGATCAAGGGGCTGGAGCAACCCTCCTATGAGGAAAGGTTACAGCAGCTGGGATTGTTTAGCTTAGAAAAAAGGCAAGTGAAGAGAAATGTGATAAAAGTGTACAAAATTATGCGTGGTGTGGAGAAAATGGATAGGGAGACATCTCTCTCTCTCTCTCTCTCATAATATCAGAACACGGGGTCATCCAATTACACAAAATGTAGTGATGGTCACCAATTTGGATGGCTTTAAGAAAGGGGATTGGACAAATGCTTGGAAGATAAGGCTATCAATGGCTGCTAATCCTGATGACTATATGCTACCTCCAATATCTGAGGCATTATGTCTATGTACATCAGTTGCTGGGAAACGTAGGCTGGAGGGTGCTCTTACACTCATATCCTGCTTGTGGGTTTCCCATGGGCAGCTGGTTGGTGACTGTGCAAACAGGATGCTGGACTAAATGGACCTTCGTCTGATCCAGCATGGCTCTTCTTACGTTCTTAAAACATTTTTGGTCTGTATTATATATTGCAAATCAGGGGTGGACAGAGGGTAGATCATGATCTATTGATAGATCTCTCAGTGATTTGTAATAGATCGGCAAGGATCCCATTCTGGCACTCAAAACAAATTCTTGGGTTCAGAATTTGATTCTAAGTGTATGACTGGATTCAGGCAACATGATAACCAACAGTGATTTAAATAGTCAACAGTTAGTTATTTAACTCACCGTAGGTTATTGTGTTGTGTGGCAGGAGTTTTTTAACCAACGATTGGTTATTTGGCCAAAATAACCAACACTGTGCAGAGTTAACTATTTGAACCACTGTTGGTTATTGTGCTGTGTGGAGGGCACCATCGGTTATTTCCTTGACCACTGTTGGTTATTTTGTCAGCCACTGAGTTGCAAAGCAAGAGTGGTCAAAGCGGTGGTTGCCACTCTAGTCCAGCCGGTAGGAAAAATTTTCAGCAGCAATGACTGATGGGATACTAGCAGGAGGACTGAGGGGGGAGAGAGGCCGGCTGTCAAGTCAACCCAGTGAGGACTAATAGTCAACACTGATCCTAATCCACACCACAGTTGATTATTATCATGTTGTGTGGGGAGTACCCCCTAGATAAACAACTGTCAGGTTGATTATTATCCATCCATTGACTATTGTGTTGTCCAAACGCAGCCTATGCCTTTTACCCGCATTCTGGTAGGTTTATCTCAGGTCTCCAGTAAAAACAGAGTAGATCCTGCTACCCTGACATTTGCACACCACTGTCTTACATGATGCAATAGATGTATGCGCTGCACCTTATGAAATCTCCATTAATGCATAATAATTGCAATGCCTCTAACAGAAAATTGCTTTGAAATATGCAGAGATACTTGTGGTACGTGCAAGACTTACTCGGATTCTTTTATCCTACTCAGAAGTCTTGGTCTATATTGGATGCTGCTCCTAAAGGTCTTTCTAGGGCTAGGGGTGTACCCTGGAAACTGTAGTTAGAAGAAGGTTTCTGAAGACCTACTGCACATGTAGAAACTCCCCTCTGTGGTACTTCAGAGTTCCACCTCTATATGGTTTGAATTCACTGTGAAGGAGGTCGCTGTCATTTTATCTATATTACTGGTAGGGAATTCCAAGGCAAGAAGTTGTGTCTTTCCCAAAACTACCAAATGAGTCCAAGAAAGAAATGCCATCTCTCTCTCTCTCTCCCTCCCTCTCTCTCTCTCTCTCTCCTGCAATCAACTAGAGTGTCCTTTTCCTGAAAAAAAAAAACCAGATTCGGCAATCAGGATGTATTATGGACCCAAACAGGATGCTACAAAATCTGCCTTGTTCCAAACGATATTTTGAATACCAGACAATTGGTGGAAATGCTTGGGCACTGGAAGTACTAAAAAGATGTATTTTGGGGGAGGGGGTAACAAGGCACTTATCCAGCATATGGGGCTGGAATGTGCTTAATATTTTATAACTTGATATGATAACATTGCAGAAAATTACCTTGTCAAATTCTATGACCACTACTTTCCGTGAAAACTGCTGCCACTGCAGAATGTTAGGGCTCTAGAGCCCTACTCAGGAGTTGCCTTACGCAGTTAGAATCGTTGGTCCTGTGCACTCCATCGCATCTTTGCTGCATGTAACCACAGCTCTCCATGCATTGGAAGAGTAACTTCTCCAGCACTGAGCTGTCTCTAATCATGCGGGTTCCTTCTGTGATTTAGAACCCTGAATTTCCAGGATTCTGAATCCTGCGAGGAGCCTGCATCAGTAGAACAGGCTTCCCACGGCAGATGTTCAACCCCAAACATCTGGAAGGCTGCAGGGATGAGTAATGAGGATGTGATAGAGGGCCAACGTTTGCCTCCCCTCTCCCGCTCCTCCGGTTCTAAGTGTGTGTGTGTGTGGTAGTGAACTTCTGCATAAGGCTTAGGAGAAAGCCGTATAGTGTAGTGGTTAGAATGTTGGACTGGAATTTGAGAGTTCTGGGTTCAAGTTCCACTCAGTCATAAAGCTCACTGGGTGACTTTGGGACGGTCACTAACTCTTACCCCAACTTACCTCACATGGTTGTTGAGAGAATAAAATGGAGGGTAGGGTCGTGTACGCCACCTTGGAGGAAATGGCAGGTTATAAATATAACAGATGATGATGATGATAATGTTCATTGTGTGCATGCATTACAGTTTATGATGTACTTTTCAGAGCAGCAGTAGAGCATCTACTAATACCTGATTCCAATCAGAAACATACTATTTTTTCCACATGAATGTGTTGGGGGGGCTTTTGAGGTGTTTCTGTTTGTTTTGTTTTGTTTGATGACAGATTGCATGTTAAGCCCTGGAAGATGAAAGTGCCAGATATTTGCTTTAGAAAACCAAAGTAAAAGATTCTGTCGTCCTTCTAACTGAAACTGAATCAGCTACAATTCCGTTAACAAAAATAACTCTCTACTTAAACTTATTGGCACCCCGTGGGCATCATTAAGATTCTTTCCCCCCACTTTTTTTTTTTTTTTTTACAGTAAGAAGGTGTGGTAGTAAATTACTAATTCAGAGCAGGGTGGCTCATATTTGAAATCATCGTAATATTCTGAAATGAGGGTCCTTTGTAGAATTGTATGTCATGACTCTGCTAGTTAAATAGAACTGAATTATTAAGCTACATAAGTGCTATCTTAAATTTTAAGGAACACTGTCCTTGTCCCCTTAGTTGTACCTCCATTTCAGCATTAAAATCCTAAAGCAAAATGTGTTTTCAGAGTGGCTAAATACTTGGTATAACTTGGGGGGGGGGAAGGAGTATATGCAGTAGCCTCTACACAGACTGATAGTATATCTGGTTTAAGGCCAGATGTTCTGTTAATATAGGATGAACTGTGTTGGCTACTGTACTTGTCTAAAGTTCTGCTAATTGGTTTGAGAACACCGGTTCTGTTCCGATGCCTTTTCTAGGGCCCTTGTTACAGTTTCTAGGAGTTAAGTGTCAAATCACAGGACTAGCTAACAGTGCAATACTAGCACAATCCAGTGAAATGTGGCAATGTGTGTGCGCAGGGGGCAGGGGAGGTGATAAAGATGGTAGGAGCCAAGAGACCAAGATGAGAAGGAGCTGTGCATATTTAGTCTGGGGAAAAGACTATTAAGATGCAACATGATAGCTATATTCTAACACTTGAAGGGCTGTCAAACAGTTGATATAACTAATTCAGTTTGCTCAAATATATTTATCTGCATTAGTACTTGCTTTTATGCAAATTAGTGCTAATGCAAATTAGCTAATAGCCATGCCACGAAAGTGAGAAAACAGTCCACAAATCCATGGAATCCACTTGACTCTGAGGGTGGGTTTGGATGACACAATAACGAACGGTGGGTTAAATTGTTACCAATGAGTTAAATAGTCAATGGTTGGGTATTGCGTCATCTGTTGGGACGTTTTCACACCAAGGTTGGTTATTCAGCCGAAATAACCAATGCTGTGCAGAGTTGATTATTTGAACAACCGTTGGTTATCGTGTTGTGTGTTGGGCACTGTTGACTATTTCATCACACACAGTTGGTTATTTTCGGGGACTCCAGAGTCCCCTGGCAATAGCTACCAAAGCAGTGGCTGCCACTGTAACCCAGCTGGCAGAACTCACAATAGCTAATGGGATACCAGTGGGAAGACTGAGTGGGGGAGAGACGGCGGGGCGGGGGGTCAATCAAACACACGATTGACTAATAGTCAGCTCGATGCTGGCCTTAATCCACACCATGGTTGATTATAATCATGTTGTGTGGGGAGTACCCCCTCGATAATCAACCATGGAGTATATTTATTTATTACATTTTTATGCTGCCCAATAGCTGAAGCTATTGACTGTTAACCCATCATTGACTATTATGCTGTCCAAACACAGCCTGAGAAAAACGGTCTGCTGTGGAATATGTGGATTGGATTCATACAGATGTGAACTCACTTGAATCAGTTGCGGATTCTCCGATATCACTAGCATGAACTTTGATTGATGTTAATACGGTCCCTCCACATTTTGCTTAATATCTGCAATTCTACAAGGGCTAGCCAGAGAACCCTTGCTGGCTTCAGGCCCAGTACATCAGGTACCCCCTTTCTGTGGGCCTGGTCTGAGGAAGGAAACATTTGACAGCATATGATAGACTGTTAAGCTTATTTTCAGGTCCTGGTTGTTTTATTTCAATTGTTTTTAGCTTTTCTGCCCCAACTGTTTTAAATTTCTAAATGTTAAAGGTTTTGCATTGTCTTTTACCATGCTGTGAACCACCCAGAGCGGTACGGAAATGTAATGAATGAATGAATGAACTCCGAATCTGGAGAATCATTAATATGACATTTTATACCATTGGTACAGTGATGCCACTCTCAGTATCATTAATATGACATTTCCATAGCTCCGTTATTGTTATGAGCATGATTAAGATATATGTTGAGTGAGGGGGCTGTATTCACTCTCCCAGAACCCTATGGATGGCATAACCCACCCACCCCTTGTTACAGGAAGTGGCTGTTCTTTGTCAGATTGGTGAGAATTCAATTCTGAAAAACAAAGCACACACTTCCTGCACATTTTGTTTCCCAGAAGAATTGCTGGGATTTTTGGGGTGGCAGTTAATGGTAGGGACAAGGTTGGGACCACGCAAATGGTCATGGCAGGCCACCTGCAGCCCTGGGCCACAGTTTTGGTCGCTGCTGAGTGAAAATATACTTGCAAATTCTGTTTCAAAGTTCTGTGTGGTAGGAAAAACTGAAGTGACTTAACCATGAGTAATATGCAACAATATAATGATTTGCCATCGGGTGGGGTAACCCTTCCCCCTCTCTTATGGTTCCTTCTGGTTTTTGCACTATAGAAGCAGTTTTTTAAAAAATACAAATCACTTTGATCCTGGAAAAGGCAGTATATAAATCTTTTCAATACGTTTTCAGATAAAAATCACATGTTAGTGTGGTCAAAGATGTCATGAATTACCTGTTTCCCATTTAACTTTTAGTACATTGATTAAAACTGTGTATAAAATCATCTGCTCTTTGTTCATAATACGTTGTCAGCTGCCTCTGATCCTCTTGATGTTTGATGTCTATAAGCACTGAACCATGTCTTATCTACTTTATTTTATTTTATTTTTAAAAAAATCCTTAAATGTTATTGTTTATACATTGTGGTTCACTTTGAAACTATAAAGACGTAATGCTCCTGTATCCATAACCATATAACCCTTTTCCAGCTTCTCTCTCTCTCTCTCTGCCCACCCCCACACACACACATACACACCTTCTATCAGTTTTACCCCTGATAAAGGGTAACATTGGAACCTTTCCTAACTCTTTGTTTTTAAGCAAAATTTTGAACTAAGGTTTGAAGCTGATTCCACATTCCTTGATAAGAGCAAACCATAGTTAGCACTGAGTAAGGCTTAGCCATGGCATGAATTAAATTGTTTGCTAGATGGGAGGAAGTGCTGGTGGGAAAGAGTACATAGTCCTGTATCCCACATCAAATTCCTTAATTATGGTTAAGGTATTGACAATGTATTCTCAGTATATGCTCTTCATGGTTTGCCTTCTGCTTTCATTGAACTCCGTTAAATAGCAGTTAAATATGTACTCAACTGTATACATAACTGTTCTTCCGTTGATAAGGTTAGAAACAAGTGCAGGAGGAGGAGACCTTTTATATTTTTTGTTATTTTTAAGAAGATCTTTCAGGGTGTGTACTCCATTAGTAGTTGGAGTGTGTGTCATTGCAAACACCAAAATTCCTTATTTATTTATTTATTTATTTATTTATTTATTTATTTATTTATTTATTTATTACATTTCTATACCGCCCAATAGCCGGAGCTCTCTGGGCGGTTCACAAATTCTAGATATTGTGGTACAAGGGCAAGAGGCTTATGAGGATGTTAGGGGACAATCCTATGAAGACAGTTGGCAGCCTCTGAATTCAGAGGCTGCCCAGTATCCAATGCAGGACAGCTGGAGATCTTTGCCTCCGCCATCCACCTAGCCTGCATTTCTGCTAGATGGGTGATTTCACCCATCTAAGAGTGCAGATTCGGAGAGGGAGGGAAGCAGGCTGGGACTGCCATAGAAATGTTGTTTGGCTACTGTCCCAGTCTACACCTTTCCCCACCCCCAGGAACATCCCCTTTCCCTGTATCCACACTCTGTTTCTGAGTGCAGAGATGTAGCCATAACTGTGCTGGCTTGCATGGAAGGATGTGGGGAGTGCGATGTCTGTGCTCTAAAGTTAGAACCCTCTTTCTGACCCAGACCCAGGAATCAAACAGCCCTGTGTCCCTAGGACTGCTCCTTATGATAGCTTGTTTTGTTGTTTCTCAGGAAGCTTAGCATGTTGAGCAAGATTTGTGGACCTATGACTGCACCTCTAAAGTGGTTGGGTTTTGCAGCCCTAGTCTAAAGCTACCATTGGAGAAGAATAGCCACAATTTTGGAAGAGAGAGTTTTTCTTTACCAGAGAGGGTGCAGGATGGGCAGGATTATGGTAGAAAGTTTTTCTGTCCGTGATAGATGGATGCCAAGCTTGAATTGCCACCAGAGTCACATATGCCAAATTCTAACTAGCTCCCTCTGCTTAACCCAGAACAAAAATATTCTGTGTTGCCTAAAGGTATTGTTTTTATGCCTTCATAGGATTTTTAAATAATATCATAGAATCATAGAATAGTAGAGTTGGAACAGGGCCTATAAGGCCATAGAGTCCAACCCCCTGCTCAATGCATCTATTTTGGGTATAAGTTACTTATTGCAGTGTCTGTAAGTAATATTTTTGTCACATGACATTGAAGGATATGCTACAAACATGATGGATAATGTTTGAAAACTTTTTTAAAAGTATAGAATAAGATGTGTAGCATTTGGAAGTCTCTTCTATTCCTTTCTCTTGTAATATACACTTTGTTTGTGTCATTTATATTGCAATACGCCTCCAACTATACCAGAAGGTGGTGCAGCTTGCAAACATGTGTACTTTCACTTTTGAACATGTTTTAAACTAGGCATGTGCTCCGCTCTGATTAGAAGCGCAGAAGCAGGAGCGAATTGGCCTGCTCCGCCTTGCCCAGAGGCGGAGTAGAAGCGGACCGCGGACCCCTAGAAGCAAGGCGAAGAGAAGCGCCCATTTTCGGAGCGCTTCTCTTTCCACGGAGCGCTCCGATCACCATCTTGAAAACATTTCGCCCATAGATAACTGGGTTGTTTTTGAAGCTATCGTTCTGAAAATTCTTGTGCTTAGACAGTCGTGGATGGGGGTCATTTTGAGACTACTCTCACCTCTCTGCGTCGTGCGGGTCGCGTGCTATATTTTTTAAAAAATCGGGTAAACGAACATTACAAACAGGGACAGCACGGGTCAAACGGCGGTTTTCGCCCATAGGATTGCATTGCAGAAAAGAATCGGGGATAACTGGGTTGTTTTTTAAGCTCTCATTCTGAAAATTATTGTGCTCAGAGAGTCGTGGATGAGGGTCATTTTGAGACTACTCTGAGCTCTCTGTGTGGTGCGGGTCGCGCGCTAGAATTTTTTAAAAAGTAGGGTAAAGGCGGATAAAAGATTACCTTTTCGATTGCTGAGGGGCAGAGTCAACTCCCGGTCATGATCACATGATCCCAAAGTTGGAGGAGGGGATAGGCAAAACGGGTAACTTGGGATTCTGGGAAACTTCTCTTTCTTAATCTGAACAGACTTTTCCCAGTGTTTTTTAAAACAGTAGCCCCACCAAATGCACAAACACAACCTGTGAAATCATATACTAAGCCAAGAATAAGAGATAGAAACACAGCACTGCTACCCACCCTAACTTTGGGGAACAACTGAAAAGATGTGGTGCAAGGGGATGAGCTCCCCTAGGGCATCTCATTGTGGACCTGCCCCCACTCTCTCTTGTACTTGGAGGGCCATCCAAAGAGAGTAACCCGGTGGAGCAATGCCTATCATGAGTTGAAGTGACAGTTCTACTTCTCTTAGTGGTGGAGCGATGCCTATCATGAGTTGAAGTGAGCGTTTTACTTCTTAGTGGTGGAGCAATGTCTTTCATGAGTTGAACTGACAGCGTTGCTTCTTAAAAGACTGGTCACTACTAGGACCAGTCAAATTGGCAGCTGCTTCCCCCTCCCCCGGGCCCGTCCCCCTATTACTGGTAAAAGACAGATATAACCTTTTTAAAAAAGTTCTTCTTGTTGTTTATTCAGCAACACTGCTGCTTTTAATTCCACCCCTCCTTCGTTTATTTATTTATTTATTTATTCCATTTTATATGCATTACTGGCTTATCCTTGGCTCACTTCCTTATGCCCCCAGAAATGTCTGCTGCCTGCCTGCCTGCCTTCCCTCTCTCCTCCCCTGCCCGCCTTGCAGGGATGTTGTGTGTGTCTGGCTTTGACTCAGGGGAGAAGTCCTTCCTGCGCTCACTTGGAGTTTTGGAAGTTCCAAATCCATTTTTCAAGTGTGGAAGAAGATTTCATAGGTTTATCTCTACTCCCCAATTCATGGCATGTTGGGATTTCCTTTGAAATGGCCCCATTGAGATGTCTGCAGGTTTAAGCCCCACCAAAAAACAGGGGATGATGGGACTGCCTTGAGTCTCAGCGTGCGGCGTATGTATCCCTGGATAAGCTGTCATGGTGGTGAGTTTGAGGGTTTTTTTTAACGTGCAAATTGACGGAGCTATTGGAAAGGGGTGTGAATGGGTGTTGGATTTTCATAAATTCCCCCAAAATCAGGGGATGATGGGACTGCCTTGAGCCTCGGCGTGCGTATGTATCCCTGGATAACTTTGCATAATCTTGCTCTTTTGTGCTTTTGATGTATTCCTATCACCTGTACTGCCAGGTTGTGGTACTAGAGCTGGAAGATGGTTAGTGTGGTTTAGCAGAGTGTTTTCAGATATATTTGACTGGAAATTACCACTTTCAGGCGACCTGTTCTGGATTGGCTTGTATTTCCTCTGAAGGACTACTCCTAGCTTGGGAATACTCCTAGATCCATCCTTGTCACTGGAGGCCCAGGTGGACTCTGTAGCCCGGAGTACTTGGGCTCAGCTTTGGCTGATCCGCCAGCTACAGCCTTTCCTGGACTGAGATAACCTAGGCCATGGCTAGACCTGCCAATATCCTGGTGATCGCCCTGGGATCATCCCTGTCGTTTACAAGTTCCCAAACGCCAAACCAGAATAAACTTTCTCAGATACAATAAGGATGCAATGCTATGCATGTTTGGAGATTTTTTTTTAAAAAAAGGTCTTACAACCTCCAGCATGGCTGGAATGGGGAATGCTGAGAGATGCAGGACTTTTGTGTGTAAACATGCATAGGATTGCAGCCTACGTTAAGTTTGCAAGAAAATTCTTCTTAAAGAGCAAAGTAAGTCATCAGAATATTGCCCTGGAGAAACTTTGGTTCATGTGACTGTACAATGTGCAGAGACCACATTCTGCACTAGAAGCAAAATTTTGTGGTTTCCAAGCTGTTTTTAACTTCTCCGATGAAATACCTATTGAATTCTTAAAAGGAACAAACACGAAACAAGACAAAGAGGAGTGTGTGAAGTGTAAATGAGGAAATGATCACTTACATTTAATGTTTTGTTTTTGTTTGGTTCAAGAATAGGCCATCCCAAAGCAAGGGCACTTTTTCTTGCTTATTAGCCATCCTATGGCTGATACAAGAAGTTGAACAGGGACATCTAGAGCCTGAAAACAATGACTGTACACTTGAATTTAAAACCCTTATAAAATAAAGTTTGAGAGGTTGTAATGTGCTATGCTCTTTATGCCCATTGAGGTGGAAATGTTGCAAAGTGGAACGGGGTGTGTGTGTGTGTGTGTGTGTGTGTGTGTGTGTGTGTGAGATTAACGGTGATCACAAATAATTTCTGGACAGCAACTCAAGCCAATATTTGTGGATCCTTGGTTAAACACCAATAAGCAAAACTCACATCATAATGGGAAAATGTCTCTTTATGTTTTAAAACGTACTAGAAAATAGTATCAAAATCAGCATAATAAAAAGAACTGTTAAAAAGTCCAAAACAAGTGCTGTATTACTGATCTTTGATATATTATATTAGTATTAGCTGTTTTGATCCTGCCTTTCTTCCAAGGAGATGAAGATGCTGCACATAGTTCCCATTACAGATGGGCAAACGAGTGATATTTGAGATTTCAAGGTGTCTCCGAACATTGGCTCACCACCATTGCGTGCTCTGCATGATTGAAAAAGAAATGTGCACAAATCGAGCAGCAATCAGATGGGGAAGTTCCACAACTTTCTGCTGTTCAATTTACACAAACTTCCTAAATTTATGCACATTTTCTAAATGTCCCCCATAGACTATCAAGGGGCTAATTCTGACTATGGGGAAATTTGTGCAAATTATGAAGCTAGCATGAATGTAGGAAATCTGTGTAAATGTACAAAATGTACAAACTGAATGCAAGTGCACGTTCTGCAGTTTACAAACATTTTCAGCTGATGTGCTCACTCTCGCGATCACATCTGAAGTTGCGAACCGAGCATGCTCGCATGTCTTGTGAGCAAAAATGAAATTCTCATACACCCCTAGTTCTCACCTTTATCCTCCGAACAACCTGTTGAGGTAGGTGAAAGGGAGTGACTAGCCAACTGCTGTAGAACGTGTCTATTATTTTTACATAAAGAAGGATTATTTTCTTAATGCTTTGGAAAGAGCTTTAGAGCTAAGAATAACAATAACCAATTTTGGAGCGATGCAAAAAGCACTGCTGCATTCATGTCCTTGGAACTCAATGGCATTTCCTTGAAAAACTTCAACTTCGTTTGAAAGCAAACGCAAATTGCAGGACAAACTAATGTATTATTTCTGTACGTGCAGAGTTAAGCTAGAGAGGAATTGCCCAGCCACAGAATTTGTGTTAGGCTAAGATTCTAGATCCACAGGTGCTAGAAGATTCTTGAAATTTCATGTTTGTTTTGGATTATCAGTGATTTGAAAGCATGGGAAAACTATCTTGTTTCCACTTTAAATAAGAATATGCCAAGATGTGACAGAAAAAGTCTACGGGTCATTCCAAAATTGGCCCACACTCAAAGGAAACCTCAGGAAACTTTAGGCACATTCTTCATCTTGGGCTTTTATTCTAAATTCCCGTGTAACTGGTTTAGACACTAAAGGTGATATTGCTAACCTGTGTGTCCTATAGTTTTAGTGGTGCTCCAGACTCCCAACCACACAACCATTGGCTTTCCCCAGAATGCATGTACACTTAGTAATGTAATATGAGAAATATGAAAATAAAGCTGTAGAGTACATTGTCCACCTGGCAGATCCTGCAGACAGATCTTGGAAATGCCTGTAGTTTAACATATTTCTAAACTGCAAAACCATATGATATTGTGGTACCAGGTAGTATTTTGAAGCATTGTATATCTCATTCTTTTCAATTAACAGTCATAATTACCAATTATCACAATGTATTTTATAGATTCGATAACTGTCCTACATAGCTTCTGTGAAGTGCTGTCCCAGCTTTATGAAGGTTGCACACCTTATTGGAAGTAAGCATCATTGAGCACAATGGGACTAATTTGCCTAGGATTGTAGTATAGGGCTGCAATCCGATGCAAATGTATTTAGGAATTTAATTTGGTGCTTATTTTCATGTGAACATAGAATTGGGCAGAAAAATACCACAGCTTCAATTGATTTCTTTGAGGCTGTGGATGAGTTGATTTGCCCACTATCATGAGAACTGTGAGTGGGAAATATATATTTTTTGTATGTTGCAATGAAATTCATCCAATTAAAATGTATACACTAAATGGCATTGTCATTGTCACCTGGAAGAGGCAATACCCCTTAGTTCGGTCAATTTTAAAGGTACGCTATACTCTCTTAAAACACAGGATGATGAAAAAAACCTTCATTCATTTTACCATTTCTAGATGTTATTGAAAATGGAATGTTTCTTAAAGACAGCATGATT
Organism: Elgaria multicarinata webbii; assembly: GCF_023053635.1. Classification (NCBI taxonomy): domain Eukaryota; kingdom Metazoa; phylum Chordata; class Lepidosauria; order Squamata; family Anguidae; genus Elgaria; species Elgaria multicarinata. The sequence continues at coordinate 64,908,002 of NC_086178.1, forward strand.
CAGCCAAACTTAAAGCACTTTCTAAAGTGCCATTAGTCATGATGGGTAAAGTTATGAACATACTTAAGCCAAAAAAAAAAAAAAGTTACTTAGATATGCTGGCTGGATCCTTTATTTATTTATTTATTACATTTCCATACCACCCAATAGCCGGAGCTCTCTGGGCGGTTCACAAAAATTAAAACCATTCAAAGTATAAAGCAACAGTATAAACCATAATATAAAATACAATATAAAAGCTCAACCAGATAAAAACGGCAGCAATGCAAAATTACAAATTTAAAACACCAAGTTAAAATTTATTTATAGACTGTTAAAATGCTGGGAGAATAAAAAGGTTTTCACCTGGCGTCTAAAAGCATATAATGTAGTTGCCAAGCGAACCTCCTTAGGGAGCTCATTCCACAGCCGGGGTGCCACAGCAGAGAAGGCCCTCCTCCTGGTAGCCACCTGCCTCACTTCCTTTGGCAGGGACTCGCGGAGAAGGACCCCTGAGGATGACCTTAGGGTCTGGGCAGGTACATATGGGAGGAGGCGTTCCTTCAGATAGCCTGGCCCCAAGCCGTTTAGGGCTTTAAACCACCACTTTGAATCGGGCCTGGACCTGGACTTTAAAATGGCATTCAATCAAGCTTCTGGTAGCAATCAACAAAGCCTTAAAATTATCCTTCTCAGGTTTTTTCTTTACAGTGAAAGTTTCCTGCCGATTCATGAAGTGTTTTGGAAACAAATCTTAACTTGTAACTCTAAGAAGTATATTCTCCTATATTTATTCATATGCATGTTCTGCATACGTATGCAGAACCACTATACACAGCATGAATGTGATAATTAAACGGTGGGTGATTTACTAATAATGCAAAACTATCATCAGTTTGTTGACATGGATATACTGTAATGAAATAAACATTTATACAGAATAAATAAACAGAATAAGTAAATACAACACACCAAAACATCTTACCAAATGCAATTTTATGCCATTTTAACTCCAATTCACAAGTGTCTCTTAAGGATTCATACCAGCCAAATGCTTTGTAGATAACTCAAAGAAATATCTCTGAATAGTGGCTCCCTAATGGTCTGTTTAATAGACAATTTGGGGAATACTAAGATGTAAAGAAGACAGGTACATAACTAGCTTTAAAGATTTGGATGATGTATACTGCATATTTGTATAAAAAATCCAAAAACAAACACAAATTATTTTTAAAAAATCACAGTGGTTATTTCTGAGTATCCAGACTCTAATAATAATAAGTTTAGTTTTGTGTTCTTCTCTATAAATGCTGATAGTTAGATGTGCACTTATTTCATTCCAGATAATCATAAAGTCAGGAAATAATAAAATGTGGAAATATTCATTTTATTCCTCCCCACAAACACCAGCTTCCACAATCAAGCATACTTTCTCCTGCTAAAATAGCTTCAAACACTTCATTTAGACAGCTAATACTCTCTGAAAACTATGATTAACTGTAATTCTGAGAATTGGAAGGATTAAAATTTGTAATGAAAATTCAAGTCTACTACTTGGCCCTTAATGACATGTTTATCTTCACCTCACCACTTTTAACCTCCAAGCCTGCACTTTTGGTTAATGTGTTTGCCTACTGAATCATTGCCTTGCATCAAAAAGTGCACTTAATACAACTGCAGTGATTTCATGTGTGATTTATATTCTTTATATAGACAGATATTTCATTTTCCTTTGTACTTGGCATGAAATGAACAGTAACATAAAGAACACATATTTGCTATGCAGCTTCATTATATAGCAATACATTTTTTTCCTACCGACACAGAACTGTAGGTTAAAAATATTTGTTGGTCTAATCTGCAATCTGATCGTAAATGTTGACCCTTAACTAGTCTTTAGTGAAAGATGTGCCTAACAACAAATGATAAACAAACATTGCAAAAGCAATTATGTGCGTACATGGGAAGGTTGTTGCCAGTGATACAAAAATTACTTTGCCTCAAGTACCCCCCTATATGCAATACTACATTGTCTAGTACTGTTGTTCAGCATGGTGTTTGTTATCCTGTACAGACAATAGACATTTATAAATATATTTTTCATTACTAAGTTGGAGATCAATATGCAATAAATTTTCTAAGTGTGTTCAATGTTTGTGCAATACTCAGAAGCCTTCAAATAAGACTATTTTTTTTAGCAACAACAATAACAACTTAACATGCACAACTAGGCGTGAAATGCAGCTAGGTACATCAGAGGAATCCATCTGGGGTGGAGGGTAAGGCCACACAAGCTTTAGTCTTAGAATCTCTTCACTGGCTGCCAATTAGTTTCCGGGCAAAGTATAAAGTGCTATGTAATCTTGGATGAGTTTCAGTTGGTACAGCTCGAGGATGTTGACAAGGTGCTTGGACAGGTCCGCACAACCACCTCTGTACTGGATCCTTGTCCCTCTTGGCTAATAAAAGCTAGTAGGGATGGAACAGCCGTCTGGGCCAAGGAGGTGATTAATGCCTCTCTACGAGAGGGAGTGGTCCCAGACCGTCTGAAAGAGGCGGTAGTGAGACCACTCCTGAAGAAATCTTCCTTGGACCCGGAAAATCTTAGTAACTACAGGCCAGTAGCAAATGTTCCATTCCTGGGTAAGCTCCAGACACTCTTGGATGAGACTGATTATCTGGATCCATTTCAGTCGGGTTTCAGGCCTGGCTTTGGCACGGAAACAGCCTTGGTCGCCCTGTATGATGACCTATGTCGGGAGAAAGACAGGGGGAGTGTGACTCTGTTGATTCTCCTTGATCTCTCAGCGGCTTTCGATACCATCGACCATGGTATCCTTCTGGAACGTCTGGCTGAGTTGGGAGTGGGGGGCACTGCATTGCAGTGGTTCCGCTCCTACTTAGCAGGACGGCTCCAGAAGGTGGTGCTTGGGGGACATTGCTCGGCCCCGTGGACTCTCCAGTATGGGGTTCCGCAGGGGTCGGTCTTGTCCCCCATGCTGTTTAACATGTACATGAAACCGTTGGGTGCGGTCATCCGGAGTTTTGGAGTGCGCTGTCATCAGTACGCTGACGACACGCAGCTCTACTGCTCCTTTTCATCCTCATCAGGTGTGGCTGTGGATGTGCTGAACCGGTGCTTGGCTGCGACAATGGACTGGATGAGGGGTAATAAACTGAAACTCAATCCAGACAAGACTGAGATGCTGCTGGTGGGTGGTTCCTCTGATCGGATGGGGGGGTGTTCAACCGGTTCTGGATAGGGTTGCACTCCCCCTGAAGGAGCAGGTTCGTAGCTTCGGGGTTCTCCTAGAACCATCTTTGTCATTTGAGGCTCAGGTGGCCTCGGTGGCACGGAGTGCTTTCTACCAACTTCGGTTGGTGGCCCAGCTACGCCCCTATCTGGACAGGGATAACCTAGCTTCAGTTGTCCATACTTTGGTAACTTCCAAATTAGATTACTGCAATGCCCTCTACATGGGGCAGCCTTTGAAGACGGTCTGGAAGCTGCAGCTTGTGCAAAATGCGGCGGCCAGATTGATAGCTGGAACAGGGAGGTTTGAGCATATAACACCAATTCTGGCCTGCTTGCATTGGCTGCCTATATGTTTCCGAGCCCAATTCAAGGTGCTGGTTTTAACCTATAAAGCCCTACATGACTTGGGACCACAATACCTGATGGAACGCCTCTCCCAACATGAACCTACCCGTACACTGCGCTCAACATCTAAGGTCCTCCTCCGAGTGCCTACTCTGAGGGAAGCTCGGAGGATGGCAACAAGGGAGAGGGCCTTCTCAGTGGTTGCCCCCCGACTGTGGAATGATCTTCCCGATGAGGCTCGCCTGGTGCCAACGTTGTTATCTTTTCGGTGCCAGGTCAAGACTTTTCTCTTCTCCCAGGCATTTTAACAGCATTTAACAACGTTAAGTTTGTTTTTAATGGACCCCAGAATTGTTGTTTTTAAATGGATACTGTTGTTTTTATACTGTTTTTATGTTTTTTAAATTTTTGTATACTTTTAATGTTTACTATTTTTAATTGTTGTAAACCGCCCAGAGAGCTTCGGCTGTGGAGCGGTATATAAATGTAATAAAATAAATAAATACACAGTTTGGGTCCAGGCTACCTGAGGGATCGCCTTCTCCCGTACAATCCGCCCCGCACACTCAGATCCTCTGGGAAGAATCTACTTCAGTCAGCCAAGACTAGGCTGACAACCATTACCCAGAGGACCTTCTCTTCTGCTGCTCCCAGACTGTGGAATAGCCTGCCGGAGGAGACTCGTCACCTTGACAGTCTTTTAGCGTTCAAGAAAGCTATCAAGACTGATCTCTTCCAGCAGGCCAATCCAGTAGAATTTTAGGACACTTTTAATATGCTTTTAGGATGTTTTTAGGATGTTTTAACAGTGTATGCTATGTTTTTAATCAGTATTTTGTGTGTTTTATGCTTATTGTTGTTCCCTGCCTCTATCCAATTGGAGAGGCGGGTAAGAAATAAATTATTATTATTATTATTTAGTTAGCACAGCCTCCCTTGCCTCCAGCTCACTATCCCATTAATTGGCCTACATCAAGTCAAGCAAGCTAGCGGAGTTATTTTTTAAAAATATATATGGGTAAATCAGTTTGCGCAAATTTTGGCGGCAATCTGCACATATTACATAAATTTTAGCTGCAGTTTGCACAAATTTCAGTCATAATTTTCACAATTTGTAGTGCAGTTTGCACAAATTGGTTTGCAATTTGCACAAATTGCTTTTTATGCTCCCCCAAATTTCCTGGATTTCGGGAACAAACATCAGCTTGACTTGAAAATGCAAGCTGAGACAGGGCCACTGCAAGAATCCATCAGGATTCAAAAGGGCAGTATTTCCCTGTGATGGACATCTCTACAACCCCTACATACAACTAGTTTTATGAATTGAAGATTTTGAGGAGTTCACATTCAATGGCCAAGTGTCTGAATGTATTATTATTATTATTATTATTATTATTATTATTATTATTATTATCATCATTTAAATCCTGCCTTTTCCTCCAAGGAATCCAAGGTGGCATGTATAATCCTCCTCCTCCTCTCCATTTTATCCTCATAACAACAACCCTGTGAGGCAGGTTGGGCTGAGAGTCTGTGACTGGCCCAAAGTCACCCAGTGGGTTTCCATGGCTGAGTGGGGACTAGAACCTGGATCTCCCAACTCCCAGTCTGACACTTTAGCTACTACACCAGTCCAATACTTTAGCCACTACACCACATTTACACATTACCATCTTAATTCCAAAGCTGTTGTTGACCAGATTGAGATGACATGCCACAGCTCATCATGGATTATTTAACAAGGTGCCATGTTGAATATGAATTCCTGCTTGGAGTTGTCACATTGTGCAAACTTGGCAATTATGGAGTATGCAAGGGTTAAACATAATCCTAAAAAAAGTCCTGACAGTTGTTTAACCCTCACATAACCTATGTTCACTGGGTTCACATAACACGACAGCCCCTAGGTGGGACTTGCATATTCAAAATGGCATGCATCCCCACATGCACCACCCTCCTCATGGGTTATATAACCCATAGGGGAATGTGGTGTCATGGAAACAGCCCCATTGAGGACTACTAGTTGACCCTATTGCTTTGGGCATATGCAGCTCTGCATTGCTCCACTTCCACATGAAACTACCAGGAGAGTTTGCCTCGAGGTTTGGAGTTGAGGGTCATCAATATGCTGATGACACCCAACTCTATATTGTCTTTTCATCTGATTTCAGTGGAGGTCTTGAACCAATGTCTGAAGGACTGGATAAAGAAGAATTGAACAAACAGACTTAATTCAGACAAGATGGTAGTGTTTTGAGCCACTCGGTGATAGTTATGCAATTTGGATGGAGTTTTACTCTCCTTCAAGAATTAGGCTCACAGTTTGTAGTGCTCCTTGACCCCAGATTCATCCTGGATAATCAAGTAGCAGCTGTGGCCAGGCTTGCTGATTCTCATCTTCATTTTCTGTCCCAATTTCCTGTAGAAGGCTTATCTAGCCACTAATCACATCAAGATTGGATTACTACAGCCTTCCCCAACTGATGTCCTCCAGAGTTGAACTTCAGTTCCTATCAGCCTCAGCCAATGGTCAGGAATGCTGGGAGATGTAGTCAAAAACATCTGGAGACCACCCAGTTGGGAAAGACTGGTTTATTGCAGCACATACTATTTGAGGATGCCTTTGAAAACTATTTGGAAATTTCAGCTGGTGCAAAATGTGTTGAAAGTCCTAACTGGAGCTGATTTAGATGAAACTGCTATAGGAGCTTCACTGGCTTAAAATCCAGTTCCAAGCTCAATTCAAAGTCCTAAGTGGTAGGACCAGAATAGTTAAAAAGCCGCCCTGTCTATGTAGATCTTTAGGGCATGTCCTGGTCCATATCCCACCATGGTGGGGTGGGTAGGTATACAGGACAGATTCTTTTCCATTGTGACATCCAATTTCTGGAATTCCTTACCCTAAGATGTTTGGATTACTGCTTCTTTGATGGTTTTTCACTCTTAAGCAAAAACAATATTATTCTGTTGTGGTTTTGGTCTGCATAACTGAACATTTTATCTCCCTGTCTCTTGATATTCATCTATTTAATGCTGATTTTATTAGACAATTCTTGAGACTGTATTAGAGTATTGTTTTCTACTGAAATTCTGTGATTGCCTTTATAATTATTATTGTTTTCTGACTTTGGAGGTTTCATTGGTAGAATAGAAAGTGTAGGATAGAAAGAAAGAAAGAAAGAAAGAAAGAGATAGGCCAATGGGAAAGTGTTCCCTGATTTAAATCGTACAGGATTGATGTGAGCTGCAGAGATATATTTCGTACACTTTCTCATGTGGATGTATCTCTACTTTCCATGGCTCTGACTCTACAGATATGCATATCAGTTGCCTTCAGTAACATCTGGCTTCTTGTTTCTCATGCAAAGCAAGTTTCATGTGCATATTTGCATACAAGGGACAGCTATTTCATGAGACAACATTCCTAATGTGCAACCAAGATGATAATTGGTTTGGGACATTGCACTGCTGGATTGTTCACATTTTTTTTTAAAAAAAGTTACCCATTGTCATAGCGTGGAAAACCATATGTGAATGCTCATTTTTGGTGGCAAAATTAAATATCTCATTCAAGGTATAAATGCATTATATAATAAAAATGGAAGATGTAATTGTAATATTGTCATTGGATGCAGATGATATAAAGTGGTAAAGTTAGGAAGTTAAGCAAACTTTTTGAAAGCAGGATATGTAATTTTTAAAATTATTTTTTAGGATTCAGACATTGCACAGTCACATCTTTATCCTTACCCCTACAGAGTTCTGCGGAAAAGCTCTCCCCCCCCCCCTTATGTCAGAAATGATCACAGGAATCCATTTAATTGGGAAATACATTTAAAATAGTTTCTAATTGGCATCTGAGAGTTGAAAGTTCAATTCAAAGGTGAGATCTAAGATTTCTAATTAGATGGAATAGACTTAAATAATAGTCTTATTCATTATACAGATAAAGAAAAATTATATTTTAATGAACAAAATGCTTCTGTTACAACAGAGTTCCACAGGGATCTTCAGTTTATTTTATACTTTAAAAATGCATGCGTCTGTTGATCTATTTTTGTTTTAAAACCTCAAATAGTTTTATTGCCCATAATTTACCACCAATTTCAGCTAACTATTATCTGAACAAAGCTGTCATACATTTTCTGCTGATGGGGACATTCTTCTTTCAGATAATCTGTTTTTAACCCTTACGTATAATTTTCACTTGCATAAAATTTTATTATGAAGTTATTTTCCCCCTTCCTCTCCCCCCTCCCAAAGTTGTTTGATGCGTCTGAAATGGAAGGATGAAGTAGAAGTTACCACTTAAGCAGTGAAGGGTTATTCTTTGTAAATAATAGATCAAGAGCACCGGAGCTATATCTAATGGAGCTGTATGCAGCCTCCGTTTCAAGGACAGCGCGTGGTTGAAAAAACATAACCGCAGTTCATCCTATCTGTAACCTGTGGTCAGTTCTTTGCCACTGTCAGTCAAATATTATAGTCTACTAGACTTTATGTTTTTAATACTATTAAATACCCACATATAATTAAATGTGTAATATTTATATAAAATGATTTACGTGTAATTTTATTTATTTTTTATGTGGAGGGAAGAAGATCATGAACTTTTCAAAACATTTTTTTTCTGTGAAGGCATACTATCATAGGAATCACCTAACTGAATTATTTCTCCTAATGAAAGCAGCTAGATTTGCTCATCTTGGAATTTCTTAATCTAATAAACATGCTCAATGCAAGCGTAATTATCTGTTGATTAAAATATTATTTCAAATTGCCCTAATTCCATGTTTAACAAGGATAATTTTTCATTCCATGAACTTGTTTAAGCTCTATCTAATAGGTCACTTTCAAAAGGCATACTAGGTTCCTGAAGACTTTTTGAATTATGATTCTAGGAAATACGGAATTGTTTTAAATGTTAGGTCACAATCCACTGGGAAAGTTTTTCTACACAAGTTCCACTGAAATCAATGAGAGCGTGTACAAGAACATCTACGTTTGAAAGTACGTGTTCTTGTGTAGCTTCCATTCATTTCACTGGAGTTTGTGCAAGAACACTTCCCGGTGGATTTTCTTGCTAGATTCAAAATGACTCTTTCATTTCAAATAGAAGATTAGAGAGAGAGAGAGATTCTTGCAATCACTCACTCGAACATAACAATTAAGTTTAGACCAATGCAAAAAAGCAAAAGAATATTTTCTCAGAGGGAGATGCTCCTTATCATTCATATATATATATATATATATATATATATATATATATATGGTAAATGTATTAATTCTTTCAAGTATTTCTTGTTCTTTAAAGAAAAATACATTTGAAGTAAAAATGAGTAATATTCAATGAACAGAAATTTTAAAGATCAGCTTACATTCCTTGTATCATTCTGAGGCTGCAGTCTTATTCACACTTACCTGGGAGTAAGTCTTAATGAACACAGTGAAACTTATTTCCAAGTAAAGATGCCTAGGATTGTGATGTAAGGAACTGAACTGTGTGACTATTGGAGCATTTTTCTTCATTTGGGTTCATTATCCAATTATAAGTCCTGGTCATTTGCAGATAAACATAGTACAATAATGTGTTTCATGAATCCGATTTGATTATCAGTTCTATTATATAATTAACATAATTAATGTTACTATTTTTTCCAATAAGAGGATATATTGGCAACCACATTGTGCAGTGAAAAATTTGCTTAAACTTTGTTGGATAATGTTCCTTTTCAAACCTCATTTGGAGAAGCCATTTATCTGTAAACATTTTTATTTAATGTTTCCTTTATAAATACTATCTTTTTTGTTTAAAAGCATCAGTACCTGTGTGTCAGACTGAAGCACCTTACTTCACGAGCTATGTACAATTTTAAGGAATTCTTACTTTCTTGGTTTGTGTGTCTACACAAGTGAAAGTTCACGCTACAGGGGTTTCTTCTCTCCACATTTCCCACACCTAACTTCTTCCCCATAAGGTTTTATTTGATAAAGACAAAATGTGAGATCATGATTAGTTATCTTTGAAAGAAATCCTGTGGTACACCGTCATGCCGGTTCTCGGCATTCTATTTGGGAATTTGTTAGCCAGTGCCGGGAAAAAAAGTCGGGTTGACAGCTAATAGATATCCCCACCATCAATTGTTTAGACATTTTTGTCTTTTGTGACATTGAGAAAAAGACAAGGAAGGGAATGGAAGCAACTAAAAAGTGTCAAAAGATCAAAAAATCAATGGGCTGAAGGAATGTGATCTGTTTATCAGGGTGTAGCTGCTCTTTCTGTTTGCATTAAGTCCGAGTGAGTGTCTTTGGTAGCCACTGAAGCTGCTTTCATTCACTCCCTAGGAGATGTAATACAAGCATGAAAGTTACGATGTCTCACAAAGCGGACACATGAGGAGAAAAAAATTTCGTTAAACCAGCGGCTTGGCTTTACATTTCCACCCCTTCCCGGTTGCTTTAAGAGTACTATCTTCCTCACAGAGTTACTGTTGACTACTGCAAATGTACCACTATGTGTATAGTTGTTTAGGGTGAAGGGAAGAGAGTTTTAAGTTCTTTTTCTTGAAAACATCAATAAAATGAAATAGGTTTAATAGTTCACTTAGTGGAAGTTCAAGGAGATGATTGAAGACATGTGCTTTCAGGTTTTGACAGGTAGTGTAAAGTCTTTGAGTGGACTTCTCATTTTGCTTTAATGGAAGAGGAGTTGGTTTTGCTTTATCTCAGATGGGGAAAAATGCAAATGTAGTGCTTTCCCACCCCAAAGTGTTTTAGTTCTTGCTACTGTTTTAAAGACACTACTCAGACTAAGTCTGTCTTGCCCATGATTCCTTCATTTCTCTAGATGTCGGAGTGTGTCCTTTCTCTCTCCCCCCACCTGTGCTTCTTCAGTGCTATACCAGCCTATAAGAACTGATGAGTAGACAAGGTAGTGCTTCAATCTGGTGGAGAAATTTCTCATCCCTTCTAGTTTCTGCGTGATAGGAAGTATGGCAGGGGCTGCATATTTTATAAAGTTTCTATTAAAGTTGTGGCATGTTATCATAAAAATGAATTGCGATACTTTGTATTACACTCTGGGATTGAGAGATAGACATAGGATTAAAAAAACAATTTCTAGGCATTTCTAGATGATAAATTTAATTTTCTTTGCTATTTGGAGGTCTTCTTTGAAAATGCAATTGTAATGAACGCATTCAGAACTGGAGAATAGATTTACCCTTGGCTTCAAATAGTTGACGTTATCAGGCTCTGTCATTCGTTCCTTCCTATTTTCGGGCTGCTAATTGATGTTTTTGATGTCAGCAAGAAAATTGAAGAAAATGTCATGTGTGAACCAGTGCGGAAGTTAATAAGATTGACTTCGTTGACAGAATTTACAATGAGCGCAGAGACCGCATAATGGGACCGCTGCGAATTCGTGTGCTCTCTTTGGAGTCAAAATTGACACCTCACACTAGGCCAGCGGTCGATAGGAAAGATGGAACATTTGGGAAGGTTCTTAATCTCATTTTTTCCCTTCTTTTCTCTTTCTCTCTTTTACCTTTTGGAGCTTATTTAGTTGCACTAACATCTGTTTATCCGCAGTGCTACTGCTTTGGACCAAGCCAAAGTCTCAGGTCAATCTTCTGGAGCCCTCCAACAATGCAATTTTTATGCTGTTTTGAGTTTGAAAGAAAATTAGTCTTCAAAAGGTTAAATTAAAGATGTGTCGTAACGAACGATATACTAATATCGTAAAGAGTCATTGTATATGCTTGGGCTATGTGCAATACAGCTGAAATATACATCTCTAAAACACAATATCCCTTGAACCTGAATGTTTGACCAAAAATTTCGTTGAACTCCAAACTTATTCACAATGGCAGCGTCTTTGCTATAATAGTTTAATTTTCCAGTAATATGACAAAGTTTATTGGATTTTGTGTGTATAATTATGGAATGGATTAGCTGAGTTTGGTTCAGTGCATCTGATTATTTTCTGGCCTTTAGGGAAATGCGCTAAACCCCTAATATGTCCACTACCCCCAAGCGGTCTTTTTTTGAAGGCACCGCACAAAATGTGGTCTCTACTCGTGCTCGGCCTCCAAGGATCTTCAGTGAGAGACATTATTCTTGGAATATCCAATTAATTCCATGGGCAGTGATCAGTTAGCGCTTCTTCTTCCTTTCTCGCCATTTGAAATGCTAACACAATGAATATTTTCTCATTGGTCTGCGTCCCTCGGCTAAGCTGTTGCCGCGGGCTGAGAATTTCATCGACTGATGAGACCAGAGGCTGCACCGATAAAAGGTTACAGTACGTGATTTGCATGCCAAGTGGGGGTTGCTTACATGAACTTGAAAGTTCTTTAACTTTTATTTGACTTTTTTCTTCTGTACATAGATTATTTGTATTGGGTTTTTTTTAAAAAAAATCATTTAAATTGGCATACACTGCACATTATTACTATTCCTTTCTTGGTTTAGGTGCCTTCAAATAAACAAGTAGTAAATATTTAATATCTTGAAAAAAATAAATCCTATGGCTGGCCCAAGTATAATATTTGTCCTTAGTGTGTTTTCTAAGGATAAAATACCTCTGGTTCATCAATGATAACAGTGCAAGCCACAGGTTAACATACTTTTCTAGAGTGATCAAGGCATTATGGTGTTCATTTTGATGGTAAGTTGTTAGAAGGTCCTTCAGATTTTAATTACGTTCCGTCAAGCAGTGTCATAAAATATTTGTTTTGGCTCTCACATATCAAAATTCAAACATAGTTTAAAAATCAAAAGATGTCAACCATGTCATCTGTAGAAGTCTGTCCATGGCACAAACAATACAATGGTCTCAAAATTAATGTTTTCTTGGCTGAAATATGCTACATGCCCTATGTCAAATAAACTATAGCATGGCTGTTGAGGACAAAGGAAGGTGGTCTACATTGTCTTGAGGCATGTGTTAGAAGGTATCGATAGATGTATAATTGGTTGAGAGTTACAATAAAAATTGTTTTATATCTAAGAAGTGTGATAACATTATTCTTCTATCCTTTTTTTTAAATGAGGTGTGTGTGTGTGTGTGTGTGTGTGAGAGAGAGAGAGAGAGAGAGAGAGAGAGAGAGAGAGAGAGGAGAATTTCAGCCTTCCTGTAACTGTAATCTTAGAGGCTGGGTAATACGTTTGGAGACGTGACATATTCCTACTGAATAAAAATCAGGAGACCCTTTCCAAAATTGCTAGCAAAAGGGTCTAGTGAAGCTAGGTATGAAAGGCTCCCCCTTCCTTTCCCTAGCTGTCTACGAGCAGTAAAGCAGGTGGCTCCCCGTGGCTGACTTTTCATGACAACATGCCATTAGAAATTGTGGTCCTGTTGATCAATCCACTCGACATGACAGCTTTGCCGCAAGGCCTGGTTCTTTGAGCACCAGCGCTGTGGCTTTTCCCTCCTTTTTTCCTGCACTAATTGGTGAAAGTTTTTACTGTGCTTGTGGCATAGGAAATTCTTTTGAACATTGTCACAATCAAGTGTTGACTTCTTTAGAATTGCAAGTAGGTTAAGTGAGTATCAACATAGCAATATCTTTTAGGGCTTCTTTACCACCCCCACCCTTAATCTAAATTTTGTTAGAGAAAAATTCCATAAAACATACTGAGTTATCAAAAATAGCATTTTGGTGTTAAGTGTTAAATGAAATAAACCCATTTTCAACATTTTTGTAATGTAATTCTATCAGGTTTCCCCCCGAAATGGATATAATAGAAAAGTGAAATGTATAATATATTTCTTATTTTCCTTCCCCTTAATAAAAATGGCAAAACACCAGCAATCACATATGGGTTGTAAGAACTTTTAGTTGGTGTAAAGTCGTTTGTATGCACAGTACAAAACATATTTTATTAAAGGTAGCTTTGCTCAAAATTTTCCTTAAAAATTGTCTAATATTTGACATTGCGCTATAAGTACTAAGGAATGCTGTTCTTTTGCTGTGCAAAAACTAGTTGACTGAATAATGTTTGTCTACATTCGAAGGAGAAGAGGCTTGGAGCAAATATTTGCTGAAGATGCTAATTACTTTTATAATTCAATTAGATTTTGTGCCTTCAGTGTGGTGCTTAAGAAAATGCTTATAAAATCTATTAGTGTGTCAAAAGATCTTTTGATTTAATGTGGAAAATATCTACATAAACAAACTTATAAATATATAGATTTAAGTTCCTCAATATTTAATCTTTAGGATTTCAGCACTGGTTTATTCTGTATTTTTCATGCAACGTGATGCTTGCCTCTTGTTGTCTTTAATAAACTGTAGCAAATCCTTTTGTTGCACCTAATAATTGTATATCCAAGGAATATACACTTTAAAAATAGTTATTATTTAATGTGAACATACTGCATGAAATATGTGGAATTCATATAAAGAGCAAACAAGGTCTTGTTGTTTATACAAGTGGCAAAAAGGCAGAAAAGGGAATATGTGAAGCTTGCAAATAGTTGTTAGTTCCCAATCCATATTCAACCATAGAAGGTTAAAATTATTGTGTAACTTTTAGCCCAGAGCTTAGTTTAATTTTCAGTAAATATCAGGTATTTCAGTCTGACTTTGCCAATACAAATACCAAAAATGGTTACAGATGTATAGTATTTTAAATGTGGAACATGGACCAGGATTTCTTTTTTGCAACTGTAATTGCTACCGGGATTTTTTGTTGTACTTCTGATGCCTAAATTGAAAGGAGCATAAATTCATATAATTAATTTTGCCACTGTAAAAATCATTTGCTAAAATTTGCATTATTAACATTATCAAGTCGCTGGTTGGTAAGACATCAGACATGACGAGTGAGAAGGGCAGCTTAGGGAGAATTGGGCTTTAAACCCTCAGCAGATCGGAGTTAGGATCAAAGGCGCTTGTTTTATGTGGCTGTGTGAGACTTTGAAGTCTTGACTGCACCTACAGCACTCATTTCATCAGGTTCACTGGTGTCTTAATAGCAGATCAATAAGTTTCAAAGTCGGAGAGTTAATTTGATACTAGTGCTGATGCAGTCGTGCTGGGGAAGCAGAGAGAGGCAGAGAAAGCAGCCTATTAAGAACTGAGATGGGGATAGGTGCCTGATGGTGTTGATTGGTATCCACAAAATCCCAAACTGTAAATATTGACCTTAAAATTTGCAAGCTCTAACATATTATTAAGGGGAAAATAAGATGTTTGCTTTATTGAAGGAAATTATAAAATACTAGTTTTCTGTTGTGGCCAATAATCGGGTTCAGAAATACAAGCATTGAAGTAAATTTCCATTTAACGTAAAATAAATAGACCTGAACAAAGTCCAAGACATAGCACCTCTCAAGATGATATGCCTTTCACCCCACCCCAGCCCAAGATGACATAAACATCAGGGGAAATGTTCATTTCTTCATCCTTTCTTATTTGTTTACTTTCATACCGTAATATTGCTAGTTCACACTGGAGAAAAATGTACTTCAAGACAAGGGGGACAGGGAGTCACCAATATAATTAGAATCCATTATTAACTGTATCTGTATTATCCTTTTATTCTAACTTGTTATAATTTTGGATGCTTACAATTAATTTTCCACCCTTGGCCCAAAATATCTTTTTTTCTTTTTTCTTTCCAAAGTATAGTATACTGACAAAGAAAAGGATGTGTATATATAGCTATATCAGCCTTTTAAAGGCATCATTTTCTTCTCCTATACCCAAGGAAACAAAATATAGAGCTGTTTATAGACAAAGTTAAATTGAAGACAACATTATTTTATAAAAGAAACACCATTTCTTATGTTACAAAAGAGGGAAAAAAAGTAATTTCAATGACTAAGCAACAGCGTTTTTGTAAGAAAAATAAAAACTATACTGAAGCAATTTCTTCTTGTTGTTGTTATTATATCAGTGGGGTGTTCACAAGGCACAGTTGATGGTAACCGTAAAAACTGTGTTCACGAACAGAGGGACTCACACATACGCAAATGCATAATCCCTCTAAAAAAGGGATTTCTTTTTTAAAAAATCATAAGAACTTTTCCATCTGTATGTACGGCAGAGGTTTCCTGGCTCCAGAGGTCAACTTCACACCCTTTTGGAACAAAACTCTAATTTAGAATGTTCATCTAAGGGTTGATAATGGTATTAGGGGGCCAGTAGGCTGGTCAGTGGGAGCTGTAGATTAGCACAGTAGCCACAGCAGCTTTACCTAGACCCCCATGATTCATTGGACAGATTAGCTATCACATCTGTCATTTTTATCCCTTTTAGTTCTCCTCTTTTTGCCACATTTAAAATAAGAAAGTTCTCCCGAAAATGCAGGAAGGGGGGAGGATTAACAAATATGATCTCGGGAGCAATTTCTATGAAAGAAGCCACTGAAGGTATGTTCCAAAAGCGTCTATAAAAATCACATGCCCAGGTATATAAATTAAGTAATTGATTGATTGATCTTTGTGTGGATGTGACATGAACAGGGTGGATACAGACACATTGGTTTTAACAGGTAAGAGGCAGGTTTTTAAAATATTTAATGCATTTAAAAGTAGAGTATTGAACTACTTTAGTAGCACAGCTCTGTGTAGTCATTTCTCAAAATCTTCCAATATTTCCATGACTGTCCATTTGCTCATTTTGAGTTCATGATTCTGTTAATTATCATTAAGCATAACGCACAGCTTTTCATGTTCAAAAGTTGGGACCTGGTTGATTTCAAATTAACAGGTTTGATCTCTTCCAAGTCCAAGGGAAACCACTCTCCGCATGCAGGTTAGTTGGTGATTCATGGGTTCCTCAACTATTGTTTCCTATGTGTTTATTACAGAAAGATGTCACCATTAAAAGGGAATTTAAGAGTTTCTGTAAATGTAATGGTTCATCCAGAATAAAGTGAGTGAGACAGTTCTAGGAAACTAGGGAATTGGAGTAGAAGGAATTGTAGCTGATGAAGGTGTCTCTTGTCAAATTTGTGTAGGAAT
Source organism: Elgaria multicarinata webbii (assembly GCF_023053635.1). NCBI lineage: Eukaryota > Metazoa > Chordata > Lepidosauria > Squamata > Anguidae > Elgaria > Elgaria multicarinata. Next base: position 64,924,555 of record NC_086178.1, read on the forward strand.
TATTTACTGTGCTGTCTTTTCTGAGCTGCTATAGTAAAAGTGAAGACATGGAAAATTATCCCAGATGGGATGAATTGCTCCTTCTCTGTTCTTTTTTTAAAAAGGAAAAAAAAAGATTTCAGAAAAAGTCATCTTTTCCTTAGAACAGTATGAATAAAAATCTGGACAGCTGTCGAAAAAGATATGCAGTCTGTATTTTTTTACAAAAATTCTAACAGTAACCATAACTAAATAGCTTGAATAGTATCTCTCACTCTCCCCCCCCCCCAATAATGATCTGTACTTCATTAAAAGAGTATTAATCTGGTTCCTGGTCTCTTGGGAGACACCTTAAGATGATGATATTGTGGGGGGGGGGTTCCCCCCGAATTGTTTAAAAAAAATTCTAGCAGATTTGGTCCCTGTCAGTCAGAAATAATTGTGTTCTTAATCTTGTCCCTGATGGATGACTCGGAGTTCAGCAACGGGCCAGCTCCAATGACAAATACAATATTAATATTCATTAACTGCTTTGACAATGCTAATTTTGATGCAGTAGTAAAGGGCCTTCCAAAGTTAGCGGCCAAAGCATCAGAGCTACGCAAGGTGGCAAGATAATTTGTGCTGGTTTGCTGAGCTGAAGGCTTTTAAAGTCTATAGCAAAAAGCTAGGTACCACAAACAAAAAAGAGAAAGGGAAAAAAGTTCTGAAGCATTGGAAGGCAGGGCGGCGGAAGTAATACGATCACACTCCGCTAAAAAATTTGACACCTCTGATGCAGTTTCTTTGAGTGAAATTTCTACAAAGTTGCAACAAAAAAAGCATAGCATGGTAAGTCAGCACATTGGTGATTTTGTTTAATCTTTTTGATCTTTTCAATTATCGCTATTTGAAGATCAATAGTCATTTTTTCCTACTATGCTTAGAAGACGCGCAGCGGTCGTTTAATATGTGTTAGGACCATTCGCTTTAAAGGAAGACATCCGCAAGTTTCTGTGATTTTTACTTAAACCATGGGAAAATTTATATACTAAATGTTTCTGATTTTTTGTTGTTATCTCTTTTTTAGACATTTATGCTATACTATATATATATATATATATATATTTATATATTTATTTCAATTCCTTTTGTCAAGAATTTGAGGATGGGAGTATTTTTGTAAGCAAGGGGAAAAAAGCGGAACTATCTTCTAACTTTTGCTGAAATTGAACCACGGGTTTCCCTCCGTTGAGTGGCATCAAATAGCCATTAAAGCTTAATTTCACTGGCGAACAGCAAAGCACTGCTTTCACCAAGTTAGGTGAACTTTGGAGAACTGAGATTTCCTTTATATTTGCCAAGTCGGCAAACAAATATCAGCTTTTGTTCTTTTGACTGAATATATAGGGTTTTGAGGGGAAGGGGAGAGAAAGAAATGGGAGCTTTCCCCCCTACTTTTTTGTGGATTGGTATTGAATCAGGGGGAGATGTGAGTATTGTTCATTTCCCTACCAAGCGAGATAATTCTATGAATGGAACTGGATTTGAGCATCTTTTCTGAAGAGCTGGCGTTGTAGATCTGGTTCCCGTGTGTTTATCTGCTCAGTGCAGCTCAGTGGTGAATGGCTTAGGTAGGGTGCTGCCCTCCAGTGGATCAACCAACAGCAGTCTTAATACACATCATGTAGGTATGTTAATATAACAAGCGGCAGCATGCTTGAAACCAGGCAGCGTGAAGCATCCTGATTAAAACTGTTGTAAATGGTAAGCTATACCTTTTTCTCCTTCCACACAAGGGCTGGCAGAATGAGACATTGCTTTTAATGTATCGCCAACCAATACTTTTATTTCTGATGCATGTTTCTGTTGCATGTTATTTTTTTTGTCAGTTGAGAGATTTTAGAATTGATGGATTTCGAGACTAGGAGGGACTTTTGTCATTAAAAAAATGCTTCAGAGTTTGGGAACTTTAGTGTTAAAGTGATCTTTATCATAATTATTAGGAAAGCCTTTTGTTTTTCATCGAGACGCGCAATATTCCTTATGGCTTGTGCAGTGCTTTGCTCCTGAACGTTAGGTTAAGTAAGGCCATTGCCTTCCTTTCATCAACAGAAGCAGAATGTTTTGGGGGTTTTCTCCCCTTGTAGAAAATCTCATGGCAACCGCTCTCCCCACGTTCCCATAAATAATAAAGTTCTCTTTAACATCTGTGCACTGGACCTAAGAAGAATCTGTGAGGATATGAACAGCAGCGCTGTTTTGTCTCTCCCATGTGTAATTGCAACTTCATTGCAATGTGAGGAAGGTTCCATACCTCCATCACAGCTATCTCATTTTGCTACCATTCAAATATTTGTTTCGTAATTAGTTTTATTTCCATCCCTAGGCTGTACTTCTTTCTCTGACATTCTCCACACCCCCACCTCTTGCACCGTCCCCACAAACCCAAATATTTTTTGGAAATTTTCATTGCAGGACATTAACTAGATGACTCCACTCTGCAATGAGTTCAGATCAGTTCTCCTGAGGAACTATTTTTGAAGAAACTTGGTAGGTGCACATATTGCTTAAAAGAAAGAAAAAACAATACTGGACGATATATTGTTGTGTTCCACCCTTCCACCTCATTATTCCCCCTTTCCCTCCTCTTTTTGGGACAGCCAAGAAAGAAAGTCTTCATTTAAAAGCTGCCCATCCTATTTTGCTGCATTTTATAAGTTATTGTTGCTAAATGATTGGGAACTGTCCATCACCAGCAAGAGAACTTGCAGTTTACTTAAGAAATTGCACGTGTGACAAAAGCAGCCGCTGGAGTGTGGTGGCCGCTGTGAATAGAGGGAGGGGAGGCAATTAGTTGCTGTGTTGTTGGAGCTTTTTACTTGTCAAACTGGAGCCTCATTGCTTTTGTTACTGCCATGTAAAGGGAAATTGCAGGGTTTTGTTTTGGTATTAAGGGCCTTAACGGTTGCTGGCTGACACTTTATGTGCAAAGGCCAGATAAGTGCGGAAAAGGATGGTGGTAAGAAAAGCAAACAGAAGAACTCTTTCTATCTCACTTGGTTATGCTCTGGCAGGCTCTCCAGATTCTTAGGATTTTGCATCCAGTTTTGAATTGTGGAACAGTCTAAACACCTGTAAAAAATAATAGTAGTAGTAATAATAATAATAATAATAATGCATGACAACAATTGTAGAGACTTCTGTAGTTCTTTTGAGCAATGAGAGTTTTAAATTTTAAATAATCATTGTGTAGGTTAATTAACTACATACAAGGGTGCAAACATTTGCGACAGGTTTTCATGCCTCTTCCAGATGTGTATAGAATCTTTGAGTTTGGACAATTCAGAAACTCATAAAAACTAATAATGGTTTTGTATGAGAAATTGCTCGTGATTAGCTTCCCATTATGTTAACTACCTTAATTGTGTTTTCTTCTGTATTGGTTATTTTGAATGGTAGCCACTGTAGTTAAAATCAGAGAGCTGCCTTTGCAACTTTCCTTTCTTAAGTCAATATCTATCAAGAAAAAATAGCTGACATGGATAACTTATAAACAATGGGGGAAATCCGTCAACGTTGTTCACTGAAGAAACTGAAGTATTCTTTTTTCTAGCCTTTCCTTATGTAAACTTTAAAATAAAACTGCTGCAGCAGGCTATCAGGGACAATAAAAGTCTAGCACATAGGATAAGGTTTTCTTGTATTGATTTCATATAAAGCAACCAGTTATAACCAAGAAGCACAGTTTTTAATATTGGAAAAAGTCGAGGCACAGGAGAGTGATGTAACAGCAAAGACCTGCTAAATGACACTTTTGTGTCAGAGTGACAAGAAAATCAACTTTTTCCTGCAGGTTTCTTGCTAAGGAATTTGTTTGGTGGGATCTGACAGTAGCTCAGATAAAGTGGCTGCTTGTTACACTTAGGTGCTCATGCTCCCTCATGGCTAGCCGTTGTTGCCTCACCACGCTTAGTGTTACCTGTACTGTCTGAATTGTTGTAGCATTGTCATTGATTTCCAAGGTAACTGCTTTTTTAGCTATCCTTAGCAGGCATGCGAGGGGGTGGGGGGTGGCAGTGAGAGAATTTGTGTATTAGAAAATAGAAGTGATTATTCTGAGTTTTGATATCCACAGCAGACTCTTAGAAAATAAGACACTTCTCTCTGCCGACATCCGATGTCACAATGGATGCTGAGCATTCAGAGAACGCCAGGCCTCAAATCTGGAAACATCTTGATCTTTTAGGACCGTTCTTTAAGTGAAAAACATAGGCGGGGGATGGGAGGGAGACAGAAAGTGAAAAGCTGCAAGGGAAATAATACAAAGCCAGTACAATTGGCATCTAGACAGTGAAGAAAAAAAAAAGTTTTTGAGATTAAGAGTGGGAAAGACAAAGCCGTTATGTACCCAAGGGATGCAATTTTAGTGGGAATGGAAGATTTGAGTGGTAAAGGAGGAGCACTTGCCTCTGGGTTCTCTCTATTCCAGCAGTTTGGCTGTTGGCATCTCAATTTGAATTGCTGGGTGAGTAGCATGTGTGTGTGTGTGTGTGTGTGTGTGTGTGTGTGTGTGTGCGCGTGTGTGAGTGTGCATGCTTTTCAGTCTTGACCATTGAACTAGTTGTGTGACTTTTTTTTATTCGTGTCTGTGGAAGCATTTTTTAAGAAGAAGATAGAACATTCAATTCAAGCTGTGACCTTTTGTGTAATACTTTTCAAAAAAGATACAGTGAAAGTCAGTTTGGGGGAGGGGGAGATAGGATGACTTGTCGCTGACAGTCCTTAATACGCTATAATAGTTACAAAACAACACAAAGGCTGCCTTTTCATTACATGCAAAGGCATGGGACAATTAAAAAATGTAGGAAGAGATTTTTCTTTCGACTTTGCTTGTTTTGAAGAGAAGTGCTTTTTCTTTTTTGGAATGTTGTTATAAGGAAGGGGTATTTCATAATTTACAGCTGTTTGCATTTATTGAGTTAAAGCTGTTGAATGTCGCTTGCCAACAAAAGCAAGTGTGTGTGTGTGTGTGTGTGTGTGTGTGTGTGTGTGTGCATGTATTCTTTGTATATAATATGTACAATGAGTGCCTATGCCATAACAGAACATTCCCATTTTATTTCTTTTATGCTTACTTCAGAATCTTCTTTAGCTGTACAGGTATTTAATTTTTAGTTTTACATACATAGACATTCTCTGCTTTAGAACCAAACTCTGATTTTGGCTTGGCAAATATAATCAATTAACTAGGTAGAATAACAGAGCAATCCTATGTATGCCTACTTAATTCTATGTCCCATTGAGTTCAGTGATGCTTACTTCCAGGTAAATTGCATAGGATTAGCTGCCTCAATGATTTTAAGCGCCTAATCTGTACGGCTAAGGCTGCAATCCTGTATGTACTTACCTGAGAGTAAGTCCCACTGAAGTCAATTGGACTTATGTCTGAGTAGACATGCATAAGATTGCACTGTAAATGTGTTTAAAATGATCTATGTTTTTAGTATTTCAATTTTCCATAGTCTTATCCTTATATGTGTGTTTTTTAGTAGTTCCAAATCCATCAATTAATTTGTCTAGATTTGTTACCATGTGCTTTTGGTATTTTGAATGGTTAATAATTCCATCTGTAAATAAATCTAACTCAGAAAGAAAATAGGTACGTACTATATCAGGAACATAGAAGAGACAGTAACTGCTTAAAACGTTTTACATTCTGGAGAAATCAAGAAAATGTTCTGACTATTAAATTATTATTTTTTTAAAAAAAATCATGAATGTATGCGAGTATGAGAGTAAAAAAACATTTAAGACATTTCAAACCACATCTAAAGGGTCATACCTTATGATGCTGCAGTTACCAAGGTATCTATCTTTTATTGAGGTTTAGGCCTCATTATGTATTGCTTCCCATCCGTGATGTCTTCAAAATATGTTCTAATGCATAGAATTCCATTTTTTTAAAATTAAGCTTTTCATGATCATTATAATGTTGAGCTTTATTTGTGTGTGACAGTATAGTCCTAAGCATATTTACTTAGATCTCATACAGCTCAACGGAGCTTGCTCTCTTGTAAACATTGCAGCCGCGGCCAAATTTTACCATTACAGTGCAGTTCTATGTATTTCTACTCAGGAGTAATCCCTATTGAGTTCAGTGAGACTTACTTTGAGGTAATATATGTAGGACTGAGTTTTTTGTTTTAAAAGGTAAATCATATTGAAGATAACTTTTAGCCAATATTGTGTCCGTCCGTCCATCCGTCCATACCTGTGGCTATTATACCATTATTTAATACACAGTTAGTTATTATAGGCTGATTGTTAAGGTGATTATTAGAGCATTTTAACACTGAATGTAATTTTTTAAGGCTATGATCTTGTTAATTCCAATAAAACCTCTAACTCTATATAAATAGTAGCAAATCTGGTCCTCTCTCATTTCACTGTCCCCCTTATTCAAAACTTCTCTTAAGCTTCAAAAGTTAATATTGTAATAGACTTTTGTTCCGGAAATCCCTCTCTTGTAGGAAAACAGTATGTTTTCCCCTATGTCCAGTGGCCTGTCTGGGGGAATTTTTTCTGTCTATGTATAAGGACTTGTAAAGTTTCATATGCCATACCACAATACAGTTAATGCTTTCTGGAAATAAAACAAAACTAAAGCATCTAAATTGTTTTTCCATTAACTGTTTTATTAAAGCGGATGTCAGACTATATCAATACATTTAAAATAAAGCAAAATGTGACTGCTATTTGCTTTTTTCATATTTTACGCCTTCAACAATTATTTCATTTGTTTCTCTGAGTTTGCTGTGTGAATTTCTGTGCACCACTTTGAAGAAAAAACTATTTTAACTATTTCTGTCATTCCCGTCATCATGTTCTTATTTTGATTGCTATTAAAGTCAATAGCATCTCAGTGTATAATAACTGAAAGCAAACTATTTATATGGATGAGAGCAAATATAAAGTTGAATAAAAACTGTACTTTCTTCAGTGTTTCTATTATCTACTTATAAAAACCATCAAGATAGCCATCCATTTTGCCACTACAGTATTTACCCGTGGTTATAAATGGCTAATCTTTTATTAATGTTGGCAAAATCAATGTGGAATTATGTAGGCCCCAATTATTTTAAATGGCTGATAACTTATTTCAAGTAATAGAAATGCCAAGTTCTTCTATATAACAGCACAATTTTTTTTACTGATAATTAAATAAGTGTGAATTAGGAGAGGGAAAACACACACCCTGTATTTAATATATTTAACTTGCAGATTTGAAAAATATTTAAAAGTTAACTTTCCGTGATATTGTTTGTTCCAAAGATCCTCTTTCCTGAGCATTTGAGGAACAGTCTCCTCCCTCACAAAGCCAGCTATAAAACAAGATTTTAGATATATTTAGTTTGTACATATACAGAAGTTTTCACATGCTACTATGAAAAAGGTTAATACATTTAAAGTACAGCTTTGGTTCTTACGCATTTTTCTGTTTGTGGTGCTCTTGCGTTTTCTTTGTCCTAAGCAAAGAGTGAATGCTAGTTTCAGCCTAATCCTAGCAATATTTTCTTGGAAGTAAGTTTCCCTTTGTTTCTTAGAACTTGTTTCCTTGTAGGTATGCATAGGATTGCAACCTTAATGTGTTGTTTTTGCTGAATTAGGTGGAAATGTTTTAAAATCTCAAAAGTTGGTTTTGTGCGTCTTTTCTATAGGAAAGAGAGTGTAAAATGTCAAGTGGAGGTGGCTAAAGAGGACATGGGATCTGAGTGGACATTCCTCCAAAGCTTTATTTAAATGAGCTGTCAGGCATTTTGGAGCAAGAAGCTGGCATTGTTTTATCTGAACGCTTCAGCTAATTATTGGGAAAGCTGACTGGCTTTTGCTAAAGCAGGTAGGCCTTTATTAAAGTGAACAATTACCCAACCAGGAAATAGCCACTGAAAGAAAAATAGAAGGAAAGTAAACTATGCAGGTCACCCCCTCCATTAAGGGTGTGTGTGTGTGTATGTGTGTGTGGGGTTGTTTGCTGGTTTTTGTTAAACTTTGGCTTGAGGAGTATTGTCCCTACACATGGTTGTCAGTGCTTCTGTCATCATTTGTGTGAAGGAAGAAAATGAGCCCTATTTTAGCATAGGGGAGCCATGGTTATCAATGGAGGCCTTGTCCTCAGTTACAATAGGGAGCGAGCTTAGGGCAAGACCTTAGGCATAAATGAGCTACATTAAACTTTGAAAGGGTTCAGAGCACTGTATCAATGATAATGGGCTAAGGAGAAGGAGATTTCTGGAGAAAATGCTTAGTCAGGTGCGAAAGCATTCTTTATGTCAATAAATCCTGTGTTGGGTAGGTAAACAGAATGGCCTTTAAGTATCTTATCCTATAAAGGAAAATGTCTATCAGAATCTGGGAGTGGGGGGGAGAAAAGGAAAAGTATTGAATGGGGATGATGGTAATGATGATATTGTTCATTATTATATTGTTCTAAATAACAATGCACATTAAGGATACACGTTTTGTTTTGTAAATATGACTATGGCGGCAGGGACCATCTAAGTCAGTTGATATTTTTCTTTAAAAAACAAAACAAAATTAGTAACACTGCAGAACTTTGGTGTTTCTTATATGAAAATTATAGTTATCTATAACGTCCCAAAATAAGAAAGAGCGAGAGCGAGAGAGAGATTCATGTTCTGTGTGACAGCTTTAAAAAACCAATCCTTTTAAGGCACATGGAATGTGCCTTAAAAGAAAACATATATGGAAATCCCTATCTACATGTATATTGTAGATCCCTATCTACTTTTTCCATGTGATTGAAGAAGGACAAGAAAGGTCTGAAGAATGCTTTAAAATGTTCTTGGTTGACCCAGTCTAGCAGAAATTATTCACCCTGGAAAGGCCTAGTAATTCAAAACTACTGTGCTATAATGCAAAGGTCTACACTTCTGCGCTTTTGTTTTAATGTGTTAGACAAATAAAGTTTTCCAATAAAATTTCCAATTGAATTTTTAATCTGCAGAAAGAGAAAACGCTAGGGGAGTCTTGAAGATGATGGCCTGGTAGAGGAAAAACAACAACAGGTTGAGCAGTAGTTCCATTTGTTTTCAGTATGTGGAGCTAAACAGGTTTAGAGGTGAATTGTGAGCTTTTGTTTCTCTTGGGATACTCATCACCATCCCTGAGGAAGAATTAGGGCTATATGGACCTGGGACAATGTATGCAATCAAATCTTAAACTTGCCACAATCCAAAATGTGAGCAGTCTTGGCAGGTGGGCCAGGATACTGACAGAACATCTCCTGCAGGGTACCAAAAGCTTCTGCTTTAAGTGGGCTTGGAAAGTTGGAGGTTCTTTCCAAATTACAGCCTCTTGAACTGTGGCACGGACATGATTTGTTCCTGCTGAATACTTCGTGGGCACTTGACCATTTTACCTATAAGCTTCTAGTACATTGCCCTATGTGTGATTATTGTTGTGTTTGTAATCACCTTTAATTTGGGTAGCAGAGTATCCGTAGACTCGTGTAGCGGGTCTTTCCCCTCCTCTCCTTCCCTGGTAGCTCCCTCCTGCTCCCTGAAATCTGCTCTGGAGGGTCCCATAATCTTCTAGAAAAGATTTTCAGATTGCACAGAGGAGATTGCAGGAGGAGGAGAAATTGCTCCCTTTCTGTTCCGCTGACAGAAGCTATTCCATCGGGTGTGGGTGGGTGGGTGGGTGTAGGTAGGTTAATTGGATATTATCCCTGGTTTTGCTGGGTGGGGAGTAGTTTGACCTAACACTTTTGGAGAAACATATAGGAATTTACACAAGACAGAGCTATGTTTTCAAATACAGTTCAGCTTAAATTTCTAATAGGAAAGTCTCATCTATGGTTTACGTTATCTTTGTTTATACATGTGCTAAACCATTCCTAATTCTTGTTTGGTAACTTCATTGTTGATTCCATAAATGCAATTTAATCTGCTTTGCTTCAGGCAAAGGCAATCAAGGGGGGAAAACAAACTTTTCCCATTGTTTGTATTTTGATTTGCTTTTTCAGCCCAGAACACTAATTAGCAAGTTTAAAACAAAAGGAGTGCTGTACTCATTTTCCATTTTTATTTGTGTTGATTCTAAACTCTGTCTACTAGGATAACTAACTTAACAAAATAAGAACTGCTATGATATCCATTAATGGCATTTTTTTTTAAAAAAAGAGAACTTTAATTTTCTCAGAATAGCTATTAGCATTTATTATAAAATAAGCACGGACAAAGTAAGAAGAAAATATACTCCAGAGAATAATCATGTATCTGGAAGAGGGCATTGGACTAAGATGATCTAATAGTCCTTTTTATCTGATCTCTGTGACTTACCTTTTATAGCCATTCAACAGTGCTAGAGATTGCTGCTCTTCATCAGGCAAGCCCCTGTTCATTTCAAAGAGAGAAGCAAATGTATGATTAATTTTCTTCTCATTCACATTGCTAATAGTCTCCCCCTGTGCTTACCCCCACAACAAAGTTTATTTACTATAATTCAGTAATCCTACTTTTAAAGCTAACCTAGAAGTGCTGCCGAAATTGACTCTCGCAAATTATTGGCTATTTTTTACTGAGTGTAGATTTCCTTCCCCCACCATTTTCAGAGAATATGCCTAACCTCTTCTCCCCACTTGTATAAGCAACAAAACTAAATTGAAACTGGCAAACACACACACACACACACACACACACACTTTTATCCGTACAGGTCTATTCTATATAAACGTGGATCATCATCGTCATCATGATGTAAGGATTGTATAAAAATGCTGTTGCTACTACTTCACATGTAGTCTCCAGCACTGAAGTTACATGGACTTTAGTTAAAGGTTTGATCATTGACATCAAATGTAGTGGACAAAAGGATAAGAGAGGGCACATGAAGGACAAATGAGTGCTTGGTACGAGAAGGGAGTAAACCATAGAGAAAAGATTCAGAAAAGCTGAGGCTATACAGGTTACCTTTAGTGAAGGTGTGGAACTGGAAGAACAACTTGCTGGAAGAAACTCTCTCAATGAGTACGTGAGGCTGTTCCAGGAACTGGGAGTGGCATGGCAGAATTCACAAACAGCAAAGGGGTGGAAGGAAAAGAAAGGGATCCTCTCCTTCACAACTTGGTTAGGACACATCCAGTTATAACTCAGAAGCCCTGCTATGAAGGTACATCAGCTATTGTTTGATGAGCTGACAGAAAAGTCAGCATGTGCAATCTTAAAATCCTATTTACAACAGCAGTACAAAGTGAGCTATAAACTAGGTGGATTGATCCAGCATCGATGTTTCGCCAGTAGAAGCATATGGAGGTGTAACAGGACTTCTGCTGCATTCTCTACTGCCCCCTTCCCGGAAGCCCAGACTTGCCCTCCAAATCTATGGAGGGCCCCCAGCCCTCTTGAGTAGTTTTGGAGGGTGTGTGGGGTCAATGCAGGGGGCATGAGCAGATGTGGAAGCCCTGTTCTGCCAGTAGTACCTTTCTCCTGGAGGAACTTTGATCCTCGATCAAGCCCCGTACGTTCTAAGAGCATTGTCTTCTGAGCAGCCACTTGAATAAAAACAGACTTGTTTTCCTGAGTAATTTTCTCTCTCTTTCCCATATTTTTCTTTATTTAGTAATTGTACATTCTTCCCCCATGGCATTTTGGGATGTTAGAACTCCAGAAGGTGGCTTTACAATTTTACTTTTGTATCCAAGCATTCTTAATATAATTTATGGCATGATGCTGAAGTGTTTCTTTGGACTGTGAATGAGGTTAGGATAGTGCATGCAGTGAATGAAAGATGTCAACTGCGAACAAAGGTTTCAAAGGATTGTCACACCTGGTTTAATACTTGTTGGTCCGGACGATAAACTGATATGAGTTTTCCTTGTCAAATATTTTAGCTGGTCATGTCCTCTAGTGGTTACTCATGGAAGCCGTAGCCATCACTGAGAGAGGGGTGGTCTGTGGGCTGGAATCTGTAGAAGTGACAGCTGAGAATTCCACGGATTGTTGACGTGATACTTCTTTGGCTGATAGTTCTTTGGTTAGAGTTTAAAAGCTAAAGGAACTGTTGTTTTGTTTTTTCACTATAAAAACCTTGTACTATAAAAAACGTAAGCATGCAATTTGTCTGAAAGTTGGGATAAAAGAGAAAGCAAGACCAAAGTACGGCAGCAAAATATATTTTATAGTTGTAACAATGGGGTATATTGAAAAGGAATTATACTGAAGAATTCTTTACTACAATAGCTTCTCCTGTAATGAGATCACTCTTGTAGTGTTTTGCTCTATGCATGTTTTGGAAATAAACCGATATACATATAAACGTACAAGATGCTTTCATGGCAGGGTGATACATCCTAAGAATACTTAAATGCATTAGACATTTAAATAATTCCCCACAGGAGATGATGGCTAAACCAGTACTCCTTATAGTTTATTTGGAATACACATACACAAATCCAATTAGTTGTTTCACATGGCACTTGTCGTTCATTTATTCTCTTTTACCCCACTTTTCTGTAGCTCTCCTGAAATGGCTTATGAGCCACATAATAATATAATAAAAACAATACCATAGCAGTCTTCTTAAATATATAACTATATCTCTATCAATATAGATATATAAGATATAAGAGCAAAAAGTAGCCAAATTACAATCCTTGCTGAATTATTCTTCTCAAGATAGTGAGTGAAGTTGTCTTTATTCCCATTTTACAGATGGGGAAAACTGAGGCTAAGAAAGCATGATATTCCAAAGATAATATTCAGTGTAATCCTATGCAAGTTTACTCAGAACTAAACCCCATGTATTCAATGGTGCTTACTCCCTAATAAATGTGCATAGGATTGCAGCCTTAGAGACAGCTCCTGTGTATGTATACTTAGAAGTAAGTCTCCCAAAGTTCTACAGAACTTACTTCCAGGTAAATGTGTATTATAGCAAGTCAGTGGCTGCGCTGAAATGTTAATTTTAACCTGGTCCAAGATTCTGTTTCACTTTTGGTAAAATTCTAAAACAAACAAAATTGTTGCAGTATTTTAAAAGGTGATCAAAGTGTTTCAAAGAAGATCAGTAAAGCAAATATGTATTATTATTTCTTTACAGACAGAAAATATTATTGAGGTTTCATAGTCTCTGTTAAAAGTGTCCATTCCTTTTTTGGGGTGGGTGGGGGCGGAGAACTGCCATTGCTAATCTAGGCTGAGGATAATAGCAAAGACTCTGACAGCTCCTGGACTGAGGTGGCGCTCGCGGGCGCCACCACACTGTTCCTGATTCCCTTAGTGTAATTCCTTTTGCTTGATGTTAATGCAAATTGTTCCTTACTTAAAGTAATAAAAGGAAATGAAGACACATTCGAAAATGAAAGTTGACTCTAATCCATTCGTCATCTAATACTAGCCTCTTTATCTTTGCTGCTACCTAATCTGGTTAAATGTCCCTGTTGTAGGATTTTAGTGTAAATCCTCTATAGGGAATAGGGGTTTCTCTCACTGTGTGTGTATGTCTCTCAGTTGCAATTGGATTATTTGCAGTAAAATGGCTTACCAGGTTTGCTTGTTTCAGTTGAATTTTTCCTTGGTGATATGGTGAGAGTAATTTACAGTTGTAAACAGGCTGCATAGTACACACTGCAACAGTTTCCCCACACCTCCTTCTTGTTTTCATTTTGCGTTCTCTTCTCTTGTGAATGAACAGTAGCTTTGCATTGGTTTGGAACTGTAATAGAAAAGATGCTGTCTGCATGTTTTTTTCACAAAGAGATAGTCTTAAGTATCCATTTCTAACTTCTTTCCATTTCCCCCCAAATTCATTATCTGCTGTTCATCAGAAGTAGCATGTTTGATGAACTGAAAATTGCAGCAGACTTTTATAGATATTTGCTCAGATGTAAGTCCCATTAAGTTCAATGGGATTTAACATCCAGGTAAGTGTGTACAGCATTATTGTAGCCTTTGTAAGGGTTCTTATGCTATATGGGGCCTTTTAGATGTTTTGGATTATAATTCCTATAATCCCTGACCATGCTGGCCGAGATTTAAGGGGGTTGTAGCACAAAATATTTGGGGCTGGATCAAGATTTAGTAATACTTAGTCATGACTAACCTAAATCCATTGATTTCAGAGGGTCTACTCTAGGTATGACTAACTACGGAGACATATGTCTAGATTCAGGAAAATATCATGCTGTCCACCTCTGTAATAAATACTACAAAATTATCTATGCCTCCCTCCTGGCCATAAGTGTAAAGTACATGTCGCCATGGGTGCTAGTAGTCATGAATGTTGCCATGGGTGCTAGTAAGGGCTCATGAATAATGCAAATGTGGCTCATGCATAGGGAATCATCCCTCTGATATTTGCATGTGGTGTGGTTTCGTCCCTTCCCTCAAATGCCCCGATTAGCTGTTTCCGTCCCCTTTTTCGGTAGTGGTGACAGCCTAACTGTGCAGCTGCACCCAGGACCTGTCTTTGTGCCACACTGATTGGCTGAGTAGAGCTATCAGTCATCCTGCTGGTGGGGAGGCTGCCCTGCAGAAGATTTAACTGCTATTAAAGCTCAAACTTTGAACTTCTGTGAACTTTTCAAAATTTTCTGCTTGTGTACACTGCTTAAGTTTCAGTTTAAAACAAAAATGAGCAAAATCGGTCTGATAGATGTTGAGTAATAAGCATTACACCACCGTATTCTTAAATAATTATGGAAAAGAAGAGATGTGTAAATAGCTTCAGTTTAAGAGCTGAGTGCAAGCATACCTTGATGCTGACTTTAAAATGGACATGAGGAAAAATATTTGTTGTGGCTTTTTTTTAATAGCCGGGAGACCACCTTTTCTTCTTTTATAAGTTTGTTCTTTAAATATCACAAGGCAGTAGGAATGTTGCTGGGTATAGCAGATGCATGACTGGCTCTCGCTTGTAAATGGCCGCTAATAATATAACTTTTGACCTGCTGACGCAAGGGTCTTACTTGTGGCCAGATCTGTGTGTCCTGAAATGAACTCTGCAGCAGAGACTTCTGTGAGATCTGTGTGTCAGCAGTTTGAACGCTACATTACCGGCAGCTATGGATAGACAAAAGTGATCCTTATATCTCCTATACCGGATAACAATCAAGAATCAATTGCTGTCTTAGGGTTTTTTAATGTCCCTCAAAATAGCTTAGTGCAAACATTATGTCTTAATCAAAACAGGGATTAAAAAAAAAAGTTAGAAAACCACAAAATCATGCTTTATTTCACAAGGCCAGTTTCCCCCCAAGTGGTGTGTGGGCACTGTATATGTCATGAAACCCATGAAGATGACTCACAATAGGACCAGGAATGGCTGTCGAGACAAATACAGAGCAAGGGACTAAAGAGACTTCACTTTACAGGTCAGCGGTTGCAATCTAAAGGGTGCTCCCTAATAATAATGAACTTATCTTGGTTGACCTCCCTAGTAAAGGGATTGAGACCCAGAGTGTTAGAGAAAGGAGGGACTCATAAGCTTATATATCAAGAGGGGAGAAAATAACTGAAGGTATGTTCTGATAGACAGTCTTACTATGCATGGAAATCTGCAACTAGTTTTCTAGCCTTGAGGTTTGTGTGTGTTTCTAAACTACTTCCGTAATGTTGCGCTGGGTCGCTTTGTTAATGCTGCATCTTTCCCACACTCTTCATTTTCTCTTTTCACAGTCTAACAAAGTCCCAGTTGTGCAGCACCCGCACCATGTACATCCCCTTACGCCGCTTATTACGTACAGCAATGAGCACTTCACACCAGGGAATCCTCCTCCACACTTACCAGCCGATGTAGATCCAAAAACAGGTAGGTTCAAAGAGTTATTGTGGAGAGATTTTGAGAAGTGGTTAGGCTTTGAGGAAGAAGGTTTCTTGCAATATCATAGAGTTAAATCAACTAAGGGGGGATATTTTTTGCTTATGAGTAGGTACAATAAAAACGATCATTTTCAAATGATGAAATTGACCATGTTGGTTATAACACTACTTAAATTGTCTGCTTAATTGACCTTAGGATGCTGTTCCTTATCATTTAGGTCTAAATTCCATTTTAATGATACCAAATAAACAGAAATAACTACAGTGTGTTCTATTTCTAACATTTTGTGTGAGATACATTCATTAAAAACTAAAGCCTCACAGCCCCAATTGTTTTGCTTTTTTAAAAATAAATTGCTTATAATCCTGTGCAAGTACTCACTGTTTCAAAGAGCTACTCCTGGAGGTTTTATTTTGACTAAAGATGTAAATAATTAACTCTACCTACAATTGTAGTTAATTTAGGAAGAGAGGAAATGAAGCTTCCGTTACAGGACAAAATGATGTAAATGAAGGTACCAAAGCTTTTCTGTATTGATTTGAAATGGAAATTACACTATTTTTAAAATTTTGTTCGATTTCTGACCCATTTTCAAATGCTTTTTAAAAAGAGTATGATGGTTAAGTTTTGTCTTACACTTCCCTAATTCCTCTCCTAGATAAAATAAACCTGTCCCAACGTTATCTGTACATTAGCCTTTAATTATTCCTTTTTTAAAAAAAGAACTAACATTCTAGTTCTAAAGTCATATTCTTGAGACTAGCTTGTTCACTCCTTTGGAATTATTCCAGAATGATGTGGCTTGCTAACCACGGGCAGTGAATACTATACATAACCTTTCATCCCATGCTAAGTGAACTCCCAAGCTCAAATTGTTCCTGTGTTGCAGGATCGGACACTCTGTTGTACCTTTTAACCCCTCTGCTAAGTTCTGGATTTTGTGTACTCCAAAGGGCACACATGGCACTATAAATCCTGCTTAGATTTATTAGTTCAAAAGTCTAGACGTGACTTATTTTGTTAACTATATATATATATAACCTGTTGCCCTAGAGAATGTAATAGCGTCAGTCTTTGTTCTTCATAGAGTCCTGGGCTTCTTCTTTTCTTGTTAGTCCAAATACCTGCAAGTTAATTAAAAAATAAATTTGAAACTATGAGTACATCTCAGAGCTTGTTTAAAAAATGCCACAGATGTGATTAACATATTTAGATAATGTATCCAAACTCTGTCTATGAATGAATGAAGTGGCACATCATTTTTTTTCACGTGCCACAATTGAGCTTTTTTTGGATTGCATTTAATGCTAACTTTGCACAGATTTAAAAAAAGCCTCATCCATCCTTGAGTATTTCAAGTACACGGCAGCATAGCCTGACACCCATTTAAATAATGGTAGTACAGGGAATAGTTTTTAAATGGCTATCGTAAAACATATGATTAGTGTCTGTAGACTGTTTACTTTTCTTCTGTGAACATTCTTTCAAGTGTGCACACAGCTCACTGTATGGTTAAAGCCCAGTTAATCTGTTTGGTTTTTGTAATGGAGAAAAAGCTGTGTTTGCCTGAAAATATCACACAGGAAGATTTAATTTAGAGATTAAAAGCTCGCTGGTGACTTAAAAAAATAGTTTTTCAGCTGTGAATACAGTGCCTCTTCATTTTAATGCTCTCTTTTCTTAATTCTGCTTTTGCTGTATTGTTAAGAACTGTGTTCTTTTGAAAACCCAACCTATTAACACTCACCTGAGAAAGTTTGAGGATATAAACATTGCAAGCTATAAATATATCAACTGTTTAATGGATCCTATTAGGACAGCTACAAACAAAGTGTTTTAAGGATTGTAGCTTATTTGTCTTATCTGAAAACACAGCATAGATGTTTCCAAAGAAAAACATAAAGCCAAATTAAAAAACAAAGGGTTTTTTGTTTTGTTCCAGAGTAATACTTTAGGTGGTGGTGTTTTTTTCCTATTCATTATTTCTTGAGCACTTTTCAAATTTAAATGTACATATTAAAAACTGTCATGTCTGAACATATCAAAAGATGTTTGAAAATACATATTATGTCATTCATGTGTGCTCATCAAAAACCAGTACTAACTGTGATTCTTTATCGAGTATACACTCACTGGCACAGCTGGATTTGTTGCTGGCTATGAGGTATTAGAAACTGGCTCTTCTGTATGAGTCTATTATTACTTACTGGGTCAATTCTCACTTATAGTTATATACATTACAATTGATAGCTAAGTTTGTAGAGGCATAACTCTACGAAATCTGTAAACCTAGTTGAGTAGTAGAGACCCAGTTTGGGGGTTAATTAATTAAGCCATTATTTGCCATGGCTATTCTGAATATTCAACCCCATTCAGGCTGATCAGGGGGTTGTTATGTGATGTCTAAACCCAGGCACTTTAGGCTAATTGTGGGTTAAACAACACTCAGTTAACTGTGGGTTGTTTAAACCATGATTAGTCTATAGTGTCTGGGTTTGGACATTATGTAGCAACCACCGATCAGCTACAAAAGGCTGTGAAACACACCCTGCACGTGCCACAGCAAATCATAGGTTAATTCATGCATGATTCGCTACCATTATGTACAGACAGCCCCAGAGAATCACACAAAACCCCCAAATCATACACTTTGGTCGTTAAGGATTTTGTGTGCTCTGAGGGTTAAAATACGCAATATTTTTAAAATGTAGCATGCAGCTGCATTGGTTCTTTTTTCCAAAACAATTATCACAGGAGACTCAGTCAAGGTCAAAACAATGGGGGCAAAGGGTTAAAGCCCTTCAACCCTTCACACTACATCCTGATCCAGATCATTTCACTCATGCTTACTGTTGAGAAAGAAAAAATGAATGTAGCTTCATGGTATATATTAAAGGTAATACGTAGGTTGACCCTCACTTTAACCAGGGTTAACTCTATCCTGAGTTCACATCATAGTAAGAGTTGGAATCTTGATAGTGTTAATTATGAATGAATTAGTTCAAACATAACCCTTAATTATGAATTTCCCTTCCCATCAAAGAAGGGATGGGGAAATTCACATGCAAACATAGAGGGAGTATGCAAACCTTCTAACCTTCTGATCTCTTAAATTTGGCTGGAGAAAAGAAGCACTGCATTTGCCTTTGTAATTTGTACAAACTTTGTAATTGCGGATGTCCTTTCAAGATTAATTTGACATTTCATCTGTTTGAACTTACTATTGTTAATACTGGTTAGTACTGGTTAGTACTGGTTAGTACAGGTTTACTATTTTTAATACTAATGCTTGCTACAAATGTATTCTCTATGTTATTACGAGAATAGTATTTTAGATTTAATAGCAGGCGGAGCAATCCAAATCGGGGGGAAACACAGTGGCTTTGAATCCAGTCCAAATCAGATCCTCCCCACCTCCTCTCTGCCCACAGAATGCTCCATTTAGGGCCTTTCTGCAAACTACTGTCAGTGGCAGAACCACTGGTGGTAGCTTATGGTCCACTTGGGTGTAGTGTGGACTTCACCATGGCAGAGCTCTCCCCCCAAAACACACACAGACACACACACGTCATCACTCCTCTCTGGTGGCAGAGGAGTACCAGTGCACCATCCTATCCCTCTCCAGCCAGCAACATCAGGGGTGGGTTAGGATTGTGGCCTTAAGAGTCTTCTTTTTTTAGTCATTAATGCATTTAGATTCTTTTTCACTTTTCCAAAACAATTTACATCCTGTACAGAAACAGCATATGATGGCTTGAAAATAAGTTTAAATTGTTATGGGGTATTTATGTACATTATCGGAATAGGTGACTACCTTCCCTCTATTTAGATATGCTTGTTGTCCTTTGTTTTGTTTCATTCTCTTAGGACTCCCATTTCCCCCCCCCCCCCCCCCGGTACCATCAAGGCTTTAAACTTTATAATGGAAACAAATGCTAATCCAAAACAAAATAAGAACAAACGTGGCTTATATAAGTTCTAGACAGAAACCTCCTAGAAATAGGAAGACACTGAAGCCTTAAAATGGTTTATTTTAGAAAGTACCTTTTCAGTGACCTGAAGGTGGCCGCACAAGGAGGCAAAGCACATGATGGTACAAAATGAAAGTAGGGTGGGAGCCTCCATCCTTTTAAGACTTTGGGAGAACAAAGTCCTGCATGGTCTTTGACTGTGGGGAAGAAAACAGATCAAATGTCCTACTTCTCTAGCTGAGTCTCATTTGCTTACTGTACTAAGTAGGCCGCCCTGGGGAGGATAGGTGAAGGCAGTAGGCCATGTCTTGAGAATAGGAAGTAGAGTTATAAAAGGCAGAAAGAGTGATGCTCATGGTGTAGAAATTTGTATGACTTTCCTGCCTCCTTTTTCTTTTTTATTCCTTTTTTTCCTGCCCTGACCCAATTTTATGATGTTTCCTTTTCCTCTTCTCTAGGAATTCCACGGCCTCCGCACCCTCCAGATATATCTCCTTATTATCCACTATCACCGGGCACTGTAGGGCAAATCCCCCATCCGCTAGGATGGTTAGTACCACAGTAAGGAGTTCCATTTTTTATTTCTTCTTAATTTTTTATTTTTGTATAGGAATGTATTTGTCTGTTTGTGTGTAGGGGTGTGTGTGTGTGCACATATATGGGTGGGTGGGGGGAGAATCATGCTTATTTCCTTTGCCTGAAATGTGTATATTAAGATAAGCATGTTTGCCAGTTTATGATGTGGGCAGATCAATAATTTGGTCAATAAAGATTAAATGAACAAAGTGATGGGTCATAGAGTGTTAAATAAGAGTAGAGCATTTGGGCCATATTTCATTTGTCCTAAATTCTAATGACCCATGCAGCTTAACTTTCAAACGTTATCACAAAAAGTTTGATGGGTGGGCAGGAGAATGAAATTTTCTGGATGGTCTCATCTTTAAGCATTTGCTTATTTGTGTTGACAAGTTGCTTCTAGGTTCACTGGTACTAGTCTGAGAAACATTGGATTTGCAGACAATAATTCCTTGTTTTCAGGGCTTGGGATAATGTTTCCTTATCAAATTCTTGAAACATAATTCAAAAATTAGGAGGGAGCTATGTAAGCTGGTGGGTGGAACCAAACTAATTTTAAGATGTGCGATAACACTAGGAGGAAGGATGAGTTCCAATTTTTAGTCAGCATTTTTTTTTTTGCCTCGTTTGACAAAACTTCTTATTTTAACCTTAGATGACTTAAGCCTTGAATATTTAAACAGTATACTATGTACATTATTTAAGTGCCTATGCTAAAATGTTATTGCATGTTCAAAAAGATCTGAAAAGGTAGTGAAACAGTTTTCATTTAGCATGTGTATTCAGACCTATGGATAGGAATCGGAGGTTGTGATGGCCATTTATTTCCACAATCACGGATATTGTACAGCATTGGTCATATTAATCTGAAAACAAAACCCCAAAGAGGCAGAGCCTTGTGGTGAGAAACATGTCCAACATATTTCAATTAGTTGTCTTCTTTGGGTGTAAGCAAATCTTACACAATCTTGTTTTACTCTACTTTTCCCAATAATTAATAGGAACAATAGCTTTGGCTATTGGGCTTTGGCTGTTGGGTGGTATAGAAATGTAATAAATACATAAAATACTCAAAATCAGTGGTTGTAGCAAGACAATGTAATAAGATTGTGTAAGACTTGCATGGCACTGAGGAAGACAGCTAGTCAGCTGGTCAAAATGCATTGGGCATGTTAGACACCACAATTCATTGTAACTTTTGAACATCTGAATTTCTCTTATTTGTACTGCTTTATTGGTACTCTCTTTCCTTTTGCTTGGCCTTGTTAATACAATGTTGGCTTCAAATGATCTTCTCTGAAAAAACATTCTCTGTGGCAGATTTCATAATATCCACATAATCAATTGATTTGAAAATGGGAGGGAAAGCTGTTTCTACTGGGGAAAGTGCCATTCATTTCACCCCTGTACTGTACTGCAGTGGTGGGCAAAAAGTAGATCTCCAGACATTTTGGACTTCAACTCCCAGCATTCCAGACTATTGGCCCTGTTGGCAAGGGCTTATGGGAGGTGAAGTCCAAAACATATGGAGATCTACCTTCTGCTCACCACTGCTATACTGTATACAACTCAAATAAATTTGCACAACTGGGATCTGTAGCCTTTTTTATGGGCACCTCGACATGGTCATTTCCTTTGACAAGCCTTCTTCCTAGCCCTATGGAACTGTTATTTATTTTATAGATAAAAAGTGTTGACCCTAAGGACCAGAGGGAACCCTACAATTTTAGAAAACAAATCCTATTTATGCTACACAAATAGCATAATAGCAAATAGCACAAATAGCGCAGTTTTAGAAAACAAATCCTATTTATGCTAAACTTGGATAGAAAGAATAATAGCTGGAAATTTAACATCACTACCATTGTGACTTCTCCATTACAGTTATCTAATCAACCATCCCAACCCCTTTTGTTTCTGTACAGTAGCAAGGTTTTTACCATAGTTTGTCATTTAATGCATGAGCCTCGTGTGGCGCAGAGTGGTAAAGCAGCAGTTTCTGCTGAGTTCGAACTTCTGCTGAGACCAGCAGAAGCTGGTTTCAGGCAGCCGGCTCGGGTCGACTCAGCCTTCCATCCTCCCGAGGTCAGTAAAATGAGTACCCAGTTAGCTGGGAGAAAGGTAATCACGGCCGGGGAAGGCAACGGCAAACCACCCCGCTATAAGGCCTGCCAAGAAAACGTCAGCGAAAGCTGGCGTCCCTCCAAGAGTCAGTAATGACTCAGTGCTTGCACAAGAGGTTCCTTTCCTTCCATCCATATGCCTGAGTAGCTTCTACACAATTAGGAAGTAATAACTGCTTAGGCATTTCAGAATAATTTAAAAACCAATAAGTGTCAATTTTCCTCTGGTTCTGTTCATTTATACAGCTTTATTGTACCTTTCATGCAACTTTTTTAAAAGGCAAAAAGCCTAACCAAATAATTCCTTTAAAAGGTACAACCATCTGACCTTCCCATTCTACAATAAGCAAACATGGGATCCACTCCATACTAAGATGGACTGGGTATGTTTAGCAGAGCATCCTCTAATGAAGAAAAGCACTTCCCAAATAAAATCTTACCCATTCAGTTGATACATTTGAAGGACAGATGAAAAGGACTAGCCAGCACAGACAAACCTCAATCAGAAAAAGTTGTGCAGCTTTCATGAGGATGCTGTTTTGCATGTTGCTGTATTTTTTAATTATTGTAATGAGGTATGATTGTCTATTGGTTACCCACAATACTTCTTGGGGACTCTCCCCCGGTAACTCTTGTCAACACTTGTTAATCTGACAAAAGGCTACAAATTAAGCTCTGTTAATTTAATGTTTTCTCACCGAGATCTAAATACCGAAAGAGGCCCAAAGCGCAACTGAAGTCCTTTGATTCACTGTACTTTATTTTGGTATAAATTTACATTCATTATTGTTTTCCTTTGGATGTGTAGCCCTCAATTAGTGTGATGGCTCCATTAAAGCAAGCAAGACTTCGCCTTTAATTATTACAACAAAACACCTAGTT
Source organism: Elgaria multicarinata webbii (assembly GCF_023053635.1). NCBI lineage: Eukaryota > Metazoa > Chordata > Lepidosauria > Squamata > Anguidae > Elgaria > Elgaria multicarinata. Next base: position 64,947,908 of record NC_086178.1, read on the forward strand.
TCAGCTTGGGGAGAGGGTCTCTATTGACATAAGCAGAGGTTATAAAATTTAATTAGCCATTCGTATCAGATTTATGGCATTCAAATTGTTCTGTGTTTCTTTCCTTTGATCCGTGCTGTACAATCCCCAAGATTTTTGTTCTGATCAAATGAGAATAAAGCTTACTGTGCAGAGAGAATTTTCTCTAAAAAAATAAATGCAAAAAAACACATACCCTTGCTTTTTTATTTTTAACTTATTCTCTCCCCATCTTTCTAGGCAAGGTCAACCAGTCTATCCAATCACAACAGGGGGATTCCGGCATCCCTACCCAACCGCTCTGACTGTCAATGCTTCCATGTCAAGGTGAGTTCAAAGTACCTAGGTCTGGAATCAGGGGCATCTGTTGGTTCTATTTATCATTCTTTGTAGAGCAGTGAGGCTCTGCTACAATATGCCTTGATTTAGTTCTGCAGTGATCTTCCTTTTAGTTGGGGTGGAGGAATGTCCATCATTCCCAGCTGACCATTGTAGAAGTCAACTATTGAAGTTCAGCATTTGGGAAGTGCATTTATTTTAATTGCTAACTAACTGGGGGAAAGCATCATAATAGCCCCATGATATTGAGAAGCTAGGAGATTATGCTCTAACAGACTTTTGCTTTCTCTGTGGCTTTCCCTTAAAGCAGAATTTTTGGTTTTTTGTATGAAGAACGGAGCCTGTAGGCTTTAATTATGCCAGGAGACTTGAAGGAAGGGTGTTGCAATTTCTCGTCATTCCCTAGCTCAAAACATCTTTAGTTGACATAAAAAGACCCACCTGATCCTCTAAAGGTTTAGAAATATATATATATATATATATATATATATATATATATATTCTCTCTCTGCTCCAACCTCCAATTAATTCCAGCTAATTTTCCAAGGACTGCTAGTTTTATTTACAAACTGCTTGGCAGCACTATGTTTAAGTAATCACTAATTGCTCCTAATGATAGTTTTATTCTCTGTTCATCTGATTTTCAGTCTAGTTAATTAAATCGGTGGAGGTTTAGACTTTCCTGATGGGCTGAAACAGCTAATCCATTTTGATGATGGCACATAATTAAATTAGCATGCATTACATAGCAAGGTTCCACGTTCCCCCTCATCTCCCCCTCCCCCTGCACCTTTCCAATCCCTGCAGTTAATATGTGAGGTTAGATTACTGAAGAGGAAGGACTTGAAGATGCAAAGGGCTTGAAGAAGCAAGAAAGAAACTTCTCAGCAAATACAGCTCACATAAAGTTGCAAAAGATATTATATTCTACACATGCAAATACAATTAAAAGCCAGATTCCCTCGCGTTAACCTTTTTGTTAATACTGCATATATGTGGAAAGGCCAAGAAATGGCATTTAAATAGAGCGGGGTCCCTCTTAATTATTACTAGTAAGGCTGTTCTATTTATTTGTTTAGGTTTTTTTGCAAGGGGCATGATTGAGAGAGAGAAGGGGGGATTTGAGTTATTTTCCTCCGATATGCCTTTATGAAAGGGACCTAGTTAAAAAGGGGATACAGCAAATTAAATACATTATTGTTATAATGGGGCGACAGAAGTACAAGTCTATTATACTTACAGCAGTTATAGGAATTGTATGCTCCTTGCCCTGTTCTAGCACATCCTTTGATATTCATTCTATTCAGCAGCAGGGCCAGGACTTCTCAGAATTAAGTGATGGGTCATTATACTTTAAACACCATGGAGAAGCCTAGATTGGCAATTAAACAGCACTTGCTGACACTCGCTTGTGCCACTCTGTGACCCCCTTTAGATTGAGATGTTGGAGCTCGGGGCCCTCAGCCTGCTAAATTGGTAGCAGGCACTTCTCCTGACGAGGGCTGGCTCTGAAATCTGCCGGCTTCAAAGGGAGCAAGATCATGTATAAACCATAATGTGGGTGCACCGTGGCTCAAAAAGAGAGGGGGGGGGGAAGAGAGAGAGAAAATAAGGCAGGAATAGATGAAATGTTACAAGTGCAAGGGAAAACGAGAGAATAATGACAAATCTAATGCAACTCAAAGCAGAATTGTTGCACGAAAAAATGCATCCTACTGCTTGTGCATAAAATCAAGGCAGGCAGATGACATCCAGTTAACAGAAACATGTCAACAGTGAAGTAAAGTGAGAGTGAGTAAGAGAGAAGCCCCTGAGACAGCCAGGAACAAAAAATTAGTTGTCCTTAACAAGTTACGCCTCATCATTATATTCTGGCTTGGAGCCATAAAAGCAGACAGGGGTATATAATGAGCTGCTTAGAATTTTTAGGGTGTTTATTACAATTCTTAGAATACCGGACTGCAGAAAAGAATTTTTCAGTCAAAGAGATGTGTGTGTGTGTGCCTTTTATATAATACATCATGCTGTACAAACACACAGGCACACAAAATAGGCATGTAGCACTTTTTTTAAAAAAAAAATCATACATACACAGAGGCATAAACACTAGCACACAAAGAGGGCATGTTAAACAGGCAAAATACTTAAAAGAATGTGTCTGCATTTTTATTCATATGTGAAATTTTCAACATTATGACCCACAAATGGTAATTGAACATTTTTGCTGACTTGCATTTTTTTAAATTTGCTGAATACACTCACATGTAATTGAACACGCATGACACTTTTGCCTTCACAGGTTTAGGCTTGTCCTAGGTTGACCTATAGGAATGCTGGATATGTGGCTATTATAATCATGCCCTGTTGTATTTAATAATATAGAAGGGATAATTAGTTATTTTTTAAAAAAAATTGTGCACCTCCTCATCTGGATGTACTAAGCTACATTGCAGTTTCTCTCTCACGCACTTCTGTCAAGCTCCTAGTCATCTTTTCCTTAAAAGTAGTGCCAATGGGGTAATTGACCCATTTTTACCTCCTCTATGGTGTTGGACCTATAACTGTGCCCACCCTTTTTATGCCTTGCCACTCTCCAAAACCTTAGCAAACTGAATGACTACCTCTTTTTTCAACTGAATAGAAAATTAAATTCTGGAATAGCAGCTATTTTAGTAGTTGCAATCAGAAATCCTGTTTAACCTCTTAAAGCAAAACAAATGTAAGATTTTGTAAGGTAGACTCTACCTCATCCGACTCTACCACTTCAGATCTTGACAAAACAGAAATCATTTTCTGATCTTCCTTCACTCCTGCCTTTGGGAATCCATTGATCTTTACCTTTCCCGCACAACCTCCAGACATTTTGCTAAAATGGAATTTTAGTAAAAGTAGTCTAATAACTAGATTCTCCTCCTGACCTTTCATTGATGATTGTTTCCATGGGCTGATTTTCATGTTGTATGAGACCACATTCAAAGTTGGTATATGGTATACCATGCACGAGCACTTGTGTGAAAAGGGTTACATTTTTTTTTAAAAAAAATAAAATTCTTGGGGGGAAATGGTGGTTGACAATATTTTATCTGTGATGTTGGAACTTTCTTTTGTTTTACATGGGAAGAAGCTCTTTCACACAAACTCTTTTCCATATAAAAATATGATAACAACGCCTGGTGCTTTACTCCAGCCTTCCCCAACCTGGTGCCCTCCAGATATGTTGGACTACAGTTCCTAGCATGCCTCATGTGGGGAGTTGTAGTTCAACACATCTGGAGGGCTCCAGGTTGGGGAAGGCTGCTTTACTTCATCAAAAACGATTAAAATAGGTTGTGGCAATGACATTTCAACACAGCAGACGTTCATTAGTCAATACAGTACCTTTTTGAGATAGTAGTACACCACATGCTTTTCTTTATTTCTACAGCCATCCACACAAATAATTTGCAACTTCGTTGTGAAAGTGAAAACATCTTGCTTACCCTTTAGTCTTGTTAGCCCTTCAAGAACAAAACAAACACACAAAAAGCCAAGAAGACTACAGATCATATACCCTGGACAAAAATAGCACAAACATTCACACACACACTCAGAAGTTCTCTAGGCTTCTTGGTAGCTTCCACATTTTGGCACCCTTCTTCTCACCTGTGTCCTCTTACCTTTTGGCACCCTGTAGTTGAGCTCCTACTCATACTGCTGAAGGAATGCAATTAGCTAAGGCAGTCTTCCCCCATCAGATGCCCTTCAGTCATCCCTGACCATTGGTCTTGCTAGCTGGTGCTGCTGGGCATTTTCATCCAAAAACTTCTGGAAGGTACCAGATCGAGGAAAGCTGAGCTAAGGACTAGAGAACCAGTTGCAAAAATTACCCCATTCAATGATCAAGTCTGTAGCTTCAACCTGCTCACCCGCTGTCACTGCACTCAGCGGTGTGGCATGTGAATCCAGAACTGTGGGTTATTGGAACAATCGAGGGGTGAAGCATCCCAGGGTTGTTTAGCACAGGGAGAGAGGGCGAGCAGGTGGGAGCTAGCACACTCACTTGCTACTGAATAACCCACAGTTTGTTTAACCTGGGTTGTTGTATCATCTGAACAACCTCAATGAGATGGAAGTGAAGAACAGTTTTAAAAAAATAGTAGGAAAAGTAGCATTTTAATGATTGCAGAGTAGAATACCTGTTATGCTGTATTTCCCACAAGATCCCTCTTCCCATTGACTGGGTTTGGATGAGCTGCCATGTCCATGGATGCCAGGTTGCATATTTAGCTGTGTTCATGGGTTGTTGTGTCATGCAAACCCAATGAGCATGAGTTATGCAATGGCTAAACAACTCTCATATGACCCTAAAACAGACCATGGGTTAAGCAAGGGTTGTTTAACCTTGCATAATCCATGCGCACCAGGTTCACACGACACACAGTGAGCTGTTGCTTGTGCAAATAGCCCCATTGTCAGGGGCAGGAGGTAGGTTTCACTCCACACTCCACCTTAGTATAATCACCAAATTCAGTGCTTTGATTTTCAGTGCTTTGCTGGAAGGACATTTATTTAGGACACAGTAAAGATGTGTACTCTGGGACACTGATGGAGAAGGGGATATTTTTCTTCTACATACTCCTATTCATTGGACCCCATTTATTTTCTCCCATATAAGTCAGTGGGATCAAATGTCTAAGTCAAAAACAGGTTTTGTACCTGTTTGTATGCTCCCCCCACAAATGTGCACCAAATTGCACCCTGCATACTTAGTCCCATTAAATTTAGTGAGGGCCACCAAGAGCTGGGCTTACCCATACCTGCAAAGCTCTGTATCTTAGTAATGCTAGAAAAGTATCACAAAGTGATGGAGAGACCTGTGAAATTTTATGATGGAGTGAGGTGAAGGAAGTGATCTACCACTTGTCCAATTGCTTTTCACTACAGCCCTCCCTCCTTGATATTTGCTCTCTCTGGTTCTTTCCCAATCTCCCAGTTTCAGGAGATAGAACATGAGCAAGGCAGTTCTAGAAATTGCTTCCTTTAGATTGGTGCTATCTTAGTTGGTCCATTTCACATACTTGATCTTCCATATGAGGCCCAAGCGTGGGAGAAATGAAATACTGTATATGTGATAGAAATAGACAAATTGCCTCATTATGCAGCCATTTGTTTATATAGCTATCCAATCATCTGTATACACACAACACACACACACCTCACACACACACCTACCTTCTAGAGTAGGGTCGTCATTACGGAATATTTCTAGGCTGCCTTTCAGGTCAGAAACCCTCCCAACGTGCCTTTACCTAATCAGCTATAATTATAATCTGGATTATTTTACCATTAGAAAGTGTGTTTATTTATTCTTGCTTAGTAAAAATTTATTATTATTGCATTTATATCCTGCCTTTTTCCCTGCAAGGAACCCAAGGCGGCGTACATAATCCCCCTCCTCCTCTCCACTTTATCCTCACAACAACAACCCTGGGAGGTGGGTTGGGCTGAGAGTCTGTGACTGGCCCAAAGTCACCCAGTGGGTTTCCATGGCCGAGTGGGGACTAGAAATCAGATCTCCCCACTCCCAGTCCGACACTCTAGCCACTACACCACATGTCTCATATGTCCTTCATTGCATGAGATATTCTGCCTTTTTCTTTTCAAAAATTTCCCTCTTTCCTTTACAAAGTTCTGCCTACTCATACCTTTTAGTACTTCTCGAGTGTAATGTGAAGTACACTTGAAAGGCATGGGCATGCTCTGCATGATGCTTATTTAAGAGCTTTCCCCTATCCCAGATATGGTCCTAAGGCTGCTTTTAAATCTAATGCCCCAAATGAATTTCAAATTTGATTTTCCGTAGCCTGGTGCAATATTATAGCACAGGGTTTAATGAAAAAGAAGCTGCAAATTTCCTTATGCTATATTTAAAGAAAATATAATTAATAAGATGAAGGAACAACACATAAATTGTGGTGCCATTATCATTTTATTTAATTGCTAATACACATCAACAAAATATCCACCCTTTAATCCTCAATCAGATCTCCAGAGGTTGCTTCTACATAATTAGCTCTGATTGAGACTTGTGCTTTACATTCTGGTAAATGTGTTGAAATTTCATTGCGTTTCCATCAAAGTCCATGAAGTGAATTGTTTTATTTAGTTGTATGTATTTTATGGTGTTTTTATTAATGTTGTACCCCACCTCGATCCAGAGGGAGAGGAGGGGTAACAAATAAATAAAATTATTATTATTGTTATTATTAGTAGTATTAGTATTAGTATTAGTATTAGTATTAATCATTTTAAATTGTTGTATACCACCTTGATGGCTTTTTAGCAAATAAGTCAGTAGATAAATGCTAATAATGAATTAAATAAACAAACTGTTTTTTAATTAGTTGTTTAGAATCCTAAAGTCGTCTGTTAGCTGTGATAATGAATTGTTATTTTCATGACAGTAGAAGAATCATGATGTTTAACTTATCTCTAATTATTTCTGCCAGTTTCCATATCCTTATAGAGATTTTGTGTGCTTATTATATGCCTTGTATTATATGTGTTGTACACACCCCTCCCCATTCATTCATTTTTATTCTGACGATTTACACAGCTTTCTCTCCTCTAGGTTCCCTCCACACATGGTTCCTCCACATCATAGTTTACACACAACTGGGATCCCTCATCCAGCAATTGTCACCCCAACCGTCAAACAGGAATCCTCGCAGAATGATGTCGGCTCACTCCACAGCTCGTAAGTTGTTTGCTTTTACTTTCACTTACTTTTATTTTTATTTACAAATTTTGATTTAGCAGTTTCAAAAGGTTCCCTTTGCACCTTTACAGTAGAAAGTGTGGGACATAGTAAGCTTCCTTATACTGAGTTAGACCACTGGACCAACTTCCTCAGTATAGACACTGACCAGCAATGGTTCTCCAGGCTTTCAGATTTTGTTCTGAACCCTATTGGGAGATAATGGAGATTGAATTAAGCACCTTCTACATGCAAAGCATATGCTCAGCCACTGTACTACAGGCCTTTTCCTGTGTGACAGATGCTTTAGGCTTACTTACACAAGCACCTCTGCTGTGATTATAACCTCTTAATTCACATCAGCCTCTGATTTGTTCATTGTGAATTGATGTCAAATACATTTAAAGAGGCCCCAGCCACCTGGAAAATCAGTGTCTTTTTTGCAGGTTACTGGTCTGCAAAAAAAAAGAGAGAAAGAAAGAAAGGGGGAAAAGATTTGAAACCATATTATTGGTCTCTGTGACAAACATGCATACTTTTTGAATAAGCCAAGATAGTGAGTAAAAGTGTGCAGTTGAAGCTGTCTTGAATTCCTTATCTATGTATTCATGGGTTGCTGATAACAAAGTATATGCAACCTCTGAAACAACCTCAGGTATCCTTGCCAAGCAGCTCCTAAATGATTCATGCGCCTGTGTGGCGTACTAAATTGTCATCACTTTATTGATAAAAATACAGTTAAGCATTGCCCCAACATACTATGGTAAACCTCTCACTTCAGAGGCATCATAATCAACTCACTTAACTTTGCTGAACTACACCATTCAGAGAGTCACATGTTGCAGATAAACAACAGGAGATAAATCACAAGGAGGCTATTGCTTTCATACTTGCAAGCTTTCCGGACAAATCTGACTGGCCACTATTGGAAACATAGACCCTGGGTCTGATCTACTAAGGAACTTCTTACATTCTCATGATTAGGCTTGCTTGTACCCATGCACAGCTAAAAATACATTTTATTTCCCACTCCAAAAATCAGGGGATCTCTCGCGCCAATTGGTCTTTGCCAAATGCCTTGAGACCTCAGTGCCTATTGCTAGGAAAGAATATAAAGATCAAATAAAAATCAAGCTTTCAAGGTTTGAAGGCTGTCCACAGCCTTGGGAAGGGCTACAGCTCCATAGAAGAGCACCCACTTCATATGCAGGTTCAATCCTTGGTTCTCCAGTGGGTAGCAGGGTGGGAAAGTCCTCTCTGCCTGTGGGGACGTATGGCCAGTAAAATAGCCAGTACTCGGCTAGAAGGTACAGTGGTCTGATTCATTATAAACCAGCTTCATATGCTCATTGTGTAATATATTAAATGACTGTGTTCTTTGGGGGTTCAAAGTTTTAAGATAAGCCAAATAATCTCTAGGGGAAATACAGGTGCAGAAAAAAGAGCATTCTTGAATTCCCCACCCTCCAGGCCCTGTCAAAAACATAAGCAATCTTTAGTGTTCGTGGAATTATTTTGGAGGGATAAAGAAACCCTTAAAGCATAAGGTGGGCAGTTGCATATTTTCTTGCTACCAACTTATGTTTTGTTGACTAAAAGCTGGCCATTGGGCCAAGAGGTAGAAGCAGGGGGCAGATTTAATCGTGTCTCCTGTTTTATCATGCTGCCACTCTGCCCAGCTACGGAAGATAGGAAGAAAATGGCCTCACTCTCTACTCTCAGCTGAGGACAATGTTGCTGACTCTGAGTTGAAGAGATTGGAATTTATCAGGATGAGAAACCTGTTATATAACACACACACACTTTTGTGTGTGTGTGTGTGTGTGTGCGCGCGCGCTATATATAGACAGGGGAAAGTGAAATAAGTCAGAATAGCGCTGAGTTGTGTTATACAACTATCATAACAACATTGTGAAAATGAATGGTACAAAGGGGTTACAAAGCATTGCATGCTTACAATGCTCTATAAACTCATAATTGAAGTAATATTTCCAATGTATACCAGCTTTGTATACATCTTCAATCTGTATTAGTTTACCGGAAGCATATATGTGCTTCATACATAAGAATTAGGTACCCTGGATAGGTGGCTATGCGTATCCTAGAACACAGAACCCCAGTGGTTTGCCCATTAACTTTGCATCCCATATGGCTGGGTGTTTTTCTTCAGTTAGGGTGCAATCCTAAGTATATTTAGACAGAAAAAACTCCTACAACACCAGCAATGCTAGGTGTTGTAGGGAATTATCTGTCTAAACATGCATTGAATTGCACCCTTAGGTTTTTTTTTCTATAATAATTTATATTTTAAATGTTTATAACATCTTCTAAAAATATTATTATCCACCATGAGCCTTTGGGGATATGGCAAAAGGTAAAATGTATAAATAGATACACTTTCCTGATATTCTACAATATGTTAAAAAAAAAAAAGATAAAGTCGTGTTCATTTTTTCTTCATAATTCGTGGAGCTGTATTTTCTATCTAGGCCAGGGCTGGCAATGGGTGGCCCATCCAGATGATGTTGCATTCCAACTCCCATCAGCCCCACTTGGCATAGCCTGTGGTCTGGGATTATGGAAGTTGCCCCCCACCCCATCTAGGATGTAATACACTAAGTGGAACTCACTCTTGTACATGCCCACTAGGATAATGGTACATTTTATAACCAATTGCAGGCCTCTCAGCTGTAAGATAAATAAAATTTTATTTTGCTGTACTTGGTGTATTTTTGATTGTGAGGAGAGAGTCGGGGTCGGTGGGTGGGTAGAACTTAGAATGTATCATTTGTACAGTTCTCTTCTGTCTATTCCTGTCAACCATCCAGAAAACATCAGGACTCCAAAAAAGAAGAGGAGAAAAAGAAGCCACACATAAAGAAACCTCTTAATGCATTTATGTTGTATATGAAGGAAATGAGAGCAAAAGTCGTAGCAGAATGCACATTGAAAGAGAGTGCAGCCATCAATCAAATCCTTGGTCGAAGGGTAGGTAACTAATCTGGGTATGTATGTGTAAATATATGTGTGGGAGGAAAAGTGAGCATGATCTAAAATGAAAGGACACAATCCACAAGGTGTGATTAAGGCACTTGGTTGCCCAGTGGAACTTCTAAGCTTTCTCTTTGAATAGCAGCCCTTCTCGCTGTAGCCTGATGTGCTTTTGAAACTTCCTTGTGTTTCAAGTCAGCACACAGGGGGATAAGGATTACATCCATATGCATGTGCACTTCTGCAGCATAGTCGTATAATACATCATTACCTAGTGCCAATAGGTACATTCTCTTGATTTCCCCCTGACCTCCCTTTGGATGTAATCATTACCTTTTCAACTCCTTTCACCTCTGGAACACCCATACCACAGTTGTGCCTCTTTGTGTATGACTGTGTATGTGATGTGTATGTGAGTGAATGGCGGGGAGATATGTGCTTATTGGGGGATCACATGCCAGCAGTGTAGGGCCCCCCCGCCCATTCCTAGCATGTAGCTCCCCATGTGCTTGCCTAGAATCAGTTGGGCCCTTGGGACAAAAAAAAAAAAAAAGGTTCCCCAGCCATGCTGTAAACATTCATCTGAAGGCTCTGGAAATTACCCAGAAAGCTACACAGCAGAGGTGGAAAGGCTCAGGTCCAGGAGCCAAATCTGCTCCTCCTAGGATTGCAGTCTGGCTCTCTAAGCTGCTACAGATAGTTCTACCGTCTGTATAGTGGTTTCTGGCTTTTGTGCAGTTTTTCCCCATTCTAAAAGGCCTTTCCTAACGTTTACTGCAATAGCTTTAAGCTAAAACATGCCGGTGGTTTTCTTGTATTTTTGGCCCCACCACTCTGCCCGCCACTGCAATCCGCCACTTGAGAGCTTTCCCAGAATTGAATTTGGTTCTCGGGCTGAAAGAGATTACCCATCTCTGCTATAGAGGCTGTTACTGACATAGGGACCCTAAGTATGAAGGATTCCTTGGAGGAAAAAAGGTGGGATATAAATGCAAAATAAATAAATATATGGGTCTCTTTATTCCTAAGACCCTTGAACAGAAAGAGTAATTTATTTCACCAGCAGCAGGAAAATAAAAAATAAAAAGATTTACATTTCATGGGGGGCCTTTTCAGTGGTGGCCCCCCAATTATGGAACTATCTGCACGATGAGGCTGACCTGGCACCAATATTGTTATCTTTTTGGTACCGGGTCAAGACTTTTCTCTTCTCCCAGACATTTAACAGCATATGCTGAGTTTTTAACTGACCCAGAATGGATAGATGGATATTGTATGTAAGCTGTTTTTATGCTTTTTATGGTTTTAAATTTTGTATATATGTTTTTAATGTTCCATATTTTAATCTTTGTAAACCGCCCAGAGAGCTTCGGCTATGGGGCGGTATATAAATGTAAATCATCATCATCCATGTATTGGCATCTGAAAGTAGGCAAAAAAGTGAGGTGTATTGAACCCTTAACAAGCCACAATATCTAGCTGATCCCAGGCTTGTTAGATCACCGATTGTGTAGGTCTGCCTTACAAGCATTAAAAACACATGCTGCAGTGGGTGTCATGCATATTGGGAGAGGGTGGGAGGTATACGAGAGTGGCAGGTCATGATAAGTGTGGAAGAAAGTGGTGAATTTAAAGCATGACCTACTTGATAATTTCCTGCATGTCTCATTCAAATGCATCCTGGTTAATGGGGAATAGTGCTTGAAGTATTATACCTTTCCATTTTCAGAAATGAAAGGCTCAATGAGTATAAACGATTAACTGAATCTCAACTAATTTGGGTAAAACAGAGCTATTAATAAAAATAAAAAAACCTTGCGTCTTATATGTCAGTTGATTTACTTTAATTGGCTGCGTTTTGCTGAAGGTCGAATATAAATACATATTGCGCATGCACCATGTTACTGACACACTGTTCTGCTTGTGGTTCTGTTTCCTTTCTCTCTTCAGTGGCATGCGTTATCCAGAGAAGAACAAGCTAAATATTATGAACTAGCCAGAAAGGAACGACAGCTTCACATGCAGCTTTACCCCGGCTGGTCCGCACGGGATAACTATGTAGGTGGCTATGTAGGTGGAATTTTTTTCAGTAGTAGAGCTTGTAGACAAGTACTGCTGTAATCTGCTGAAGTACGCCCACACACGGAAGACAAGCACTACCAATCCGGTGATTCTAGCGGATGTTTTGGTTTTGGTCACCAACCCAATTGGCTACAATTGGCACCCGTTCAACTGAGGTGTGTCAGTAGAGCTCTGTGAGAAAAAAATTCTTGCATTGTGTCTCCCAACAGGACACCAGCTTTTGTGCAGTTTACCGGAAAAAAAGAGCTCCCTCTCTATTCTCACCCTCATCTTTTTCCGCAACCCCCTAAATTAGTGCCTTGTTGCATACCTGTGTGAGAGTATAGCGGAAAGTGGAAAGTGGAAGAATGGCTTACCCTAGCTTCAGAGAAGGACTGGCATAGACTTGTTGGAAGTCTTGCTCTCAAGTGGGGCTAAATAAATTATTCCACCCTCTACTGTTTTATATTTTACTTTATTGTACTATTGTCTGTCATGGTCACAATTCCCCCCCCCCCAAAAAAAAATGTTTTTAATTGATGGCGTCTTTACCAAATAAATAGGCTGCTGCCTATTTTTTTTAATCTAGTCATGTGGTATTCTGATTTGCTATAGTTTCCCCTTTGAGAGATCCTGAATGTGGCTGGGTTTCAAAGACCAAGGCCCTGATCTAGCAAGAGAGATCTGTGCATGAAAGCAGTCTTCCGCATGCATAAACAACCTTGTCAGGTGTGTTGCCAGTGCAGATACATTGTGAATGAGCATTGCACATTGCAGTGTTCATTTGAGCTCTGCTGAAATGGCTGGATGCACCTTTTGATGTGAAGGGGATGCAGACCTGCATCTGGAACCACCAGTTGATATGTGTGAATATTTGCCCATGTCCATGGCTGAATTGGGACTCCGGTTCTGTTGACATTAAATGAGTGTACTTTCAGGGGAAGTTATATATTACTGCAAAGTATTTCCAAGAGTAAAACTTTTGTACCTGGTAGAAATTAGAAAAATCCATAAAACTTCCCAAACATAATTAACTAACTACTGAAAGGCCCTGATCATATAAGGAAAACTTCAAATAGAACTTGGATGTCGTCAATACCTATTGCAGGATCAGAATTTGACAAAAAAATATCAAATTTATTTAATTTATTTATAAACTTTGTCTCCCTCCTTATATCACAAATAATTCCAAGCTGCGAGGCAGAAATAGGCTCTAAAATGCAGCAAGAACCCATAATAATATCATACGGGTTGGGGGTGGGAAATGTGTACCGCCATCCCGCATATCAGGCCTACTAAATGGATGCTTGAACCAAAACGTCTTGTAAGCTTTTTGGAATGGCAGAAGAAGATGCCTTTGATGAGCCTCCTGGGCAGCTGGTTCTTCAAAGAGCCATAATTGAGGAGGGCCTGCTTTGTGACTCTTAGGGCAACCACCAGATGCAAAGGAAATCCTTTAAGAATTATGTAAGAGAAGGAATTTCAGCAGGTGCCACCTTACTCAACTTTACATGAGAAATTGCACCTCTGAAATTTATCCTTCTGTAAGATTGTATTAGGTTCAGGATCCCTGACCTCCTTTGCACCTGGTCATTCTATTATCCCTGCCAATCTTACCTCCTGTATTGCCCAGACTCTGATACACATTATATTTAACAACTCTGCTGGATCATACTATCTCATTTCTTTCTTTACTGTGTTAACAAGTTTTTACAATCATGTCTTAACGTGTTTTTAATGCATGTGTCCTTTTGTGAATTATGGTCTTATGTAGGTTTGTGTATAACACACACCCTACATAAGACTGTAATTCACAGAAGGACGTGTGTGTGTGTGTGTGTACATACACAAATACAAATATGTAAGCAGGTTGCCTATGAATATATTCACAAGCAGCATGTGAAGGAATTTCGTTTAATGAAGGGCCCATAAAGATTAAACATTGTTTAAAAGCCTGTCATCAACATATAGTATCAAAATCCTCATATAATTGCTCCCCCTCCAAAGCCACTTTCTCTGGCCTCCCATTTCTTTCCTTCACACAGTATTTTGAGATGATTTTCCTTACAACCCAGACAGTATCTCTGTCCATCTCTGTAATCATCAAATTCATAACCCAAATTTGCTATAGGAGTGGAATGGACTGGAACAAGGCCATCAGACCACAGGGCCGATTCATTCTTGGTACCCTGCAGTCTAATTTTCTCTTGGGAGTTCAGAAGGGAGTACTGTTGGGACGGGCTGTAATGCTTGAAAGGTTTTTCAGGAAACGTTTTCTCTGCTTTAGTGACTATGTCAGTGACAAGTGGGCATGTATGGTGTCTTAAATGTTTAGGACCTTTACATTTGTCCTCAGCATGTGAGCACTGAAAATCCCTTTCTTCTCGAGCTAAAAAGGACAGGATAAGAAAGCTGATGCACCCCCAGCAGCTTGAGGTTCTATCCCCACCTGACCTTCAGGGGGAACCTTACTTCAGTAGAGAGCTCAATAGCTTTGGATCACACAAGCACATCATCTACAAGGTTTTACTTTTCTCTCCAAACCAGTCAGAATTCTTGGTAGTTTATCCCCTTCCATAGGTTTATTTTGGACAACAGCCTTCTTATAGATGTAGAAAGGAAATAGTTGTAGTTGGTGCACTATATATGGGAGAGACTAGTTGCCCCCCTCTGCATCTCTTTCATCTTGTATTTATGTATCACACAAAATGACATTTAATGAAGCATTGGAGACGTTTGCACACATTTCTCACCTTTTTCACAAATTTAAGCAAGATCAAGCATTAGAATCAAGGTATTTAGATTGGACTTTCCTATCAAAATTCAAGTACTGAATGTAGGTTTCATGTTTTATTATCTAAAACAGCATCTATCAACCAAAACAAAACAAAAAATGTATACTTAACTGACATCATAAAATGTGATGTACTCCTCTCTGAAGCTAGGTAAGAAGTCATTTTTGTTTTGTTTTACAAAAATGTTAATTTTAAAAAATCTCAAAATTTCAGCATCAGGCCCAGGATAGATTCAGTTTCCAGTACTTTTGCTCATGAATTTCTGTGGTAGTATTTTTTTATTTGAAAAGCCAGATATAAATAATAAATAAGTTAGATTTTGATTAAATTCATGGTCAGTCCAAACATGGCAGTGCCCCCCTCCCCATGTTAACCTTGGTAGCATGAGGGGTCACCACCAGGCTCACAGCTAGTCCATGTTCACTGTTTGTGGTAGCTGGTGACTCTGTTGAGGTAATCAATATGTGGGAGCTTAGATATTGCAACTATGTAAATTGCAGCAGATACAAACACACCACTCACCTAGGGGCATAAATCTACACATACAGTGATGTCATGTTTACGTGGACCAGCTATATTACTGCTGGGTTCTGAAATTATTTCATGGAGTATGTCATTATGTATGAACTCGTCTTTCATTTTAGCGCCAGGATAGATTCAGTTCCTAATATCCTCACTATTCAGTCTTTGTGTTATATTATCATTATTTTTAAAATCTCAATTTCATTGCACCTGAATGTCACTTATTTATTAGTAGGATGAGTCCATTTCTTAAAAATTGGATGAAAAATTGTCAGGGCTGAGAGATTCCTAGAAAACATACCAGTTATTGTGTAAAAGGACATGTCTTATGGATTGGCAACTGGCTAAAAATAGGATGCAGAATTTGCTTCCTATTTGCTTCTCAAAGCAAAATTGCTTCCTAAAAATAGGTGAAGAATTTGCTATGGCTACCCAGGAAAAGATGTTTTTATTACAAATACTGGTATACTTCCATTCATAACTTTTTTTTTAATCCCAGGGTGGTTTACAGTACAACTGGAAATCTAAAGGCAATAGTGGTAAAAAGAAATATACAAGATATTTAAAAATCAACACAACAGCAGAGTAGAAAGTATACTAAAATTACCAGTGCTTAACAAATATGAAATAATTGACATTCCTAAAGAGATTGTGGATTCATGGTGAAGAGCTTAGTAAAAGTGCTTGCTGTGTCAGTAAAAATGGCAAATTCAACATTAGGAAATATTCATAAAGGGACTAAAAATTACATATCTATTTATCTTTCTGTCAATAGATAATATATAAAAGTATGGCAACTCTTTGAATACTGCGTACATTTCTGGCCTGCCTTTCTCAAAAAGGATGCTAAAGAACTCCAGAAAACACAACTGTGTCAAGGGAAAATAAATAGTCTTTACAAAGCAAGGTTAAAGAGTTTAGAGATTTTTAATTTAAAACAAAAAGATTTAGTAGGGATATAATAGAGCTTTATAGGGCAGTATCCAATGTTGCCTGTGCACTAGCACAACCTACTATAATGGGAAACTAGCGGTTCCTGAGGCAACTAGAAATTAATGGAAAGCCTTGTTCCCGGAATGGGGGAGGTCAGCCGAGCTTGCAAAGAGGAATTCTGCTGACCTGTCCCATTCTGGAAATGAATGTCTCTGCTTGTTTCTGGGATTTTGTTAGGGAGTAGTTCATGTTGCTCTAGCAGTTGGTCCTGTGGGCACAACAGAACAAGCAGGGGCACAACAGCAGGCACAGCCCAGTAAATTATGAATGGGTATGGAGAGAGTGAAGAGAGCCAAATATATTTCTCGCATATAATACTCAGGTCTATAAGATGAAATTGATTGGCAGCAGAGTTAGATGGGAGAAGGGAAGCACTACTTTATACAATGTCTTATTAATGTACAACATTTATTATCACAAGCTGAGGCATCTATTAAGTTAGGATGTTTTTAAAATTTTATTTTAAGGATTAGTCAAATTCATGTAGAATAGGTCGGTAGTGTTCAGGCACTATATCACATCTGATTACCCAATGCTGGGGACAAGCGATGGTACAAGAAGGGCTGTTCCCTTCGTTCATTGCTTGTAAACTACCCAGAAGCACCTGGCAGGCCGCTATTGTGGCTGAACGTTGGAGCAGATGGAGATGGGTTTGATTCAACAACACAGATTTTTTGAGGCTGCGAAAGCCATCAATTCTGACAGCTAAGGAGTATTTTCCATGCCTCGCCAAGTTATCTTATCACATATTTTGGAGATAGGTTCTCATTTTCAAAGTTGAATAGGCCCATCACTGTAATGCTTATTACTTAAAGAGACTAGAAATATCTATACGGCAGTTCAGTATGTAAAAACAGATTTGCCAGTCGGTTTAATTATAGGAGTGAGATGTCACCTGTGGCGACCTGCAAGAAAATGTGGCAGTGTGCAGTGCTGCTGTTCAAGATTCTGGCCACTCCACTCCATTCTCCCTTCCCTCAGTTTTTGCCCCAATTGTCAATCAAAATGCCATGCCCTCTGAGATTGTCCAGTCTTCACTGGGCTGTTTTTCCTAGAGATATTTTTGTTTCCCCAAGCCTGCTGTGTGTAAATAGTGCCATTTGGTGCCCTCCCTCTTGCGCATAAATGGTGCCATTTTGGCTACATAAACAATAGTGATCACAGTGTGAACATTGGAAATAGAGGAGATGAAGTGGAGGACCTCGTGAATATTCCATATTCTTCAATGAAAAATATGTATATCTTCCAGGATGTCAGAACTCTAATAGAAACAAAATGCCTTTATGCTTTTCCTCTTTAACCAAAATAGAATAATGCTAACCAGCACACAACTGCTGGTTAGAAGTTGTGTGCTGGTTAGCATTATTCTATTTTGTTAATTCCAATTGCTGCCTTCTGTATTGTTTTATTGTTTCCTCTTTAACCAACATTTCTGCTTGATTACAAATGACGGTAGTGACGTCAGAGATTTATTTCACAGGAAATATGGAAGGACGTTTTTAGTCAACTTGGTTGATATTAATAGTTTTTCTAGATTGGTTTGAAAAGTGAACAAAACTTCTTGTGAAAGAAAACACACATGTCAAATATTTTTTGATAGATTAGTTTTGAGGAAAATAATAGTCCTCCACAATATGTGTTTAAAATATTTCTAGTCGACCTTCCAGTGCAGGAGCCCTATCCTCAATGAGGCATGCACCAATAAAATCCCATGTAGCAAAATTATTACAATATCAGATTAGATCATCTGAATTTACTTTGCAACAAGCTCTCTTGTTTTTTGATAGTGAAGGAAGTTGGTCAAGTAGAAACTTATGTTTGTATATCTTTTTTGAAAAAAGCTCTTGATTTTTCCATTTGTTCAGTTATGCCTATTGAATCAGTGTACATGCATGCCATCTGCCATTTTGAATATACGAGCTGCAGGGCGGGGGGAGAAGGCACCAATGGCTAATCATGTGCAAACCTAGGCATCACAGGTTACTTGAGTGTTAAACAACCTTTGGATAACCCTAGAACAATCCAAATAACCCACAACTCCCAGGTTTCCACCACACGACAAGCTATGGCACGGCCCTGCTATAATTTGCATGTTTAAAATGGTGTCTGGCACATGTCTCAGAGGTCCATGGTGGCATATTATGATGTGCAACTTGGCTCATTCTGTCCCATCAGAATAAATTCTCCATGAAATATTATGTTCATCAATATACTATGCTTGGCATAAAATGCAGTTTTGTTGGGGTGATAAATAATCCTGTTTAGTATTTTATATTATAAATCTTTGTTTAACCTATCCAAAATATATGTCCTTACATATGCGGTATTGAAATGAAACAACTGTATTGACCTCCTCTTTGAAATTATTAGTTAGTTCCAGAGTCCCTGAGACATTCTGTTTGGATGTTGAGTATGAAAGTGTAGCAGAGACACCAGTTCCATTCTGCAAATCACATTAGGTGTGTAATAGATGAATCTGGGCCTTAACTGGGGTGGGTAAATTATTCAGTTGCCATAGTATTGCCACAAAATTCCCAGCAGGTGCATTAAATCTTAACAAAACAAGCAGGCGCATACACAGCCTTCTTTCTATCACCAAAAGTTCTCCTGAACAAGACTTTACTTGTCACATCCAAAACGGCAGGGTAGCAGTTTACAACCTAAATGGCCAAGGAGGAACATGTTCAAAGGCCTTGTGCCTGGAGACCTGCAGGAGCTGCATCTTCAAAAAGAACATTCACATCTCCTCTTCTTACTGGTACATTCCAGGGAACATAAACATCATAGTGGACATGCTGAGTTGAAACCTAAAATAAATCGTTGAAGTGGGAAGTAGACCAAGCTACTGAAGAGGAGACATAACAGATCTAGGAAAACCTTTTCCCCACCTTCTTTAGGGTCATAGCCAGATCTTCACTAAATCCACAAGCTTTCTCATTCTGAGGACATGATTTCAGTTTACAGTAGGATGAATAGAGCATGTTACTTATTTCAGAAGCTATCAGTCGTTATTCCATTGACATTTTTGTCTTCCTTTCTTGGTGTCATAGAAATAAAAATGATGTTTCCTTAAGATTCATAGAGAAGATGTACCTTCTATCTTCTTTTGTTTATCCAGGTGGCATTGCTTGGAGAAGGGTCCTTGCATAACACAACTTTGAGATTCATTTTTACTTTTGTCTGTTAATGACACATGATCAGACTTTGCAGAGCTTCTTTTGGGTAGGGATGGGTGAGAAATCCATTTAGAATCATAGAATAGTAGAGTTGGAAGGGGCCTATAAGACCATCGAGTCCAATCCCCTGTTCAATGCAGGAATCTACCCTAAAGCATACCTGACAGATGGTTGTCCAGCTGCCTCTTAAATTTGGGTTATTTGTTTTTTGAGAAGTTAGCAACATTTGGAAAATATCTTTATAAACGTGACAGAAAGAATTTTCAATTAAAAACTCACAGATTTGTCCATCCAGGTAGAGGGCTTTGGGTGCTTAGCTCTTAAAAGTCTGGGTTTGAATCCCTGTGTATTCAGCCATGTTTCTGGTGCTGAAGTAGGGTTACAACCTCGTTTCCCCCCTCATCTACAGACAAGTATAATATGGACCTTTCCATGCCAGGAATAAACCTATTGAATTTGGCCAGTGCAGATGACTGAGAATTTAATTCAGTTTGGAGGATTATTTAAATATGGTACAGAAAGAGGAAATGCAACTAACAGATTCATCCATCCCTACTTTGGGGTACAATATTTTTTCCAAGTCTTGTTAGTTCTGACTATGAATTAAAAATAAAAGCATAGCCCACCTGAGTCAAATTGATGGGGAAAAAAGCCTATGCTTTATGATAATGTTGTATCTGTGGTTTGTAATTTTACCCCGCTATAAGGCCTGTCAAGAAAACGTCAGCGAAAGCTGCCATACCTCCAAGAGTCAGTAATGACTCAGTGCTTGCACGAGAGAGTCAGTTTTGTATTCTTTACTGGAAGTGTTATCATCAAGGACTCCATTACTTCTTACTAACTCCCAGTTTTCTGAGACCGTCCTAGTCAGGAGCAGTCCATCTTATATATACTTTATACAATCATCTTTTTTTTCTCTTCAGCCTGACTCTCCCTTTTTTAAAGGTCTAGTTTGTTTATTTTTTGGGGGTGGAGAGTGTTTAAGCAAGGATTTTCTAGATGTAACAAAGCAAGTGTTAACAAAACCCCTGCATGTTAGATGGGGAAGGGTCTGTTAAGGTTTTACGCTTCTTGTTACAGCTGCCTTATCATTCCTAGGACCTGCATTTCCCTCTCCGTATATGATGTCTATTATGTTATTAAGTTTGTTGAAGTATCCCTACAACTGGAATGAAATGTTCAAAAAAAAGGTGTGCAAACTGACTTGTTGAAAGCGTTGTATTGCCACCCAAATTGAAATGTGTGGTGTGTGTTTTAAATGTGTACAATTCTAGAAAGCTTTACAGCACAGCCCTTTCCCTTGTATCCTTCTGAAAGAAGGTTTTGTAACTATCCTTTTATGTATTTGTGTTTTATTCAGGGCAAGAAGAAGAAGAGGAAAAGGGACAAGCAGCCAGGAGAGACCAATGGTAAGTAAAATACATTATTTATTCCTTAGTGGAACAATGAAAGCCATACGTTCCTGATCGCGTTTATTGAGAAGAAAGCTAGAGATCTCCTACCCTTCCTTGCGACAGGGCCATTACAATAGACAGCTTTTTCCTGTTGGATTTTAAATACACTAAAACCAATGTCTTATTGCCTGCCTTTTAAAATTAGTAGCCAAATAAATGCATGAATAGCATATTGGAATGGTAGTCATGTTTGTCCTTAATAACTGCAAAGCCATTCACTGTAGAGCCATAGTTGGTGAATGCTTATGCCATTACTATCAAGGGTGTGTGTGTGTGTGTGTGTGTGTGCACGCGTGTGCATGTGTGTGAGCTTGGTATTAATCTGGGCTGTATCTGTGTGTTCTGATGCATGCCTTTACAGTGGTAAATTGCAGCCATTTTTTTTTAATTAAGGAGGTTTGCCATTCTCTTTAGAAAATTAGAAATACTGCATAGGCAATCTCATAGGCAATTTTGAAAAAGCCCTGATTAATTTTTTCTTTGAAGCCTTTGTATAATTTGTTCTTTTTTTTCAGAACACAGCGAATGTTTCCTAAATCCTTGCCTTTCACTTCCTCCGATTACAGGTGCTAATGTCATTTTCAGCCATTTAAAATAGTTTTGTAAATTGCTTTTAATTTATTTTTTTCCTGCCATTTTAACACTGACATTAAAAAATAAACTTATCATTCACACGTTTGTAGCGTACATATATATTTAGTGTGCTATTATTATTTTTGTTTGTTTCTGATTTGTTATTCATTACAATTGCGATTAAAAAGTAATGCAGTAAAAATAACTCAGTTGTACTAACTGTGCAAATTGAATATGCAGTATTTCTTTTAAAGAGACTGATATAAACTGGAACAAACTTAATAACGAACCTCCTTAATCTAATGGCATTTAATGCGGCACCCACTAAGTCTTCTCAGCATGCAATCACTTTTTCTTTTTTTTCCTCTTTTTTTGGCATTTCTACTCAAAACATATCCATGGCTATTCACCCGCTTTATTTGCATACTGCTTGCTTCCATGCTTCTGGTCATTTTATTTCTGGCTGAAACTAACACATCCATTTTGCTATCTACTTATTCTTAGCCATTTCTTTTTTCTTTTTTAATTTTTTTAAAAAACACAAATGGAACGTTTATTCCCAAAGCTGCATTATCCCCCCCTCCCCCCAAAAAGACAATTTTGTTTTACTCGTTTTTGTTTAAGTCTGAAGAGGAAAGCATGTAAGAGTTTTCCATACTGAGCTTCTTTTTCCTTCCCTTCTTTTTTCTATAAGTAAGTATCTATACGAACAATGCAGTCCCACCAAGCATGGTTTCCACACAAGCCTTTTGCATTTCTCTGGGGTTTGTGCAGGAACAATTGATGGGTTGCGTGTGCAGTGCCTCTTAAATCAATTGCAACTTCCTCTATTATTTTTTTTCTAGAGACAGTCCTTAACAAAGGGATACTGCAGCTTTAATTGCAACAGCTAACTTCAAACGTTTGATAGTTGTGATAATCACTAATTTAAAAATAAAACAATCAACAGTTGATATTTTGCAGTTAATAATGAGGTCATTGATTTTTATTTCCTTTTTATTTTTATTTTTTATTTTTATTTCTTATTTTTTTTATTTTCTCTCTCTTCTCCTCCTCTCTCTCTCTCTCTCTCTCTCTCTTTCTTTCTCTTGTTCTGCTCGCTTCTTTCTTGACCTCATTCAGACCTGAGCGCTCCTAAGAAATGCCGAGCGCGCTTTGGCCTTGATCAACAGAATAACTGGTGCGGTCCCTGCAGGTGTGTATAGTCTTCCCCCGACTTGCTATGGCTGGTTTTGCAGCTGGTTTATTTGGTCCTTCCCCTTGCCCCTCCTTCTTCTCCTGCTTTGTTGCTTTGTAGCTCTGTGTTGTGATCTAGAAGACACAAGGGAGTGGGACGCTGCTGTGAATGATCATCTCTTTCTGTTTAAAGGATTTTGCTCTTTTTTCCCCTCATTTTTGTTTCCTCCACCCACCTCCTCACTGCCGCTAGCTGAAAAATTCCCACTGTAAGACAGCATCAGCCTAGACCTGCACACACAATCCCACCCTCCTCTGGAAAGTTGCATACCGTTTTATAAGACATTGCCAAACACCCTTTGATACAACAGTGCAGCATTCAACAGAAAAGACACAGGGCTGAGTCGAGGGAATGCACAGCAGGCTCAGGCATTGTAGGTGTGTGTCGCCTTGCAGAGATCGTCTTTCTTTCATGCCCTTTGGTCTGAGAGATTGCCAATGAACTGGGAGAAATGTTAGCTGTAGCTAAGATTTCACGTCCAACTGAGCTCTATCCACCATTGTGTTGTATTTTTTTTTGTGTTTACCTTGTGCTAACAGATGCAAATACTCCAAAGAAGTGTCGGGCATTGTTCGGGCTTGACCGACAGAGTTTATGGTGCAAACCGTGCAGGTATACTACCCATTAGGCCTTTGGGAAACTAAAAGCATTCTGTCATCTTAGTGTTACATGTGTGGTTTATTTTTAACCCCTTCCCTCCCTTCCACTTCCTGCCTTCCTTGCTTCTACAACATCAATTGCTAATAAATTTTGATCTTCAAAATTCTTCGCTAATTCAATGCAAATTTCTTTTCTTTCTTGACGAATAACCACTCTTTCAGTAATAGAACTGGGAAATCGGTACACATACACCTAAGGTGTAGAAGCTAACATTTCTTGGTCAAAGTAGTATGTTACGTGGACATTTACACAAGTTCCTATGTGTATGCCTGCAGTCTCCAAAGGATATAAAAAGACTGTATCATTTGCAGTGCTAATATTTTCACCATGAGCAAAGGGGATATCAATTAGAATTTTAAAGCTCATAATGTTGGATCCTTCAAACTGTGAGTTGCAGAATAGGGGTCTTCTGCCTCTTCCCTCCTTCTGTAGCCCCCTGTGTTTTCTCTGGAATGCTGAATGAGGGGGCTACAGCTATGGGGGGATAATCAGCAGGATCCCACCTTGCATGAGTCGAAATACCTGTCTGCTTCTATCCAAGCTATTATACATTTAAGTCTATTAATACATCAGTCAATCTTGTGTGCTTCTACAAGCTTGTCTTATTCCTAAAATTCATATTTGGCATATTCATAAGGCACCTGGAGGAAATCTTTGCAGTGGTACACACTTTACTAGCCTATGAAGTTCACATCTCCTGGACAAGTTATTCATGATTTTAATCATATTACAGGGCATTGTTCCACATTGCTCAAATTATGCATTAATGGCACCAAAAAAAATTTGAAACAACCTATGTTCTACTGCTGGCTTAAGTGGAACATCATCGATAAATTCTGTAGGCACTTGTTTCTTGGTGAAGGGAAGCAAACAATCTCTTTTTCTTTTTGCATTCTTTTTCCCTTATTATGGTTAAATTTGTTATTTCTCTGTTCTGATCCAAGCAGTCTTTGAATTTGGAATATTATGATGGTAGGTATTTCAAACCAACACACAATCTCTTCTGTATGTAGTGCTTCCCTCCTCACCTTTTCCCTGATTCACACTCATACCATGTGTTTCATTCCTTTTTTTTAGAATGTAGAGCAGTAATATGCATGCTGATTCTATTAGTTTTGTGATGCTAAGCTATACACATGGATTTAAAATGTACTGTGCATCTAATTGTTAGATAAAGTTCATGCCTCGTCCTTGAAGGGCTGCATTCCGCCTAAACCCTGTGACCTCCCATCAGATGCATGCTTAAGCACTGTGATTTGTGTGACAGGAGCAATAATGATAGCCGAGCTTGTTGCCAATACAGATATTAAATACCTTTTGGAAATTACAATTTCAAGAAATGTAGATATAACAATAATAAGAACAGCTGGATAACAACTTAAGCTGTGAAGACTTAACTCATATGCCCTATACTCTGTTTAATTAGGCTTATCTAGTAGTTTTATTAGTACATTGAGCTAGTACTTATGTGGCCTATAGGCAGCTATATGTTTGCCACACTTAGTATGCAGAGTCAGTGTCAAAGGAAGGCTCTAAATCTCTAATCAGCAAAAGGGCATGTTTGAATTGAGAAAGGCCAGGAGTATTGGTTCTACCCATTTGTCTCACAGCCACACAAGTGATACACTAACAAAGGGCTCCCATACCGTTTGTCTTAGAGCACGTACACTAATAGAGGCTTTGGCAGAGGTCTTTGTTTGGGTATCTCAGTTACTTAGTGCTATATTCGCCTATGTCTTGGCTTGTTCACCAAGGTGCATAGATCCACAACTACTCTTCACACCATGGGAGCCCTTTAAACATTTCTTGGCTTGTGAGGAAGTGGCTAAGGTGACTAATTGAGCATGGGGAGAGGCTGGGATTCAGGGCTAAACTGGGAGCCAGATAGGATACCTTACGGTTTCAGATTAGGCTTCAAGTATTCAGCCGGTTGTCCTTATTCTAAATCATATTTGCATCTTTTATTAACCATCTATTCTATGGTTTTAAAGTTGCATTTCATTGTTTTCTTGACAGATTTAAAGAGGATCTTCTATTTGATCTATAATATTTTTGGTTAAACAATCCTTCAAGTATGTATGATAAGAAGGGAAGTCTTTCTTATCATAGCATTTTGATAATTTCAGTTTAGTTCAGAAGTCAGACTAGGATCTTAAAAATATCATTCTTGAAATACAGAACATGCAAATTAATGCTTCAAGTTGTTTTGATAGACTTTATTGCAAGAAAAGTTAATTGACTACACATGCTAAGCATTTTGTAGCTCAGCGCTACACTGCAGGGTTGAATAATGGAACAGATACTGAAACAATTAAATGGGTGCATCCCACAAAACAGAAACTTCCTGATTTTTGCCATTTGAGAGCAGCATCAGTTTCCAGGAAGTGATTTTAAGGTCTGTTTTATTGATAGTAAAACTAAGGACAGGCAGCCAGTTTGATGCCATTACTAATATTTACAGAGTACTTAATATTCCAAATATGCATTAGCCACTGATGTTAAGTGAGTACCATTCCCTACATTTCACGAGTTCATCATTTGTAGGTCATTACTACCTAGAACACAGAATTCAGTATTTTAAAAGTTGTTGTTGTTGTTGTTGTTGTTGTTGTTGTTGTTATTATTATTATTATTACATTTCCATACTGCCCCATAGCTGATGCTCTCTGAGCAGTTTATAGTATACAAAGTATTAAAAATACAGTAAACAAAGTAAAAAAGTATTTAAATAAAACACACAGACAGACAGAATGTTAATTCAGTAAGGTATAGATTTTAGACAAAACATTCTGTTCTCTCCAGCTATTACCGCTGATAACGCATTTAGGCACATTGATTATCTCTTTAAATATTGTGGCCATTTCCCACCAACTCAGAAATGAGATTGGCATGCTCAGTGGCTAACCTAGAGCTGTGTTCGCAGCTTGGTGGCTATACTGTCTAAGCACAGAAGCTGGTGTTGGGTGCTCAGTGAAACATCCTAAGAATCTTTGTTTCCATTTAAAAATAAATAAAAAATAAAACAAGTTCCTAGTCCTTGAAGATAAATGTTGAAGATAGTGTCTACATTTTGAATTCTAAAACCTGGAGATTGTGGCCTGACCAGACTACCCAGTGGCTAGGAGGCTGGACAAGGCCACCATATATACGTGTATATCCTTGACATATATTTTAGGGGCAAATTATACACAGCCCTAGGTTTACCATTTCTTTATATGAGCAGGTAAATACTGTCTCATATTGATGATTATTTACCATTTATATCTAATCTGTTGGATAGGGATATGCAAAAGTACTCACACATAATAAAAGAGATCAGTTCCTGTTATCTTTTACGTCATAAGGACTGGTTCGCCTCAACCACGCTAGACCAGAGACTGATCCTGATTTTTAAGCGACTTTTAGAAAAGAATGGCAACAAGCTAACAACACTAACGAGTTTACAATAATTGTGTCTTGAGCATGCTACATTTTGCCATAGTGTGCTCTGGCTTTTCTTGGCCAAACATTGCAATTAAATCCTTAAATTCTAAAGAAGAGCGGGTGGAGGAAACTGAATCTGAGCACTGTTTCCGGTCCTATTAAGGATGCAATTCTCAGTGCAGAAATGTATATCTTGTTGGCTTCCGATGGGCTTGCCATTGTAGATGATATCTGTGGTCACGAAGTCTTTTAGCAAGTAGATGTTTCCGTAGAATTGGGTTGGGTGTGGCAAGAGTTATTCTATCCATCAACTCATAAAGTGCATGCATGCGCCCACATCCCCCTCTACCTTTTGTGCGGCATGGCCTGCCACAGCCTCCCACCAACAGCACAGTGACTTATCCACAAAGTCTTCATGACATTTACTGGTAGAGCTTTCTGTAGCATTGGGAAAGTGCCACTTCATTCAGGCAAGATAGGAGTATTTTGCATGCCAGATGCTGAACATCTTCATATAATGGGATTGACTAAATATTAGCACCACTCTGTTAATATAATCTTGCTCATTTCCCATGGGTTGGTCAAAAAAATTACTGCTTTGAACTGTTGATACTGTAACATTGCCTCCTTTCTGCCTGAAGGGACTAATTAAAGAGTAAGGCATAAGGAACTTGAAATAGTTCAGGCCAGTGGATTAGATTAATTTCTTGCTAATAGATTTCCAGTTTTATTACTTAAGGTGTAGGAGACTTCTAGCAAGGTTCTGTTTAGAGCCCACCAAATTACTTTTTTCATCTTTTAACTTGCCTTAATAAAGCATGATTTGCTGTTGCCTGCTATCTTGCACTTTCTCTTTTTCTGTTCTTTTCTGCTCTCTATTTCTGTTATTTATTGTTCTGTGCTTTGTTGCTTTAATTCTGAAGGTTTTAAGTGCATGGCTGTCTTAGTTTCTAGCATGTATTGATCAGCAGGCTAATGTGGTTAAAATTCTCCATTGCCCTAACAATTGACTTTGCTGTGTGGACCTTTAGGCAGAACCTTAGTCTCATTTTTGAAGGGGAAAAAATGTTAATCCCTTACCTCCAGATACCTTTAGGAATTATAGACGCATAGCAAGCTTGTTGGGATTCCTAGCAGTACAAATGATAATCTCTTTTTAATGTGACCCAATAGGGAGCTACTGAGTCAGACCACTGGTCCATCTAGCTGACAATTATCTACACTGACCAGCGCTAATTTTCAGAGAGTTTTAGTTCGGGGTCTGCTAGGGTTTGAACCAGGACCTTATAAAAGGAAGTGGCAGCGAGCTGTACACATAGAAGCATCAGTGAAGTGAAAGAAGATAGTTACATAAGAGTAGACTGCAGTATTTAAGTTGGTGTATTTCTTTCACTTGGATTTGTTAGTGGTAACTCTTAGAGCACAGATACGATTAGTTGATTTTAATTTCCTGGTGTTGTATATCGTTTCACCAGTGGAAACTTGTATCAGCTGACTTTTATAATTCAAGGAATGGGTCAGTTCAGAATAATTGTCTTCTGTCCAGCTGCCTTACGGGGGCTGTTGCTTAGTGTCAACTTTAGGATCAACTTCAACTGTCTGCATAAGCTTTCATACCTTTCACTATTTTGCAAACTTTAGCTGAGATCCTCATGGTAGCAAACGTGCAAGTAAAGTTCACTAAGTTAGTTGCCTTGTATTATGCTGACATGAATGCCTTGGGCAGAAAAGCTGTGTTTCCTGTGACCAGATTCAGAATCAGTTTGCCCACTGGATATCTGCTCTACAAGATGCATCCATTGTGTGCCTAATATTATTGTTCTGCTACCAGACATCTCTTCTCAATATTGGGCAGTAGGTGTAATGGATGGTTGTCATCCTTCATATAAGCTTGATAAGTGGGGGTGGATCGTGGCTTGATTTAATAGCGCTGGCTTTTGTGTGTGTGACACTCAACTGTCTTATGATGATACTGATTGTTTAGTTTGTGCAAGTAGGACCGAACAGTTCCTTATCCCATCCCCACCCTTAAAAAAGCCAAATTTTAAAAATTAATCTGTAATCCACAACCTGCAGGTTATACAACCAGTTATTCTTGTTAATTTGGATGATATTTCTGTTCATCTTTCTTTTTCTTCATTCCCCACTGTTATTCTTCCTGTTTATTCTCTCTCTTCTTTTTTTATGTGTGACATTGATTTATTTTTTCAAACGGTGTGGTTCTAAACAGAAACAAGCAGGAGTGGTAGATCCTCGACTACAATTTATCGCAATGGTGGAGTCTCTTCAAAGGCAGGCAGGGAGTCACTGAAAGGAGATCCAGAGTCAGTCTTTCAGAAAGTTTGGTATCAACTGAGAGGAAGTATCTGTCATGGGTTGTTTTTTTTTTCCAGGGGAACGAGAAAGTAAACAGTACAGAATAAATTCAGGTGGTGCTAAGAGAACATGAAACTGTTTTGTTTATTTTAATTACGTAAAAGGGACAAAGAGCAAATTCCTCTAGTTAGCAGAAAGATTCCTTGAAGTAATTATTTTCTACAGGTAACCAGCACCATTATGATAAATGCATTGGGTATGGCTAAACCAGGGGCAGCATAGTTTGGTGGTGGCTCTTTTGTTTTTGATTACTTTTTTAAAAATTATTATTTTCCAATAGCACCTTTGCCCTTTATTCACCGATGACTCTCTCCCTATTTCTAGGAGAAAAAAAAAGTGCGTTCGCTACATACAAGGTGAAGGCAGCTGCGTCAGCCCACCCTCTTCAGATGGAAGCCTACTAGACTCTCCTCCGTCTTCTCCCAACATGCTAGCCTCCCCCATAAGAGACTCAAAACCACAGACTGAACAAACCCAACCTCTCTCACTCACATTGAAACCCGACCCACTGGCACACCTCTCAATGATGCCGCTGCCACCGTCCTCTCTAGTCCTGACTGAAAGCTCCACTAGCAAATCCAGTGGTCTGCCTGCTAGTAATTGCCAGAACGGGGCATTGGACCATCAGTCTGCCACTTTACAGCAGTCAGCACCATCCTCCTCTTCGTTAGCGCAACCGTCAACATCCTCCTTGCATTCCCATAATTCTTTAACTGGGACACAGCCTCAGCCACTGTCACTTGTAACCAAGTCTTTAGAATAGCTTTAGCCTCTTGTAGCCCTTTTTAATTTTTAATTTTTTTGTGTGTCGAGATTTTTTTTCCTTTTGTTTGTATTTTTTTTTTTTTTTTTGAAAAAAAAATTGTGCCATATGGCTGGCTACATTAGTTGATGTCTATCGAGTTCATTGGTCAATATTTGACCCATTGTTATTTCATTTTTTTTTCCTTTAAAAATATGTAGATGGAGAAAAAAAAAGCCTCATGATTCTGCCAAAATTTTTATCAACAGCTGTTTAAAGTCTTTGTAGCGTTTAAAATATTATATATATATATATAAATATATATATACATAACTGTTATGTAGTACCAATAGCTTAGTTTCAAAGACTGATTTTAAAAATGAAAAAAGAAGCAATTTTGAAGCAGCCCTTGCTGAAGGTGTTGGTTCTTTATTATTTGTATTAAATACGAGCTTGCGAACCAATCATTTTACATCTGGTTTTTAAAACTTTTTAAGGGCACAATGAATGCAGTGCCGCTAATTTTTTTCCCTTTTTTTCTTTGTGTGATATAACTTTTCTTGTGACGTTACTTGTTATTGTTTAAATGTACAGAAACAAAGGGTTAAAATGTGTTAATATACCTTGTTCCATGGTGTTGTTCTTTTTTGGGGGAGGGAACGCTACTCAACAATTAAAAAGTATCACAACGCTATTGGACCAGTAGTATTTATTGCTTTAGAGATTGCTTGTTGTACCTGTATGTTGTCCCTTTTTTTAAGTGTTCTCTTTTTTTCTTTCTTGAAACGTTGTGTAAAGTTTTTTTCCCCCCTTAGCGTAAGCATCATATATATAACAACTCATTTGTACAAGGTTTTTAAGTTTATATATAAATGTGTATATATATATTTTTGTTGGTTTCTTTTGTTTGTTTTAATTTCTTTTTTTTCTCTCTGTCACATAGTTGCCACCAAATGGACATTTGCAGATGGATCAATATTGTAAAAAAAAAAAAATGCTTTAAAAGCCATTACATGAAATAAGACTTGAAAATTTAGCACGGGACTTTTTAGCAATTCTGTTGGAAAAGCAGCAGGGTCTCCCATTCAGAGCTGCAGATGACTTTTCCTGCCACTTGTAGGCTGTGAGCAAAACTTTTTATGTGCCAAAATTCTCAGTGATTTTCTCTTTTCCCAACACCTTTTTATGCTGTACTTTTTTAATTTTGTTCATCCTGTTTTGCTGTGATGTTACATAGGTAGATATGTATGTAGCTTTTAATGTCACCTATTACAGACGTGTTTGGTAGCAGATTGTCCAGAAAGCATTTAAAAATGAAGAGGTATAAACCCTAAAGGGCCAAATCCTGTATATTAGATTATTCAAAAAAGGAAAAATCAGACTGCCACTTTTATGTACACTTACGACATACAGGTAGGTAGCAAACTTTAAAAAAAAAAAACCTAGGCATGTTGATGTTGCAATTTTTTTTAAAAAAAGATAAAACACTGTATAAAGCTGAAAAAAATGTTCATCTGTTCATCCAGTGCCATTGTAGTTGACATGAAGCGATTGTAAAACTGTCTCCAGTTTTCTTCTCTGGTTTATTAAGATGCTAACTATGACATTTTTTTGTGAATCCTTTGAATGTTTCCTAACAGTTGTGATGTTACTGTTCTGTTTTATTGCTCTTATTCCAATTTTTCATTTCTAATGGTTTGGAAGCCATTTTTGTAATGAATAAATGTCCATGCTGTACAGTATCTGTAGCATGCAGTTCTGGATTAATAAAAGCAACTTAGTATGTGCAGATGAAGGCTTGCAGCTCATTTACCAATAGGCTTTATTTAAACCCTGATATAAGGTGGGTGAGCATCCAAGATGAACACAAAAAGGGAGAATAGTCTCAGGATGCTATAAATGAATTTATTGGGAGGAAAAAAAGCACGACGCATTTCAGCCTCTTGCTTTTTTACTAGGCCTTCAGGGGGCTGTAACAATACTTATATAAAAAAAGCATGAATGAGACAACACAGAACTAAAATAATGTTAAATTAGAAGAGAACATAGCAATCACGTCCTGTGCATACATGTAAACAACATAATTACAATATTACGCATAAAAAGTTCATAAGGCACATTGCAAGTAAGGCCTATGCATATATTTAATTAGTATAAAACAGTTAAAATATTACATACTCACTTATAAAAATGTCTGCAGAAGTTAGTTACAATAGATCGTCTTCCTATAAACACTGGCGACTGAACGTGGTGTGCTGAAGGCTATGTTTTTTATACTGTTAGACAAAGCAGTTTCTTTGAATTTCTTACAAGTGTTACCAAGGTATTAAGTTAGCGCAGTTGTGAAATATGTATTGACCACCTAACCCTGACGTTTCAAATCAGAACAGTATGGGACTGACCAAGTGCACTGTTGTCAAACACAGATAGACAGTTGTGGCAGCGAGATCGTGTCTCACCAAAAGTGCAGTGTCTGGACTAAATTTGTACCCTGATACCTAACTCCTTAGCCTAGAATATGCATGGGACATCAAACATTTGAAAAGGACACTGTTTCTGTTCCTTTAAGATAGGCAACCTTGAGCCCTCCAACTACAGCTGGACTACAAGTTGGACTACAACTCCCATCAGCCCCAGCCACAATGCCAGTAGTCTTTAATTATTGGTGTTGGAGTACAAAAAAATCAGAATGGCTGTGATTTGCCTAATTCTGCTTTTAAGACATCTGAAGACAAGATGCCACATCACCACTTTCAAGAAGCAGCTGAAATAGAGTGCACAAAGATACTCTTGCTCCTGCTTTCCAGGGCTTCTTTCAGTGCGCGCGCGCACACACTCACACACACAAAAGGAAACTCCCAATTCCCTATATGGGAAATGTGTAGTTTCAGGTAGATGTGGAGCTCATCTTCTCAATGGGGTTCATGTGAGTTCCCTTTTCTCACAACACAAGGAGCAGCAGGAAGAGGACATGAGAGTACATACGCTGAGCTGTTTTTCAGTGCTTCTTGAAAAGTTCAGCATTGTAAGATGTCCTTTAGGAACCCTGTCTATTTTTTTATTTTATGTTTTGTAATTGGCTATCTTCCTTTCATTCCCAGTTCTATTCCTGCTGAAGCTTCTCATAAAAGTCCTATTCCCCAAAACACAAAGCTGGAAGAAGCAAGTGTCGACCTCCCATCTTTGATCCTTAGTTTGCAGATGATAACATTTCAAGAATCCTGTTAATGTAATTCATTCCATGGGATAAATCATTAGTGTAATCATACATTTTCCTATAGCTGTTGAATAGAGCCAGTAGCTGCCCATGACACATAAAACGCTAAGAAATTTGCAGAATTACTCACTACCTAAATCAAGCTTCTAGTTCTGTGCATCTTTATTCTCCTGGCACATGCTTCATCATCTAAAACCCAAATGGCTTATCAGTACCTAGAGCTTTCCAACTTCAGGTACTACTTGAAGAACAGCACGTATTCCATCAATGTACAGATCTTTTATTTGGTAATATGCTCTGCTTTTGTTTTGTCTTAAGTTATCTGCATTGCATTATTTCTCAATAAAGAGAATTCGCTGTACCTTTTTAGGGACTTCATGTATGAGCATAAATAATGCTTCTACCCAAGAAAACTTTGTTACCTTTGGAACAGTAGAAGTGTTGTATTAGAAAAAGAGAGAAAACATCCACACATCTCTTCTTGAAGGGAAAATTTAAGCTTTCGAGGAGTGGAGGATGTTTTTATTTCTGAAGTTTCATAACAGTGCTAGACATGTCCTATATATGTCTACTTAAAGTTCAGTGGGGCTTACTTCCACGTAGGTGGGTATAGGATTGCAATGTCAGACCACTTGCACTTCTGTTGAAAATCAATATAGTATAATATTCTTTGTCTAATAATAGAATGAAAGAATGAAATATGTATTGCTAAAAGTGATAAGCCATCACAATTTGATGTAATTAAAAAGAGAATACAAGTAAGATTTGCTAATATAAACACAACAACAATAGTGAGTTTAAAATAAAATAAAAATGGTAAACAAAAATACAAGAATATAAAAATGGAGAATCATATTAGCATAAGTTAAGAGCTCCCCTATGGAGTGCTAGACCAACGTATATAAAGAAGGACAACATTTTATCTCCAGCTACCCATTACAATACTTATAAATGGTTTTGATGCCTAGCTGTTAACTTACTCGTGGCCAAGGTAAATTTTGCAACCAAAGCAGTGATAAATTCATTATTGCCAGCCAACAAGATACATATTTGCTCAAGGGGAGGTCAGTTAGAAAGGGAATTAAGAATGTAATCGAGAAATTTTTGTCTAGGAGATGTATATAAAGGCGCAACAGATAATGTTGAATGTCCTCCACTTCCCCTGACTCACAGATGCAGAGTCTTTGGTGCACAGGGATGTTATTAAATCTTCCTTTTAGGTAGGCAGAGGGCATACACTGAAAACATAAAGCTGTGAATGCTTTTCTAAGTGGCACCAGGGTAGGACTGATAAAGTATTGCTCCAACCCAAAAGATGTTTTATATATTGGCTACCAGAAGGAGTATGCCATTTGGGAAAGTAAATGTAGGTCCCGCCATTTGGAGTCAAGATGATTTTTTCTTTGACAAATTAACTCTATTAGAAGAATAATTTGGTAGGGCTTCCACATTAATCCCTTAATGATGAGGTATCATACTGACAGAATTCTAACAATAGATAAAACGGTAGTATAAAATATCAGTAATCACTCATACTTTGTGTTTTCCAGTAAGAAATTATGGAAACCTACAAGCAAGAATGGAACACTTTCTGTATTTTCTTTTTCTAATGTCCTATCTTTAATGCTGAAAATAACTAAAATTACAAGTAAGGCTGTGTGAGCTAACAAAAATGAAATTCTGAAACAAAAGCTAAATTAAGTAATCACATTTTAATATTTTGCTCTTCAATTTGAACAATTTGTGTAATTTAGCTTGGTGTAGGAGAGGCAAGAACACTGAAGTCCCCACACCACCAAACACAAATTTCAGTGCCGATATTTCTTCATGCATTGTCCACAACACTTAAATAGCTTATGCTTGCAGCCATAAGGGCTAAGAAACTTGCATTTTAAAAATGAAAACTGACATTCTCAGGAATCTTTCATACACACAGCTTTGCATTCACGAGAACAAAACTAGAACAGTGCATCACATCTTTGAGCTCAATTGGCTAATCTTCATTTTCTGGCAAGGATCTTATGCCTTTCATTCTGGGATGACTGGCAGAGGTAACAGATACAGCTTTCTCCATCCACAGTTTGGAAAAGCTAAACCTCCACAGCTCACAGTTCTTAACACCAGAGCAACCCCACCAGGAAAGCATATTGCTTTTTTTGTTTGAGTTTTAGGACAAACAAAAGCACAACAAGAAGCAAAGAATTGATTGGTTAGTTCAAAACAATATGTACAATTTAGCCCCTTTCTTCTTGAACAAGCCATGATGGCTATATATTACCTCCAGGATCAAAGGCAGTATGCGTCTGAACACCAGTAGCTAGGGAGCATGACCAGGAGAATCCTGTTAACACTCATGTCCTGTTCATGAGCTTCCCATAGCATCTGGTTGGCTACTGTGGGAAACAATGCTGGACTAGATAGGCCTTTGTTCTGATCTAATAGGGCTCTTCTTATGTTCTTAGGTCAAACTACAAGTGACAGAAACCCCTTTTCCAAAACTCTTTAAGATAGTGCAGCCCTGTCAGAGTCTAGATAGGACAACCATGGAATCTTCATTGGTTCCTACAATTCCAACTCTTTGGCTCTTTAATTTTGCAGTCCCTACCGCCTATTGTTTCCTCAGGTTCTTGCTTTCACACATACTGTATTGTGTCCCAATTTTCTTAATAGTCTCCATAGTTCTCCGTCCAGCACATAGCCTGAGCATAAAGTGAGATGTCTTTAAGGTCCTCTTTCCCCTACTGTTTTCTTACCCCTCCTTCACCTACCCTTCCTTCAGGCTCCCATTTCTCAGTTTATTCATTACTCTACATAGTTCCTTCAATCACTTTGCCTTTGATACCTCATCCTTTAGTTTTCCAGAAATTCTTCCCAGTCCACATCCTGCCCTATCTCTGTTGGTAGGTCTTTGTTAGATTTAATCCCAGCCCAGATGGTGACTTCTCCTTTCTTCACAGAATCTTGATTGTAAACATTCTTTCCTGAGAAGCTAGAATGTTTATGAAGAATATTCCATGCCATAACCCCAGAACAGCCAATCTTTACTTCCATAAGTGCAATACAATAAAGAAAAAAATCCCAAGTAGAAAATCACATCCCAGAATTCCTCCACTCCTACTTCCTTTACTCCACTCCACCTCAGGGATCACCCAAAATATCACAAATTTGTAATTTTTGTTCTGTTAGTGATCCCCCTACTTCCATGCTAACAGAAATGCCATAATTATTAATCCAGAATCTACACCTCTTTCATAATTATGTAATTCTTTTTTAAAAATAATAATCTATCCCTTGGTTCTCAACGCATCCTTCTAAAGTCACAGAGGGCAACCATTAACATGCATAATTCCTGTTTATCACAGCTGAATGAGCAAAGGGGGGGATTTTATTTAACTGTTATCAAAAAAAAGTCTACTATTGAATTTAAAATAGGTTAATGATTAACAGTGAGGTAATTTTATCATGTTAACAGGACGTTGTCTTGGAATATCTAAATGGATTGGGACTATCATCACTCAAATCCCTTTGACCAACTTCGTACATGCTATTTAAAGCACTTTTGAGTAGAGCTGCAGTGTTTAATTGATTAACCAGTTATTTTAATCAATTGAAAACTTCTAATCAACTAAAAAGTGCCCTTGATTAACAGGGCAGTAGATTTAAAAAAAAATCAAATTATGATTTTTAATCAAGTACATATATCTTCGAATGGCAAGCATCATCTTAAAGCAGCCATTCTCTACTTTCTCTCATTTAAGATGGAATACTTCTTCTGAGACTATACCTGCTACAACATGTATGCATTATCTAAAAATAAAGACAGTTTGCCCCTTGCTTAAGAAATACTGTTTTCCCCATGTGTCCACTCATGCAAATTGAATGGATCAATTAAAACCCCTATCATTAATTGATTCAAATTTCTTTAATTGGGCTGCAACCTTACTTATGACCCATTCTCCCGCTGTTGATGTGCATTTATGGATTGTAGCATGTTATAAAAAGAATTTATCTTTTAATATGTTCTCAGCTGCCTTGGGAGGGTTAACCCTGAAAGACAGTGTTTGAGAGAGAGAGAGAGACTTTCAGAGTTAACCCTTTCAAAGAATATATGAATGGCAGCAATTCAGTTTTAAATTCAGTTACATTTTATTTTTCCATCATGGGGTGAGTGAATCATGGGGTGGGCGGGTGGTGAATCTCACTCTTCCTAAGCTTTTGGTTTCCTAGGAATATATGCATTCTGTCTGATGCAGGTCAGTACAGACCACCATTTAAGAAAGGCAAATGCCAGAGTCTATATTGGCTGGAGCTGTATGACGATACTTAAAATAGAAATGGAGGTAATATGAAACATGTGGTGATAACAGGCTTTTGAAAGGCCAGAGGAAGCTGAACGTTCATTTGAGGCCCTCATCTCACTGCACCCCAGGCGGGATTTTGCTTCCACCCCTTACAGCAGGGGTGCAGAATATTCAGCCCACGGTCCCAATCCAGTTTCCTGGGATTTCCCAGATGGCCACGCCCCTTCCCCTGGCCCCAACCACCAATTGTTTGGTGGATTCCCAGCTTTTGTACAGTTCCCTCCCCCATTCTAAAATGTTTTGTATCAGTACTTGTATTCCTCTACTAGAGCGAAATTATTTAATTACTGACAAAAAAAGCCTTAAGCTAAAATATACTGGTATTTTTTAAAGCTTCTCCAAAATGGGATTTGCACCTTGGACTGAAAGAGGTTCTGCTCCAACCCAACCCAACCCAACCCCAACCTTATAGGGATGAGCAGGTTATATTGGCTGCCTTGCCTTGGCAGATTGGCCAATTATGGAAAGGCATTGCTGCATCTCATTTATAGTGGTCAGATCTCCAAGTTGCAGATCTCAATCATGTTGGCAACCTATCCATCCATCTGACTTCTGGCAGTGGGCAATTACTCAATTGCCAGTGGAGGCAGGTACTTTTTGGTTCAGGAAAGTTTTCTTCTGTCTGTTATGTATGTCACAATGAAGCGGTGAATGGGGGATTATGTGAAACAATTTCTCACAGCTTAATCGGTAAGAGAAGAGCTCAACTAGCAAACCCACCTTCGCCCTTGAAGGTCGCATTGGTATCTAATGCTTACTGGATATGGGGCTGATGCTGCTGTCAGGGCTGCCTCTGCACATCTTTCAGGTGTGTGGACAGTGAAAGTCTAGTCACACTTTGGAGCTACGGTGTGGTCACAAAATCCAACAATCCACTTTCAAGGTTGAGTGTGCATTGTCGTTGAACTATGAACTATGAATTGTTGTGTTGTGTGAACCCAGCTGTGTCAACAAATCATGGTTTGTCAACCACAAACAACCCACAAAGGAACCCATAGTTTGTTGTGAACTGTGGTTTGTTCATAGTTAACAAACCATAGTTTGTTAGTGTCCTTAGGTTTACTCAACACAACAACCCACAGTCCAACAACAACTCACACTCAACCCATACTCAACCTTGAGTGTGGGTTGTTGTGTTGGCACAACAGAAGTTCCTATCTCCTAGCTCTAACGTTCATATCAAAGCACACCTGTGCTGAGTTTGTAGGGGTTGAGTTTAACTAGTTATGAATGTTCCAGATCAGATGTAAATTAATATATGACTGACCCTATACTTCAAGCTACTCACTGTCTCATGTCTTAATTCCAGGGGTGTGGAGACAATGTCATTTTTGCCAACACAGTAGTTTACTCATTACATTTAGTGGTTTTTAGTGCAGTCTGGGGGATACATTCCTGCCTATTGTTAAGAGAAGAAAACAGAGCAGGGGAAGGATGGTGGCTCAGTGCGATAGAGCACCTGCTTTGCCTGCAGAAGGTCCCAGGTTCAATCCCCAGCATCTCCAGGTAGGATAGGAAAACATCCAGCCTAAAACCCTGGTGAGCTGCTGCCAATCAGTGTTAGCAATACTGGACTAGATGGGTCAAGGCTTTGACTCAGTATAAGGCAGCTTCCGGTATTCATGCTTTCCAGAATTTTTTCTAACAGGTTGTCAGTGATCTTTTTTCTTTTCAGTGGGATTTCTGAATTTTGATGAAAGTTGGGGAAACAATGCTTGATCAGAGAATAAATTCACTTGCCTTGCCGAGCAGTTGACAGAATTGATTGCAATGATTTCTCACACTGTCAGGCCTGGCCAGTAAACTCTTTTCAATAAAGGCACATAGGGAACTCAGTGGATCAATGGCAACAGTGTTGCTATGGTTTGGGAATTGCAATGCTGTGTTGCTGTGGCATGGGAATAGCTGATTCCATTTCCAAAGAAATACAAATTCTGAGTTCATATATAAAAGAAAACCATGGTTTTCCT
Source organism: Elgaria multicarinata webbii (assembly GCF_023053635.1). Classification (NCBI taxonomy): domain Eukaryota; kingdom Metazoa; phylum Chordata; class Lepidosauria; order Squamata; family Anguidae; genus Elgaria; species Elgaria multicarinata. The sequence continues at coordinate 64,987,552 of NC_086178.1, forward strand.
ATATTATTTATTAGTTTGTTACATTTCTATCCTGCCTTTCCACCAAGGAACCAAGGCAGCTTACATGGTCCTCTTCCTCCTTCTCTCCATTTTATCCTCACAATAATCCTGTGAGGTAGGTTAGGCTAAGAGTCAGTGATTAACCTGAAGTCACCCAGTGAGTTTCAGGGCTGAGAGGGGACAAGAATGTGGGTCTCCCTAGTCCCGGTCCAGGGCTCTAATTACTACACCACACAGTCTCACTATGTGAATGACCCCTGTACTGGAAAGCCCCAGCTTCCTGCTGTATCTGAACCAGGCCAGAGTCTAATTCACCATGGACCAGTAACACAGTACAATTGGGGTTTCTAAAGTATGTTAAATTAACACATTGCAAAAGGACATTACAAATCCACAATGGAGTTTCTTTAGTAGTTGGATAACTTCCAAGTTAGTGGGACCCTGAAAAACAACAAATTTGGTAACGCCAGTGCCCTCCTGCCAGCCAATCAGCTAAGCTATTAGTCTGCCAGAGGTATGGTGAAGAAGAGGAGGAAAGGAGTTATTGGCTACATGTTGATATCATTTACAGGTCAACAACTGGTCAATAAGGCTAGATCTTTCTACTAAAGCCAATTGAGCAGTAGTGAAAGGCAAACCCAAAGTATTACGCAAACTACAAAACCGCCCAGAGAGCTTCGGCTATGGGGTGGTACATAACAGAAATAAATAAAATAAACAAAATACAACACAATGTAGTTGCATTTTAACTGCCCAGTGTTACTGCCTTAGAAGGTGCTGAACCCATTTTGAGGATAGCGTTCAGCACTTCGGATAGTTTGTTTAGAGCTCCGGACAGCTTGTTCTCCATTTTTCATGACCACAATTCTTTTTGCTTGGAGCACACTGCAATCTATTCCAGCTTCATTCACTGGGACCTAACGCTACATAGAACAACCTGGTTGTTCCTTCCTTTTTTCTATTTATCCTCTTTTCTAGCTTGGAGCTTGAACACTTTTAAGTATTCTATGTTCTTTCTTCCTTCCTTCCTTCCTTCCTTCCTCCCTTCCTTCCTTCCTCCCTTTATCCCCCTGTGGCTATTACTGAGCTCCAGCTTTTGCCAATAGGAAGGGGCCCCAGAGAGTAGATTCAACCAACAGCCAACCTGTTGGAGCCCACTGACCTAGAGAAATCACAGAACGTTGCTTTTTTCATCCATATTTGGCTCCCCCTTTCTTTCCAAACCCAAATACAATAAAATGTAAACATATTGACAGCTTGGGATTGCCTGGGCATTGGATCAATGCTAATCCATCTCTGTTGTGTGATCCCACAGTGTCTTAAATGCTGTACAGTGTAGTTGTTGTTACACCATGACCTCCCACAATTGTTGCTGCAAACTGAGAGTCTATTTTGTCTGATTTCTCTCCCCACACACACTGCAAAACCCTCCAACCAAAATGCAGGTCAGTATGTTATTTTGTTTGATTTTTTAAAAAAACAAAAAAGAAAATGAGGTGTGTACTCATCCAATTGCATCTTATGCATTTAAATTGTCCCAGCTTTCCCTATAACATTTGCTCTTTGGTTACACTAATTGGCATTGACCACAAAATAGAAATTCATTGGCGGAGCATTTGCTGTGGTCCAAGCCCACTTGCCAGCTCCAAATGTCAAAAATAAGGGAAGCTGTAGAGCTATTGGAGCTGTAGCGTGTGGAAAGAATGGACCGTTTGTCAGGGTGGGTTCCCCTCCCCCCCAACACACATTCACAGCAACTGATCTGTGGGCCATTGCTGGCCTACAAACCACTTCCTGCCAATATATGATACGGGAGCCAGGTCACTGTCCTGCTTCGAAGTGGGACGTTTGATTTAGTCTCTTTCTGACAGCAGCAATCCAAAGAAGCCATCCTTTCCGTTCAACACACTATTGGATGTGAAGTTACTCTTGTTAACAACTTGGTCCCTCATACTCTACTTAGCTTAATTGGTGCTGTATCGTGCTCTGTCCTCATGGGCCGCAGATTGCTGACACACTCATGCTGCAAGCATATGAGCCACTGCACACAGTTAAAGCATTTAAGCCAGACCACGGCCATGTCGAACACACAGGTAGATGTTTTGCCTGTGGTTAACGTTGCATTTTAAAAGCCATGAATCTATTTTTTAAAATGTTTTATGGCCAAAGGGTTATTCTTAAAGAAGGGTTAACAATATTTGAGTAGCCTTGAACCTTAACTTGTTAAGATTTCTACCTAGAATAGTTTGGATCTTAGGGCAGTAAATTATGAAAGCCTTCAAACTTGATCATTTGGAGGTAGCTCAGCTTTCTGTGCAGTAAAGCCCCGGGACTCTCCATGGTTGTGTAGCAAAGTCAATAAGGCTGCCTGGTGTCATCCACACAGGCTAGATCAAGTTGAACTAAAATACACACTCTCCTGTGTGGTGCAATGTAGAAGGGCTATTCATATTTGTGGAGCATTTACGACATGCGGCTCTGTGTGTGTTATGTCTTGCTTGGCTTCAAATCTTTCCCCCATATATATATATATATATATATATATATATATATATATTTCTGGTAGATGGGCAAGGCAGGAAAGCGCTGAAAAAATATTGCTATCGTATTTGCAAACAAACCCACTTCTTGCTGCTGGATGCCAGGTTTTACCAGATAACGTTGTTATCTTCCCCTGCGAACAGGCTGCTGCTTTCCACTTGATTCCCAATTGTACATTTTAAAGACTCTCTCCACTTTCAAACGTGTGGAGCACAAAAGATCTAAGCAGGTGGTAGTTTTAAAACACAGTGAGTTGGCATTTTTAGGTAGGTGGGGACTAAAATTGGAATGGAAATGCACGGCTTCTGAGCCTCTCTGCCTCTTCCTATGAATAGCAGCCGTTGTTCTCTGCTACCTCGAACACCAGTTTCAAGACCACCTTTAGCCAACCAATCAGCACTGTGTTATTTAATTATAACAAAATTCTTAACGCTGTTTGCTGCCGCTGCTGCCGCTGCTGTTGCATGGGCGAGTGGTGGAGAGGGGGTGCTGGATCAATGTTTGGAGCCCGGCAGACTTGCCAACAATAATTTTCCTTTTCCCAGAGGGCCTACGAAGCCTGGAGCAGGTTCCAAGTTCCTCCTAAACTGGCTGTTCAATTTAGGCTTTTTACCAGAGGGCTTGAAAAGGGTTATAGAAAGGCAGATAAATGCACTTCTTGTTGCAAGCGTCCCTGACAAACCAGGCCTCAAGAACAGTGATCTCATTTCTGCCTCATTATTAGTGAGGCCAGATTTTTTCCATTAACAGGTAATTGAGTAGAAACTAAAATAAGCAAAGTTTGTTTTATCCAGGGCATTTTCTTACTTGCATGCAAAGGCAAAACACTTTTAGAAGAGTTTGTTCAGAGAAAATATTTCTGTTCTTCGCAATTCATCTTTTCTGGTATGCAATTAATCTACGGCAAGGAGTTGGCTTTTGCTTAGATATTGATGCCTTAAAAAACAAACAAGCTGCACTTCCAAAACAAACTAGCTAATAGAATTAGGGTGCAATCCTATGGTGCCTGGAAAGTATCCAGGGACCACAGGATATTTCAGATGCCCCCTTCTGTGGCTGTGGACACTCCTACCACCCCAGGAGGGAGAATGTGACATTGGATCGCTCCCGCCAGCCTCTCATGGATGCAATCTCAGAGATCTTGTAGAGGTTCAAAGGGAGAGTGTTCAAAAGAAAGGAACAGAGGGGGATGAGGAGAGACCCGGGTCCTGTTCCTGCCCACTGCTAGTAAGTGAGGTAGACAGGCTTAGAGGCCTAGCTACCTGAAGTGTGTGTGTGTGTGTGTGTGTGTGAGGTCCACCTCTGTCCTCCTGCTCTGCTGGCAACAGGGCATAGGATTCCATCTAATGGACAGAAATCCTATAGGATTGTTCCCTTAGGATTATGGCATGAGCCTCTGAATGCATGCAGTATGCGCGCGCACACACACTCACACACTATATGGATTTGAGTTTGTTCAAGGTACAGAAGGAAAGAAGACAGCAGGAGTGACTTGATCTTTCTGCATGCATGTTTCAGGTGTGGGAAGGAGGTACTTGAAAGACCTTGCATTGCAGGTCCAAATAGGTTTAGCAGGGGTTTAGGAGATTCTTGGAGGGTGAGGCTTAGCTTTCCTCCTGCCAGGGCTGGGATCCAGGATCAAAGGCCACAGCAGTACATCAATTTGGCCCAACTCACTCACAACTCACAATTTGGCCCAACTCATAGTTATACATAAGTGTAAAATAAAAAACACCCTCGAACATCAGCAAAAGGGGCATGGCAGGGGAGGAGCTTGGGTCACCCAATCCAATATTTTGTAGTTATAGTTTCCAAAGGGACTACATGCAGCAGAAGGGAGTAATTGGGGCATACATACTGGCCTCCCCTTATGGGAATGGGATGAATCAGATCAATTGGAATCAGATTATCACGCTCCTTTGCAGCGCCACTGTACAGGTGCTAATATTGCCTTGGCGTTTTATAGAGCTAGGTTGCTCTTTAAATAAAGTAAGTGCTTCTTTACAGCCATTTACTACCTTCATGTCCCATCTCATTTGGACAGTTTTTCTCAGCAGCCGAAACGGCTGCCAGCAGGCTGAAGTTAAATTGATTTAGTGCTGGCTGGAGGGAATAAAACACAATTTGATTGTGGATATTTAAAATAAAATAAAATAAGGGATGGTGGTGGAATTTGTTCTTCTAGTAGACTTTCTTTGGTATGTGTGTTGCTAAAACCTGCAGGTTCTTAAAAAATGCAATTTGAATGGCTAGTATTAATTTTCCAAAGGGGTTGCACACAATTTTTCCTGTGTGAAAACCACAACCAGTCATCTGAAAGACTTGCTCCCTAGTTCCAGATGTTTGGGGACTGGATATATCTTAGGAAAAAAGCACTCTGCACAGGCTTAGAGACACTGCATATGCTCCTGGACTAAGCCCTGGCATAGTTGTGGCTGAGCCCTAGGTATACTAAGCCAGTTGTTGGGAAGAGCCAGGTTTGATTCCCCACTCAGCCATGAAACTCACAGGGCAAATCACTATCTCTCAGCTGAGCCTACTTCACAGGGTTGTAGTGAGGATAAAATGATAGGGAGGAATAAGAACATAAGAAGAGCCATGCTGGATTATGGCCCATCTAATCTAGCACTCTGTTCACACAGAGACCAACCAGCTCTCAACCAGGAACCCACAAGCAGGACATGGGTGCAACAAAAGCCTCCCATCCCTGTACGCCAGCAACTGGTGTATATAGGCTTACTACCTCACACTAGAGGTAGCACATAGTCATCAGGACTATTAGCCATTGATAACCTTCTTCTTCTAACTCCTTTTGAAGCTATCCAAATCGGTCGTCATCACCACAATTTGTGGTAGTGAATTCCATAGTTTAACTCTGTGCTGTGTGAAGAAGTACTTCCTTTTATCTGTCCTGAATTTCCCAGCAATGGGATGATCCCAGGTCATAGTATTATGAGAAAGAGAGAAACATGTCTCCCTATCCACATTCTGCACACCATGCATGTTGAAGAAAATATATAAATGTAATTTAAAGATTAAGCTGTGCTCATGAATCTTGCCTTAATATATAATTTTGTCTCAGGAGGAATGAGCCCTTTTACTCTACCCAAAGATCTCTTGGTTGGACAGGGCACCATTTCTGAATGTCAGAGAGCAGCACATTGTGGATAAGGACATCTGTCATGACAGACTGAGGCAATAGCACAGCAATGCCATCAACTTCCGTACTAAACTTGTGATTTGCCAGAAAATGTGGGGTGTTTTGTTCTCTTATCCATCATCCTATATATTAGATTCCTGACAATATTGAGCCACTCCTATAGTGATTATCGAAAGGCTCTCTGTGTTGTTTTAGCTTCATACAAAAGCTTTCATTCCTGTTTTCAGTACAAAGCTCCTTTTACATAGTGTAAAATATGATGGGTTAGATCTGACATCATGCTGCTTGCAAGTGGAGGCTACAGCCTGTGGAACGGGACTTCTGCCTCCTCTTCCCTGCAGCCTGTCTCCCATGTGCTCTTCAAAACTCCTCTGGAGAATTCCCCAAAGTTCCCCAATCCTCAGAGCATATGTGGAGAGCCCGAGAGGGGAGGCTGCAGGGGAGAGGACATGGAAGTCCCATTCTGCAAGTGGTGGCCTCTGCTTGGGTTAGCACGATGCTGGATCCAGCCAAATACAGGCTCCTTTATTGCACAACATGGGCAATTCTTCATCTGTGGGCTGCAAGTGGCCCTCAAAGGCATCCTAAGTGGCTCACTATGGGTGCTGTTCTGCCATCCTCCCACGTCCAAGATTCCCACCGTGCTGCCACTGCTGACACAATGTACCGGGGAGGAGGGCATGTGGCCTCTTGTCCAACACAATCAGGTTCCCAACAATCTGTCAAAGTCATGCTGGGGACATGACTTAAATGGGGGGGACAGTGCACATGGGGTGTCATCCCTGCATGGAGTCTTCTCCACCATTTAAATTGCCTGCCTGACGCCAGTCCCAGGGAATGTATGAACCAACCTCAGCAGACAGTGCACACATGTGTACATATGTAAGTGCATCAGAGTGTTAAAGTCTGCCCACCCCTATTTTATTGTAACAGAGAATCAATAGACCTAATCTCAGTTATGACCAGTATTTTAAAATATTAGCAACATGCAGGCCACTCTGAATGAGCAAGTTGCTGAGGGTGGGGTAGAGGGTCTCCTGAATTCTTTGGATGGACACAGCAATGGCGGACACTGCTCTACCTGCTCAAAATAACGTATCATCCCTGTTAAAATAGCAAAATAGCTTATTAGCCTAGAAAACGCAAATCAGGTAGGTTCATTTAAAGCTGTATACCAAAAAAAAAATCCGCAAGCATCCCAAATCCAACACCAATAGGAATTTTAACTTTTGCTACCCAAAAAAAAGGGACCATAAGCCAACTAACGACTTATAAACTGTTTTAATATTGGCAAGTCACTAGACCCTGCCAATAGTTTAACCCCAGGGTTGGGCAGGAAGTAGATCTCTGGGTGATTTGCAGTAGAACTGCAAATGTTTCTGACTCCCTAAAAAACAGCAGCAGCAAAAATGCTCCCCTCCCCATCAAAATTAGAAGAAAGTTTAGGGGCAGGAGAACTAGAACTGGATTTTTGGGTAAAAGGACTGTGAACTCAGTTCTGATACTGATGTGTGCTCAGAGGGTGAATATTCTGGCCTGAACCACTAGTTTCCACCTGAGTCTAGTTGGTAGACCTTGAAGTTCTAGTAAAAAACAAAGGAGATCCCAGATCCTAAAGTCTGTCCACTTTGAGACTCATCAGATGGAGGGTGGGGGGGATGATCGTGTTTCCCTACCATTGCTTTGCCTCCTGCTTCTGCTCTATAGTAGGGATGAAAAGCTTCCTCTTTCTTCACATGGGGAAGAAAGAGGAAGCAAGCAATGACCACGTGGCCCATTCAGTAGGCATTTTCATTGCACTGCTTCTGCACACAGCAGGAAATGATGGCAGGTATTGTTATAGTAAAAACAACAACACAGATTTCTCAGGTCTTATGTTTTGATGGGAAAAGAGCAGAAGTGGGAGACATGCAGGAGGCAGATGGCGTTATCAAAAGGACCTACAAACATTAGTGAGTGGCAGTAACATACATGCTATAAAAAACACTCATCTGATGACGTTCTTTGGGATGAAATTTCAGGGTAGTCTTCAAAGTCAGCTCCGTGTACAATGCAATGTAGTAGCTTAAACAATATGCCCCCATATTGCAGTGGCTTGTCTAAAACCACCTCGTTGATTCATTACAAAGTGAACTTTGAATGAGGGACTACACACCAGCTTTCTTTTAGTAGACTTTCTACATTTCCCCACCCCATATTTATCATTTCTAGCATTCTCATTGTTCAGACATAGAACCACTTAGGGTTATGATCATACTATTTCCAAACAAATCCAGTCTTCCCTATTTTTTCTTGGTATTTCAGCGTTGTCCTGTGCACATGTGGTGTGCATTTTTCACATCCGAGCAGATGTGACTCTGAGAGTACTTCCTTTGACCAACACCGATCAGTTAACATACATGACATCTTTAAACTTTAATACATTTCCTCACTATAAACGCCACCAGTCAGCTTCCGTGTAGGTAGGCGTCCATTGTTAGTTGTCAAAGTCTTCTTGAGTGGATTTCCCACTGTGTCACTTTTGTGTGAGTCAAATCAAGATTATAGGTAACAGAGAAGAAAAAGAAAAAGAAGAGAAGGTTAGACCCTCATTTTAGAGTTTAAGAAAAATCTGCCAGCAGGTTGCAGTTTGAGTTGGTAATATACATGAAAGGAAGAGTCCAAGCTGTGTCACCAGTGTCACTATATTAGGCTTTCAGGAAAAAGCATACAAAACACATATTGTAGTGGTCACACACAGAGACATAAATTTAGGAACAAGATCTGCCTTAGCTTGAACATAGTTGGCTCTGATAATAAGGAACAATGAACTGAGGCTATTATGAAATGAAACCCAGGTGCTTGAATGGATTGAGCTTTGAGTTGAGTTCTCCTGGGAAAGGAAACATGGAAACACACACACACACACACACACACACACACACACACACACACACCACTCTAACCTTTTCACAGGCTGGATTCTGTCCTAATTTTCTCTGTTCATTTGCCCACCTTGACGTTTAAAATGCTGTCAGCTTTATTTGTGGATAAGTTTCTTGTGAAGCCATCAACTCATCTGGATAAATATGAGTTGCTAGTTGTGTTAGATGTTTAATTTTATCACAGAGTTGTGTGATGCTGTTTTGTCTCAACAACAATGAAACTGCCCCTATGTGAAAGACATTAGAACAGGTATCACTGTACCTTTTGGCCTTGTTGGCGTCACATCAATATCTTGCTATGATTTTTCTGTTGGGCAGATCGAGACCAATCATAGAAACAAGGCTGTTTTTGAAAGGGGACTGTTTGGAGACATTTACCAGATGTTTGTGTTTTCATGTGTATAGAACCAGGTTTGCCTCTGAATATGCATAAGGATAGTGAAGGATGTGCATCAATAAAGTTTTCATTTTAAGAACACTAGCAGATATACCGGGCCTTGCTCGGGGGCCCTAAGATATATATCTGCGAGGTAATCATCTTAAGGTAACAGGCCAGTTCTAGCCCTGTGAGTTAACTTTTAAATGAATTAAATTTGTATCTTTTTTCCCTTACCACAGCCCTGCAAAGTAGGCCAGTGCTAGGCCTGTGAGAAAACTTTAAAACAAATTAAATTCGTTAGGAATGCAAACAGTGGTCCAGATGTGGCAGCAGCATAAATTTATATAAAGCTTTACTGTACCAGCAGTTTCTTTTCTAATGATTCTCCACAAAATTTGCCTTTTAAACCATTACCACCACCGCCACTGCCACCACCACTGAGTTGACATCTTCATTGAGCCAGGACCCCAAATCTCTTCCCTGGATAGTCTGTGCCACTTCAGACCTCATTAGTGTATATGTGAAGTTGGGTTTTTTGCCACAATGTGCATCACTTTAGATTGAATGTCACTTGCCATTTTGTTGCCCAAACAACCAGTCAGACCTATCCTTTTGGAGCCCTTTACATTCTGCTTGGGTTCTTACCATCCTGAATAACTTGGTGCCATCTGCAAATGTCACCACCTTGTTCCTCACACCTGATTCCAGACCATTTATGAGTCATTAAACAGCATTGGTCCAAATGCAGACTGTTGGGGCACCCCAGTGCAGTTTTCTATTTTTAGTACTGCCCATTCACTCCTACTCCCACATCTTGTTGAACCAGTTATTAATCTGTCAGAGAGGGTCTGTCCTCATATCCCATGATTACTAAGCATGTTCAGTTTCCTTGGTGAGAAATTTCAGGCTCAGTCAATGAAAATGTTTTGGAGATGGCCTTAAAATACCAGTGGACATTCTTGGAAAGTAGGATTATTATTCTCTTATGCAGCGTATGCGGAGTTTGCCATCATGCTGTTAAATATGTAGGAAAGTAACCTTAAGCAACTTCCAACAAGGAGTGTTTTTATTGATTAATCAATGAATACATAAAGTAAGCAGCTGGCTACTTTAAACTTAAACTCTCACATGAGCTGTAACACTAAATAATGCAGCTGGAATGTTTTGGAGTATCCTTGTAAACTGAGACATGTAATAGGGAGAATTCTGTTTTCTGCTGCTCCGTTCCACAATATGGAACATTCCTACAGAAGCCAAAGCTTACTACTGTGTCAGGGGAAACATGCAATATTATGCATATTGCCGTAGTGGAGGACAGTCTTTTGTAGTAGTGAGCAGGGTACCAAGACTGCAATGATTAGCGCTGATCCCCATTTGCAGCAGTGGCTGTTTCTACACCTGCCATTTTCCCTGAGATCATCCCTGTGCATCCAAATGACACACAGGAGATCCTGGGAGCAGGCAGGGATGATCCCTCCATTTTCCTGGGATAATCCTTAGGTGTAGAAAGGGCCAGTGTGTTCTGCTTGTGCATCCATCCAACAGATGGTTGGTGCCATCAGCTCTGCACACATAGGATGCAGAATCCACCCATGGAAATTGCATGCTCAGATGGAAAAGGGTTTGATGGTTAGGCAGGAAAGCAGTGTTGTGGAGGATTCAAAAACTAAAGGAACTGAAGGGGGCCAAAAGAAAATGAGCTTACATGGTACAAAAAGGCCAAAAAGACGAGTTAGGTGAGAGAAGGTACAGTCTGGGATGAAAGGTGGAACTCCTTGAAGCAATAAGAACCTGAGGTGGATGCAGACAGTGATAGCAAACCTGTAAAGAAAGTTAAAGAGAGGGGATTGCAGCAATGGAAGAGAGAGAATTTTTCAGCCGATGCATCCTGTTGAGATGGGAAAGGAGTGAAAGAAAAAGAGCAGCAGCCAAAATGGAGGTCTTATTAGCCTCGAGAAATGAGCGAACATGGGCAAGGATCACATTTCGAAGCCGTGACCTCACTGTGTTTCTCACAGCAAATATTTTGTTTTAAAATCAGATCAATCTGAGTGGTTTATTTGGGGATTACAAAGGAGAAGAAACTACAAAAGCAATGTAGAAATATATAGCCGATGTGCACTTCTACTGCTGAAATATTGCAAACAGAGGATGAGACTAAGGTAGGGATTCATGTGTCTGTGCTTTTCAGAGGACCAGGGGCAACCCTATGAGAACACCCCCAATCTGTTGTCCACAAATGTCAGAACACAGACAATGCTGTTCTCCTGTTAAGCAGTCTTGATATATTTGACAAGGAGCATGTCCAGAAGGACTGCAAAGGACATCAGTCACATCTATAGCATAGTTAAGCATTTCATCAGGCTTGCAGCCATTTTAGGGCTTCCACACCTGGTACATGTTCATTTCTCTGAGCTCATCACGATACCATTGTGGCACCAAACGATAATGAGATGAAGAGGTAGAATTTCCACAGCAGGGGCAATGTGGGGACATCATTATGAATGTTCTTACAAAATTTTGCCTCTCTACATGACGTCTCCATATCTGAGATCCACTCTTCTGCCAGAGAGAGAGAATCCCAACAGGGCTCGAGCACTTAATGGAATGTCTGCTCTTTAAATTGCTCTTATTATTTAAGATTAAGGTACAAAGTAGAGAAGGATGTTTGCGGGGCATTGCTCTACATTACTGGCAACAGAGATTAATTGTTTCCTTTTTTTTTAAAAAAAAAAAAAGTTATGTATTGACCCAGGGAACCAATCATCTGACAAACCCAGATCCAATATATAAAGTTCAAATGCCCAATTATGGCATCAGAATAGCAGTCCAGAGAGACCCATGGTGGTCAAACATATACAAAGGTGCATGCAATATTTATAGATGCTTTTGTGAATGTGTGCCTAGTTCCAGATTCTGATCTATTCCCTCATGTTTTATTGTTTTAATAGTGCTTCCATTCATTTCCTCAAAGCAATTTATAATTAAGTATTCCCACCTCACATTGGTAAAAGGAATATATTTTTAAACAACACCATGTGTAGGACACTAACAATAATGACATATGGACCTTTGAAAGTTTTAGATTTAGCCCTCACAGTGTTATGTGGAGAAGTGATTCAGCCCACAAACAGAGCAATTGCGCCTGGTGGCCCCCTGAATTATGCTTGATATTCCAAAACTCTTGGCCATTTTTTTAATTCAACAGATGGAATTCATCTAGAACTCTTCTAGACTCATCATATTCATAGCCCCATCTGTAATTAGTTATTGAGCTGGTATATTATAGTGGATAAGGCTGAGATCACTTGGGAATCTTTTCCCAGTTCAGTTAATGCAAATGTTGATGCTTTTTCCAGCTCAGTTATTGCCTTTCCTGCTTTAAATGTCACCATGAACTCTACCATCTGGGAGAAGACAGCCCCACACTTGCCTACCCTGGGTGCCAGCCCAAAGTGTTTTGCAGGTAGCATTGGATTCTGCCACATAACATGGTGCATAACCTTGCTCTCCACATTAACTGCCTGTCCAACCTTCTGTTCCTTGCATTATGGCAAGGTAGACCAGTTTGACTCCATCCATCAGCCAGAGAAATAGCAGCTGCAGAGAACTTGCGTCCCCCGAACCCCAGCCAGGAAGTTCTCTCTTCTCCAAAGTCAGTTGCCCTTGGGCTGCTGAGTAGAAGCTACAGGAGCTGCTGGGATCAATTGTAGCAGTTTCCAGATAGGGCTGCAAAGAGAAGTTATTCCACACAGATAAGAAACGTTGTGATGAGAGGTGGGGGCTCACCAGGAGGAGGGAGCCCATATCTAAAAATATGATTCCTGAGCATTTTCTGTGCCAGACCAGGCAACATTTTGGGGCCCATGGGTACATTTGGCAATTGAAGAAATCTGCCCCAAAGACTTAAGTTCAAGGTAGAGGTAGTGTCTGAGCCATAACATGCTAACCTGCAGACGGCAGAGTGTGGGGAGAAGGATTGGGTCATGTGGAACAGGAGAACCTAGGTGTGGTACCCCTTCTCAACATGCACATGCCAACACCAAATGAGCATTCAATATTGGAGCTGCCTGTTGCTTCTACTGCACCTCAGATGTCTTCTTGATAGGCGGTGTCACAATGGAAAGAAGCAGTTTCCACCATAATACCCCATATTTCCATTTTATAGGGGTAGGCACTGAAATATGATTCAAATTGTATTGCTCTTTCCCACTAAGTTCATAAGCAGCTAATGATATTGCCTTTGGTGACCTTGCTATTGTAGTGTACATTCATCTTTGTCTATTTGGCTCCCTTCTCTCTCACTCCCCTTTCACAGATATCAACACTCACCAGTTGTGTATAATGTTCTCAATGTTATCTTTTCAGCAGGTCTCAAAAGCTACCCCAGGGTGGTCTGTGTCCTTTGGGTTCTAAATTAGGCCGGTTGTTGTGTCATACGAACTTAAGAGTCCTGTTGAATCAGGTCAAAGGCCTGTCTCATCCAGTCTTCTGTTCACATAGTGGCCAACTAGTTGCCCATGGGAAACCCATCAGCAGGACATGTCCTTCCTCTTTGTCCCTAAGACTTTCTCTAGCAAAAGGGTTGTTTGTGGGCTGCAGCTGCATTTCATCCCTTGTCTTAGGAGAACTCCAGCGCTCGTAGATGCATTTGTTGCCTTTTCTCCCCTGTCTCTCCAGTGTGGTGTTTTGGTTCCATTTCTCTCCTTAGCAGATGGAGAGAGATGGGAGTATCTATATGCTCTATTAACCCTGTAGTAGCTGTATAGTGGCACTGCATTGTTTATATGACGCAGCCACCAACTCACAGTCACATCAGGCTTTCATGCCCGAAACTGCGCTTTTTCACGGTGTTGTGTTACAACAACTTTTCCAATTCCTCTGATGCTACCATGTTGTTATTTTCATCTGTTTCTGGTGGCTTCAGGTTGGGGGCATTCCTAGGTGCGCATCTTAGGGTAAGCCTGGGAATGCAGGGCAGGGGGCCAGGCTTGGCAAACTGAATGGCCACTGGTGCTGAGGTTTTTCCTGGCTGGATAGCCCACACTCCCTCCTGCTGTCTAGCTTTCTTGATTCCACCTCGCAGCAGCGACGCTGCGGGGGTATGGGGGAATCAGCGTACAAAGCAGTGTCTGGAAAGAGAAGAGAGAATTCGCTCCAGTGTATTTGCCTGGTAGGGCACACAGAGTGGAGCTGGTTCCATTTTTTGAGCTTCTCCTTCTGTAGAGAAAGAGACTGAAATAAAAAGGTGTTTACCGATGCCCAGAAAAATAGGGCACTGCTGGCTGGCTGCTTTGCCCTTCCTTCCAGTGCTCTGGGAATGGGGGAGAGTGGAGCATGTGGAGGAAAATGAATCAGTTGGTGGGCAGGTACCCGTATGAATCCACAGCTGCCGTGCGGTCCTAAGCAATGAGCTTACAGTTGTTTAGGTACATGGGAAAATATTTACCTCAGGCTTGCACAACTTATTACTTATTGTTTGACACAGTTGATTCCTTTTTGTGCCAACAGTGATCATCCTGGGAAACATAGTGGAGTGTTTCAATGACATTAAACATGATGCATTCTGCTAGGATAAACAGATATTGCTGTGCCACAGCAAAGCCAGCCAAAAACCACACGTTAAACTATTTATTGGAAAGGGTAACAAGTCTCAACATTTATCATCAGAAAATGAGCACATATTACATAAGCTGAACGATCCAGGCAGCCCTGGCTAAACTTCTTTGAATCTGCAACTTGCCTTTGATAACGGCTTGCTAACATATAGAAAAATGCATTTGCCATTCCAATGAGCAAATGCTGTATTTGGCTTTATTTCCCAACTGAGAATTATGTTTTCTGACATGGCTATAAAATGGTGTTATCTAATTTAAAGGAAAGGAGGGATCTGTTTATTTCCAGGTTCTTGAAATGAAGACCACTGAGATAATCTAAGAAATAATGCCAGAAAACTGCTTCAGTTCTTTTGCCAGAAATCCTTTCTCCTTGTATTAGATACAGAATCAATATGAACAGCCTCTGAAATCTCAAATAAGGGGCTGTGAGTACTGGAAATTATATTGAAAAAAGGACTTTGAAATTTACTGCCCACCCACCCCCCAAAACTTGCAGCTGGATCTTAAGTGTTTTTATTTAAACATTGAGACCCAAAAGGTCAGTGGAACTTGCTCCCAAGTAAGTGTAGATGGGATTGCAGCATTACACTTTTTGATAGTCATTTTTAGCAAAAACAAAACACCTCCCCCCAAATCACAGAATACTGGGCAGACTCCATAGTCATATGAAGAAATGCATAATTGTGTAAACAGTTAATTGTCCCTCCATGTGAGCATCAGTTGGAAAATGCACTGATCATTCCCCAACAGAATGCAGAAAGACGAGAAGGCAGAAAGCTTAACCAACTTGACTAAGTATAGCATATTTCTGCTCAACTAATATTTATTCAACATGGTAGATTCCCAGCACTTTAGGTCAAAGCTTTGGTGGTTTCCAGTGAACATACAGATCTCCCATCCATTCTACCTTTATTTCTATATTAGAGCAGGTACATGCTCCAACATGTACATGTTCTGTGTTTGTGCAACTTGACACGCTTTATTTAGGCACGTGCATCAACAGTTCTATAGATCGCACTGGACCAAGGCAAACATATGGTATACTTGGTTTTATAGCCACCAAAACCATAGAATGATGTTTAAGCCTGAGCAATGTCATTGATTATATTGTATTCTATTAAAAAATCTATGCTGCCTTTCAGCAAAAATTTCCAAGGTGTCGTTAGTGGTACAAAATCTTATATTTTGTTTCCTGCAGAAAAAAAACTTGGATTGTTAAAGCAGTTTAGGGACAATAAATTGGTTGGTCTGAACTTGTGTATCTCTTAAGAGGGGGTGCTAAGCTGCTATGGGCCTCAGAGCTCTGCAGTTTTCCCTTAACTTCTCCTTGCTCAATTTTGCTATCTCGTTGCTTGCTTAATGAAATGCCTCCCTCTTAGTTCTGACAAGAACTGAAATGGCTTCCATTAAATGAGTGCCCTGCCATTGTCTAAACATGGCCTTTCATCTCTCCTCACTTTGCCTGTGACTCTACTTGTTCCGGCCTCGGTTTCTCCACTGCTTCAAGTGCTACTACTTTGCTTTTTATGGATATTCACATGCAGGTCCAACCCCACTTATCATTTGTAATACAATACTTTCACCATTGATTACCTGCCTAGACTCTTCTAGGCGAGGAAGATGGACCTTTGTCTGACAGAATCCGTTTTCCTCAAACACATCTTTCCTCCGCTACCTTTTGCACTTGCGGGGGGTGGGGGGGCTTCCATAGAAAAATGTGCTCAGCCCTGACCCAGTCTTTCATTCTTCTGGCATGTTTTATCCTGAAGGCTTTGCAAAGTGTCTTGTGGAGCAGGGAACAATGTCACCCACCTTTGGAATGTCACCATTATGCCGTCACTGATGCAGAATGACAAGATTCCAGGGGTGTGATATTTAAATGCCTGAGCATTTTTCAAAAAGAAATGTGCGCATTTGGGTTTCTCAGATGGTAAGTCCCAGCACGAAATAAACAAAGCCGCAATGCAGCCCAACACACTTGCAGTGAGGCCAGGCCTTGTTATTCAGTCTCTTGGCCCGGTTTAGTATAGAACAGTTGCCGGGACTGATTTCCATTTTGATATTGTACACTGAGGCTATAGCCCCTTAAGAACACACACTGCAGAAAAAGAACATAGGAAATATTAGGCACGAGAAAAGGCTATTCACTACATTGATGCCTGTCTCTTGTAATGCAGCATTTCCCCCAGGACAGCATCTAATTGCTTCTTGAACGAACCCACTGACTTTTCCTCAACAAGCTTGCCCAGTAGGCTATTCCAAACATTTATTATTCTTTGAGTGGCAAGGCACTTCCTCCGGTCTCCTCTGAATTTGTTTTTTGAACTTCAATTTATGCCCCCAATCCTATCATCTATCCCCGTGATATCAGAAAGTACGTAGCAAGCGTTGATTTTATGAATTCACCTATGCTTTTTATATATTTTAGACCCCCTTGTACAGCTTTTTCTTCCCCCTAAGTTGAGTGAGTGATTTTTTTTAAACAACAACAACTATCAGTAACTTTACTCCTATTTTATCCTGATAAGAAATTATGAAAAAATGTTTGATGAAAAAAAATGTTTCAGAAAACCAGAGCTCAGTAAAAGTATTAAACCCACATTTTTGGAAACATGATTTTCTTTTCTTTTTTCTTTTCTTTCTCTCCCCCTCCCTCTTTTGGACTATTAAACCATCTCTTATTTCCCTCATGTTCCCTGCAAGTTATTCTGATAACAGCAGAGAAAGACAGAGCAAAAATAATTTGCCTCATATAAAAACCATGAGAAGCTGAGAATATTGATTAGATAACTAGCCAAATATACCTTGTTAATGTTGAAAAAAGTGTACCTGATTGAAAGGAAAATGGGTACAAAATGGGACTTTCCTAACACACAATTCATATAGACTCTTATTAAGGACTCGGGAAATCAAATGGATGCCTTCTCATGAAATGTACATTTTTTGAAATAAGTCTAGGCTAATGGATTTTATGTATAGTGTCTATGATTATATGGCACAGCACGTGTTCTAGTTTACTAACAGAAAGAGGGAACATATTACTGGATAATTTTGCATTCATTTTTTGATGTTTGTCATTTCCCCCAAAATCTGCTCTGGAAGCATACCTTTCTGCAAATGATGTATTAGGATATATATTAACTAACTAACTATACCAATATTATCGTTATTATTACTCCCACTAAGGATGTGATACAGCAAAAGCTAAACACTTGGGCAGAGCAATTCTTTTCGTGGGTGCAGGGATATTCAAAGGCAGAGAGACTGCCTTATCCAAGGTCCTGTAGGGCTGAAGGTCGCAGGGTTCCCCTCCCATTGATTCCAATGGAAGGGAAATGGATTTCACCAGCTCCGGGGCGTGGAAGGAGGCTTTGGATCTTGTGGATTCACAGTCTCTCCCAGCATACTGAGGGAATGTCTGATCTTCCTTTTCAATTTCTATTGGCTGGAATCAGACATGGGTGATTTTTGATGCCTGGAACCCTGGTCTGCTGTTCCTATCTGCAGAGACCAAAAATGAACTGCACGAGTCCTTCCTGCCACCATTTACTGAAGTATTTCAAAGCCCCCCATTCTTTTGTTTTGTTTTTTGTTTTGTTTTGCAGAGCAAAGGCCACCAACACACTGTTAACATAGGGTCTGTCTAACCATCTTCTTTGCCCCACAGAGGCTGTGAATTGAGAAAGCCGCCGATTCACAGCCACCATGGGGCTTCTCCCCGAAGCTGCACTGTAAAAAAGTCAGAGACTTAACCCAACTTTTTTCTTCAGAGCGAGGTCACCATGGCCCTTCTGCCATGTGACCTTGCTCCTGCGTCGAGCTGAGGCAGTTTGGGCTGGATGGTGACCTCTGATTGGTCATCAGAAGCCCGGGAAGAGGGAAGGGGGTGGGCTCCAGTACCTGGATGGCTGAAAAAAAACTACACTCTCTGCTGGCATGGGGATTTCCTGCCCCAATCCTGCAGCAGTGATACCACAGGGTTTCAGGGGAAAGGAGACGCGAAGTGCCGCCGTGAAGACAGGCCCATAGACTTTCATTGGTACTTTTAGACACTGGGAAGACATGGGCAATATTTGAACTTTAGGATATCATTGCAGTTCTGTCTGTGGTTTATTTTTGGTTTTTTAAAATGATTTAGTTTCTTCTTTTTTGCTTAGCTTTCTTTTTCATGAAATAAAGTTTTTTAAAAAGGATCCAAATGACAAATATACACAATAATATAACAAGATCACTAAAGACACAAAGAAAGCCACTAATTATAATTCTTAATCTATCACCAGTATGCTTGTGGAACTTCTACAGGAAGACAGCTTAAGTAAGATTTTACAATCTAATGAAAGAATGGAAATACAGATTATACAGGACCAATCAGCAGTATGTTATTTTGTGTGTTATTTTGTGTCTCTGTGTGCATTAGTCAAAAAATATAGGCTACTGTATTGATTGGACTTTGATCAAATGTCAGAAAGACTTCAACAAAGGGAATAAATGGAAACCATGATGCCAAATACCTTTCTTAAAATTAGGATTCCTTGCTTGTTGCACTTGCTAAGTAATCTATACCAAAGCAGGATATTGCATTATGTAAGTGGTATGAAAGCAGTTTGCGGAGGTGTAGGTGAGAAATAACGAGATGAGACAAGAAAATGGTGTTAAACATGGGCCACATTTATTAAGATCTGTAAGAGAAGTGAAGGCATAAGCAGGCATCATTGTTTGGCCAAGCCTTAGGCCATTGGGGAACCATTCACAGCCCGAGAAGTGGTGCTTATCACTTCGCCACCTCACAGGCTTACCCCTTTTGGGGTAGGGAGGCCTTCTGGTGTCACCCCACCCATGCCACTGGGCTCTGAGCAGGTGAGGAGGGTTGGCCTCAAAGGTAAGCCTTATCCCCCAACTGGCGCCGCTGGGCTCCCAGTTGAGGGCCTCGTTACCCATCACCAACCAAGGGTGCCTGTGAATGCCCACCAATAGCAAACCAAGTTCCAGATGCACGCTCCTACCTGCCTATCACAAATGTGACCAAAACAAAGAGCCAAAACAACCTAATTAATACTCCCCACTGTCTTACAGTGTGAAGTAGGCAAAAAACACACATAACTAATTTAGATTATGAGCAAAAAATTCCTACTTGGCCCCCAGAAAGGGCGACCAGCAAGCCCAAACTGTCTACAGGGAGGGAGGGAGGGAGGGAACCGTGCAGCAAGAAAGAGGCTGGGGAGGGGCAAGCAGGGCATAAAAGCCTCACAGTCCCCTTCCCTCCCGGTGGCACCATTTGGAGGCCCGCCAATGGCGAGCCTCAGTGCCTCACCTCGCTCACCCCACTCGCAATTGGCCTCCAGCACGCAGGCAAGCCAAGCACGGTAGGGGGCATATATGAGAGGCAGGAGCCACACCAAGCAGGATATAGCACTATGAAAGCAATATGAAAGCAGTTGTCAGTGCACTTCAATACTGCTATAAAGCAGTAGTGTGGCTTCTGCCTTTTATATACTGCTTTCATAGTACAATATCCTGCTTGGTGTAGATTAGGCCTGAGGCCAGCTATGGCTCTCAACTGAGGATGTATATATGCCCACATTATATTAGCAATATTACTAACCTTTTGTACATCCATGACAACAGGTATCAAATGCATTTTCCTCTTGCAAGGAGGTACCATTACCTGAAATAATATTGCAGTAAGGAGGAGGCACATCATTGCTTTGAAAGATATCTGATATACCAACATCTTTGTAGGTTTGGACATTAGATATTTCCAGTTCAAACATTGGGATTAACTAAGGATCTTTTAACCACTGCATTTCAATGTTGTTAATATCCCTAACTGAACTTTTCACATGACGAAATACTATTTGTGTTTTGGACATATAAATGAATGCTTAGAAGAGCACAATACACTTCTGACCCCTTCCTGATCAATTAGTATACTATATAATCAAGAATTTTCTATATGAATTTGCAATCATTATTTAATAAAGCCACCCAAGATGCCACCTTGCAACATAACAGAGGTGTGTTATGTGAATCAACTTGGGCTGTATATAGAAATTAAGGCTGTAAGAGTACCGCTGAGGGTCAAAGGTCCTGCCAGATGACATGGAAACAGCCCTTGGATTGTTCATCATGTTTTCTTTCAGCACTCATCAAATCATCAGGGTAATTTGTCCTCTCAGACCTACCAGAGTATGACTGTAACATTCATTGGTGTGGATTGCTTTCAGGTGGTTATACAACCACACCTTTTCCATAAGCCAAGTTGGGCACTATATTGTGTTTGGCTATATCCCTAGAGTTTATGGATTTATGCGCTTCATATTCAATGAGGCTTGCTTGGACAAGAATCCAAATATTGAGAGTTCTCATTGGGAGATTTGTCTTTGTAGCTCTCAAGAGTTTCCTTCATGGATATTAGTCTGAGAGCCAAATTATGTACAAGGAGTTATGCCAGCACAGGGGAGAGTTGCTGAGGCACTGTATGTCAGGATGCTTTATCTGTGAGGGCCTTTGTGTGAGGAACATAAGGAGATACGGAGCTCTATGAGTAGAGGCTAGTGACAAAATGTCTTTTGATATTTTGTAAAGATTGGGCACTATTAAACTGGCTCCAACAGGCCTAAAAATAACATTTAAGATTTATATTTGTTGACGAATGTGTACTTCCATTGTTTGATGCCTTTACCCCTAGGTACCAGTGATGTCTTGTTTGCAAATCATTCTCTGTACAGCTCTTGACAGCACCTGTCAAGGAGAAATGGCTCTCGAGTTCCTCAAGGATGAATGCCACTGGATGAAGGAATAGGTAGGTTTTCATAAACTAACTTTTTCTTTTTTTCTTGTTTGAAGACACAAGGAAATCCTTGAACAAATTGTTTTCTTTCAAACCAGGCACCACACTTCAGAACCAAGGGTCAGCTGGATGATGCTCTGGTAAAGATGCTAAACAATCTTCTTCTCAATGGGATATAACTGGGCTCTTCAACTGGTGTTAGCGCATGAGTGAAACATTAATTTCAAGACGCAGCTTTTCTCCACACACTTCAACATGATTCATTTACATTACATTCCTAATGTAGACCTTTGGAGATAAGGAGAACACAAGGCTGTAGAGCCCTTATGTGAAGAAATAAATAAACCATCTAATTTGATTGTCTCTTTGGCTGAGTCTGTTAGAGTTTAACGAGAGCATCAGTGTCTTCTCTTGACAAAGATGATTACCTGTCTGAATTTTAGTTCTGAACACAATTAAAGATTGTGTTCTTGTTCTTGTTTAAAAAAGGGAGGTCACAAAGAAAAACATAGAAGAATATTTAGAAATGAGAAGGGGGAGGAGAGGAGAAGAGAAGGGAAGAAAATAAGAATAAGGATAAAGGAGAGATGGGAACTGGTAATAACAGAAAAGGGAGAATAGAAGAAAAAACACTGAAGGAATATGTAATGGGAGAAATAACAGGATAAACAAGAGTAGTAGAAAAAGAAGAGGAATCCTTTTAATATCTAGATAAGTTACTTAAATTTGCTTTACAAATTTTCTAAAGTACAGAGTATGACAAATGTGTGCTAGGATCAAAATATTATGGTTGTTCAAATGTCTCCCGAAAGTGGAAGCAAAACATCCAAGAAGATTTATTTTGCAAAGAAAAGTTTGCCGTGCATATAAGAAAGCTTCTACTCTGTAAACCATAATTTTCTTTTCTCTCTGGCATAGAATCTTGGTTTTCTGAAAGTTTGTATTCTAAACTCTCCTTATAAAGCCAGCATTTTCCAATTTCATCTCCTGAAAAGCATGTACGTCAGACTTGCGGATCATACCTTGATTCTTAGGAAGCCTAAACACATTTAGATAGTTCCCGTTCCTTTATGTAGAAATAACTTGAATCACTAGGTTTGGTTTCAAAGGAAGGGCAGAAAATTATAGCATGAATAATCGCAAACAAATTTCCATTTTTTTCTAAGTTAATGGAAAATATGTTGGGGGTAAATTATTTCTTTCATTTCTACACACACATTCACACACATGAGCACTAATACAGAAATTATAGTTGATTATGATTTTGAATGGGAAATAGAAGATCTGCATATGACAAAATCCTTTAGAAATTCCCCTTAGTTTCAAATATTGATTTTCGGCCAGTGGTGATGAAGAAACACAAGTCTCTTCATGTGTTGAAGAAACACAAGTCTCATTCAACTAGTTACACACACACACAACCCATGGCTGAGTTGACCTGAACCGGCTGCCTGAGAACCAGCTTCCGCTAGAATCAAACTCAGGCCATGGAGAGAGTTTCAGCTGCAGTAACTGCCGCCTACCACTCTGCGCCACATGAGGCTCTGAACCATCCCCCAAACAGTGGGGTGGGGTTGTCTATTCTATGTACTGGCTAGTTTACAGGATACATGCAACTATGGCCATAGCTAGATGGGGGGGAAATCCCGGGGTGATCCCTGAGATCGTCCCTGTGCATCCACATGAGGCACAGTTGAACCTGGGATCAGGGAGTGATGATCCCTCCCCTGCCCTGGAATCTTGCCCTCCCAGAGACCGCAGAATGTGTGGCCGGGCATCATGGGCTGACCCGGCTCCTCACAAGGATCCGGTCCCATGCACGAAGTGCAAATCTCCTCAGGAGTGCTGTGCCCATCGAGGGTAGGCTGGGACGAGCGGGGAAAATAATTTAAATTTTTTTAAATTACTTACCTTTTGTGCATGAGTGTTCATGCGCTGCTGGCCCTTTAATAAAAAAATATGGTGGGCGCGATGCCTCTCCTTCTGAGGTCATCATGCATCACATGTAAACAGAGGAAGGTTCTCCTGATAAAAACATCACAAGATCTTCCCTCCTCCATCGCATGGTAACAGGTAGGTCTAGCTAAGGCCTCTATTTTCCAAATTACATATTACTACATTGTTGCTTGTCATTAAAATAATCCAAATAACACTTTTCATTGACACACATAAATTAGTGGTTAGTAATAAGCACCCCAATCTACTAGCAGCATTTCTAATCTCAGATTATGAAAATTTACCGCAGTTCTTCATCATCATCATCATCATTATTATTATTATTATTATTATTATTATTATTATTATTATTATTATTATCCCACCTTTTGCCCAATACTGGGCCTCAAGGTGGCCTTACAAAATTTAAAACATATACATTTTAAACCTAGGAAAAGAAATGTACGAAAATTAAAATAATAATAAAAATACAATATTAAAACATTAAATGTTTAAAACACACAGCAATTTTACAAGACCTTAACATAGATGGAGAACCAGATTATTCTCCAAAGGTCTGTTGGAACAAACAAGTTTTTGCCTGATGGCATAAAGCCGTTGCAAACTTGGCAAGTAATTTGTTTTGTTCAATGGCTTTCTTGTTATGTAGGTATGTAAAACTGGTTTTAGCTTACATTTAAATTTGTCTTTTGCCTCCTGTGATTGGTTTTTCAACATCAAAAAGCTTCCAGCATCTTCAAAAAATCAAGAACAAACTCCCAGAAATATGAAATAAAATTTGAAAAAGGAACCCTACCTAATAAAGCCTGCTTTTCAATGTAGCTTTAAAAATGAACAGATTCACCTGGGATTGTGGTGACTAGCGACTGTGATAATAAGGGGTTTGTGTTTTTTTTTATCTCAAGGCCCAACATTATTCATACTTCTTTTCTTAGCCTCAAACAATGTCTTTAGATAGCCCAGGTAAAGGCAAGTCAGAAACAAAACAACATCATAAAGGCATTGCTTTATGCAGACACTTTCAGCTGTGCTACACGGCTCTCATTGTCTTTGAACCCTGTGTAATGAGAGAAATATCTTAGACTCCAGGGACTACCCTGGGTTATGTTTTTACTTCAGCATACAGAAGTGAATTTTTAGTTCCTCTGCTTAAGAAATATGTTTGGCAATTCATTTGCAACGCTTCCTTTATCAGTTATTTTTCCTCTAACAGTCCAGAAAGTGTTTTGAACTGACGTGTGTCCTTCTGTTTTTCAATATTTTAATCACTGAATCATAAAAGCTAGTGTGGTCTAACAGAGATAATCTTGGACCTCAGCTCCATCCAGCTGTGCTATACTCATGAACATTCTGGGTGGTTCTAGACAAGCCTATCTAAAGTCTCAGTTCCCCACCTGGAAAATTGCAATTCTATCTTCAATGATTGATGCATACATCTGCAAGGCTGTAATTGTAAGGCATGTCATAATGTACAAGTAAAATGGCAGGAGGTCATAATTTGATAGATAAAGGGAATAAGATGTATATTCAAATCATGAGCGCCAATCTACATCAAAGTCCATGAGAACATAACCACTAGGGGAATCAGGGGGATGATGATCCACCTATATCTGCCTTATTCACATAGCGAGGACAATGTAGGAAAGAACTAGTTCAACAAAAGCAAAAGAACATGAGTACTGAAAATAAGTGCTTGGCCCAGCATGTCTCATGAGTTACACAGTATACAAGCTGCTTTAATTATCCTCTGAATGACTCAAATCGGCTTCTCTACATGAGACTTTTAACCCACTACATTACCAAGGCTTCTGCTTCCAGATTGTTTGTGGAATTAAGATTAACTACTTTACACATGTCCCCCCACACACACACTGTTCCCCCCTTCTCTGACTTTCTATATGGTCCTTTACACAACCACTAGATGGTGCTGTGAATACACAGAGGGTTTCATGCTGCCATTCTGGATATACCAGAGTTCCCTCATTAGAAAAACAAACAAACAAACAAACAAAATGCTAACATAGTTCCAAAGCACAGGAGGGACCCTGGAGGATGCCAACATAATCTAAAGGACCCACAAACTACTGTGAGTGAGGAATCATGAATGCACAATAAATGTCTCATGTAAAAAGGTTCCCTGAAGAATAACCATAAGACTTGAAATGCATTGAGGCAATAAATTACTCTCAATGACTGTTTGAGCTCTCCTCTTCCTTATTAATATGGTGATAAATTTAACAGAGAATGGATCACACACATGATCATCTGTGAGGACATTACAGGTTTGCCTAGTGAGATTTTTGAACCTATCCAACGTATGATGTCATTTGATGCAATTGTGTGTCAGTCATTTACAGGTTAACCTAGACAATGTAATTCCTTCAATGAAGTGATATGTAAGGAAGTCATCCCAAGGTGCACATACTAACCATACACATTTATCTGTTGAAGAAATACTGAATAACTTGGACAAATAATATTCTCAGGGCTCCTTCTGATGGGGGGGGGGAATGATGTTTCTTTACCATGGCTCTGCTTCCTGTTACTCTTCCGCATTTGCAACAAGCTGAAATTACATGAGGAAGAGAGCAGCAACCATGTGGCTTGTACAGTTCATTGACGTTCAATGGGACATTGCCCTCTAATGGGCATTTTACAATGCAACTTTGTGTGCACATAGCAGAAAAACCTGACAAATACCGATATATCTCAGAAGAGTCTGGTTTTCTGAGGTTTATTTTTTATCACTAAATGGATAAAATGGAGTGGGAGATGTGCAGGAGGCTGACGTCATAGTCAAAATGACCCGCAAACATCCGTGAGTGGCCAGTCAAGAGAGTGCTATAAAACTTATTTAAAGATGCTCTTAGATGTCACCTTCTATGAACTACAAAGAAGTCAGGAAATGAATCAAAGATGGAATTTTATGAAATTTTAGTAAAACTGAGTTAATTCATTCCCAGTTAAGGAAATACAAACACTAGGGATTGTGTAACAGATAACTGTTTTATGTATTATTTTGATTTGTTGCATTTATACCCCACCTTATCTACATTATGGAGCTCAAGATACACACTGAGGCTTTCCTGATGGTCTCTCATTCAGGCACTGATCAGACTCAAACCTGCTTAGCTTCAGTAAGTTTGCTGAATCATACAGTTGTATCCTTTGTTTGCATAATGAACCAAGTCCTTTAAGAGGCTGGTCAGCAGGAATGTGGAAGCTGACTGAACATAAATCTTGGACCCTCACAGCACACTCAGTCAGAGTAAAGCTTCACTTCCTCAGGAGAACATACATAGGATTGCTCTACAGCTGAAGGGCTGGATTTTTAAGAGGCTGCCTTCCAATGGTGAGTGGGACCGATGGCAAGAGGGGTAAGGCCATATTTTAAGCGTAAAGCTCTTACTGCCAGTAACTAAGCCCAAGGAGCATGGACAGCTGTACCATTACGTGGACTCATCATTTGTCCACATTGGCAGCAGACTGGGAAAAGAGGCAAGTTATGCTGCCCTTCTCCTGCCACCACGAGGAGAACATGCTGCTGTGTGTGTTCTGGAGAGTCCCGCCAGCTGCTCTTCCACTGTAGCTTTTGCTGTAACAAGGGAACAGTTGGCTGAGTTCTCAAGAGCGACCGGCTGGGTGCTCTGCCACTTCTCCTTACTGTCGCCTTGGGAGCTTGTAGCTGTGCTCTCACAATAGTTCTCTTGAAGTTGACTTCTTGCGGGAGCACAGTGGCTAGAAAGGGGCGCAAGGCAGGAGTAGGCAGGTGGTTGGGCAGGAGTGGCAAGTGGGAGGTGGCAGCAGCACCTCGTTTGTGGTGGCAAGATATATTATGCTGGGCCTGACAAGGACAGATGTTTCAAGCTTTTATAAAGGGGAAAGAAGCCACACACCAAGAAACCAACAAATAATTGGTGTTTGGGGATAATGGGTGTGGCCAGGAGAAGGGGCGTGGCTGTCTGGGGACCCCAAGAGGGCCAAACTGGAACTTCAGTATGGATGAATTGGTTCTGTGGTTCTGCACCATTGCTCTGTAGGTTGGAATAAGAGGTTGACAAGTTAGTGATACATGGAACAGTTGCATGATCATGATATCCATTTGCTTGACAAACACCTTCATATCATTGACTTGATATCGTGCAAAAGCAAATCCCCTGCTATAGAGCAGCATTGTGTGCTTCCATTCCATCATATGGATCTGTCAGGCCTTTCATTCTATGAAACATCTTTTATGAGCTTGTTGTACATTTATCTTTGGGACTAAACCCACAGTGGGATCTAATTTCAGACCTGTGAAGGTTGCTCTACTCCCTTTTTCTGGCTATGTACTCATTTGAACTAAAATTATCCCACTTCCAGTCTCCTTGATAGCAATTACATCTAGAGAGAGAGAGAGAGAGAGAGAGAGAGCGAGAGAGAGAGAGAGAGAGCTGTTCAACTTCATGTATTGGTAATGGATTTTCCTTCTTTATTTTTCCTTAGGGAAAAAGTTGCATGGGAAAATTAGGCATATTAAGCCAGAGAAAATAGTGAACAAAAATACATATTTTATATTTTTTAACAAGAATTCTCCCGTTACCTATTAGAGACATTCTTCAATTCAGGTACTTTAGCATTGTCGGGCACTCTTATATAACAAAATACAAAACCATTTTCTATAGTTATTTAAGGTCATCCTAAATATGTATAAGAATAGTACATTTTAATTTTCAATAATGCTAGCAGACTCTAGCTCTCAGATTTTAGCATAACCAGCAGGAAAAACTGTTTGATGTTTTAATTATGTCCCAGAAAAATGCTGAATGTGTTATAAAAGAAAACTAAAAGGGGGCATATCACTGTTTGCAGAGAAAGATGTTTGCACATAACATTAAAAGTGTAAAATAGAATAATAGTAATAATGATAAAAAAGAATGTGGCTAGTCAAACAGTTCTCTTACACAAAGTAGGCCAAAGATGTGAAAAGTAATGTGTGTCAATTACAAGTCATCTGTGAGGGAAAAAGGAAAAGAACTTTTAAAGAGGCATAAAGCTGGGAGGAATGGGAAATGGCCTTTAAAAAGAAAAGCCGGTGCTAATGTCTTTAAAATTATAGTTAAGACTAGCCAGAACACTGTAACAGTTCCCAACAAAGTATCTCACCGGATTTAAGAGTTCCTGATTAATGCACTGACCTACTGGTCTCTGATGCAATAAGTTCAAAACCCAGCTGGGTATTCTCACTCCAGATGAGGCTTCTGGGACTTCACCAGGCCCAATCCTGATGGCACAAGGGTCATTTTCCTCAGTGAGACTGAGAGTAGTTGTTCCTGAGGGAAACAAGGAATGAGAACCTGAGTCGTTTTGAATGACCTGAACCAGATGTATAGAGCTTCAGTAATTTAAGGAAGAATAATAGTGGAGGATGGAGTGGGGCAAGTAATAGATCTGATTTTAATATTCCCCCTTCCTTTAGCACATGGCATAGGACAGTGAAAGCAAACTTGGGGTCCAAATTGTTATGAGAAACTGTGGCAGAAGTTGTTTCCATTCACCTTACAAAGAAAGAGAACAACTGAAGTTTCTCGCGTCTCCTTTGAGATTCTGCTTTACTGGGCTTCACTGTCCCAGTTGATATAGTACACTGCTCCTCTGGGCAGAACCAAGAATCTGCTAAAAGGGGAAGGATGGGAGTACATATCAGGAGCTATTGGATTAACCTAAATATTGATTCAGTCTTCACTTTGTGTGCCTCAGGGAGAAGTTAGAAGTCCTCTAAATTAGGAAGGGAAGTGAGAAAGCCTGTAAGTGCTTTGTTGGATGTTTGTGTTCTTCACTTGGGAATCCCAGTGTTCTCAGATTTAGTTGGGAAGGTGCTATTTTGGCAAGCAACTGATATGGGACTCCATCAGAGAGGAAGCCTTCATGGTGGAGTCCTTTGCTGGGAAGTGAAGCATTTTGTGAAGCCTATGTGGCCTCAGGCTCTTCCTGCCCTTAAGAATATAAGAAAAGCCATGCTGGATCAGACCAAGGGTCCATCCAGTCCAACATTCTCTTCACACAGTGGCCACTCAGATTTAACATGGGAAACCCACAAGCAAGACATGTGTGAAATAGCCCCTCCTGCCCATGTTCCTCAGTAACTGGTGTATATAGGCAAACTGACTCTTGGAGGTATCACATAACCATCAGGACTAGTAGCCATTGATAGCCTTCTCCTCCATGAATTTATCCAATCCCCTTTTAAAGTCATCCAAATTGGTGGCCACTACTACATATTGTGGTAGTGAATTCCATAGTTTAACTATGCTCTCTGTGAAGAAGTATTTCCTGTCCTGAATCTCTCACCAATCAGCTTCATGGAATGACCCCAGGTTCTAGTATTATGGGAGAGGGAGGAAAAGGTCTCTCTATCCACTTTCTCCACACCATGCATAATTTTGTACATCTCTATCATGTCTCCCCTTATTCACCTAAACATCAGCTTCTACTTGGTTGGGTTGTTTTGCCCCACATGCATCACTTTACACTTCCTTACATTGAGCCACATTTACCATTGAACCACATTTTGATGCCCATTCTCCAGAATCGGAGAGATCCTTTTGGAGCTCCTCACAATCCCTTTTTGTTTTAACCACCTTAAATAAAAGTAGGCCATTTTACTGCTCACTCCTAATTCCAGATCATTTATGTATAAATTAAAAGCATTGGTCCCAACACAGATCCCAATCGGGCCCCATTGTTTACATTCCTCCAATGGAAGGATTTACCATTTATTTTTACTCTCTACTTTCTGTTCTTTAACCAGTTACTGGTTCATAAGAGGACTTCTCTTATTACATGACTGCTAGGTTTTCTTTGGAGTCTTTGGTGAGGGACTTTGTCAAAAGTCTTGTGAAAGTCCAAGTAAACCATGTCTCCCAGATCACCCTCTCCACATGTTAATTGATATTCTAAAGGTTAGTGATACAGGACCTACCTTTGCAGTAGCCATGATGATTCTTTTTCTGCAGGCCTTTTCCTTCTATATACCTATTAATTTTATCTCCAGTAATTCTTTCAACCAATATACTCAGAATAGATGTTAAACTAACAAGCCTGTAATTTCCTGCATCCACCCTGGATCTCTTTTTTTAAAAAAAAACAATGTTATGTTGGCTATTCTCCAGGCCTCTGGTACAGAGGCTGATCTTAGGAATGTGTTACATATTTTTGTTAGAAGAGATAAGCAATTTTATATTTCTTTAAGAACTCTAGGATAGGTACCATCTTGGGCTGGTGATTTATTAACTTTCAATTTGTCAATAAGGTTGAGAACTTCATCTTTTGTCACCACTATTTGTCTCAGCTCCTCAGACACCCTTCCTGAAAGCATCAGTTCAGGCAAAGGTATCTGACCTATATCTTCTGCAGAATTCATTCAGCTTCTCTGCAAACTCCTTATGTTCCTTTAATACTCCATTGCCATCCAATGATTCAACTGCTCCCCCATCTGGTTTTCTGCTTCTGAAATGTTTAAAGAATACTTTAATCTTGACCTTAATGTTGTTAGCAAAATGCTCCTCACTTCTCTTACTGTTTGCTTGCATCTCCTTATTGCAAGCTTGTGCTTCCTTTGGTCTTCCTCATTTGGGCAAGATTTCCAATTTCTAAAGGAAAACTTATTTTTCTCTAATAGCTTCCTTGACACTGCTCCTTAACCATGCTAGTGACCTCCTGCACTTGGTGCTACCTTTCCTAATATGTGGAGGTTTCCCCTGAAATACAAAAAGGAGCTTTGGAGAGGTGATTTCTTTTTTGTCAGGATTGTGGCAGGGACAAAAGGAGTTAAATTTCCCCTTCCCCCACAGTTCTGGGACAGCTCAGGCTTCCCTGAAGCTGGTATTATTTACATAAAAGAAATGTGCAGGATAATTTCATTCTTGCATTTTAACATCATCACATCTAGTTTGGTCCTGATTTATTTATTTTTAAAGAAAATGGAAAATCCATCAAATGCTTTCAGTTGTGGGGCCAGTAGCTGGCTCTGTTAAGATTATGAACCACCTCCTCCACTTCTTCTTCTTCTTCTTCTTCTTCTTCTTCTTCTTCTTCTTCTTCTTCTTCTTCTTCTTCTTCTTCTTCTCAGTAATGCTGTCTGTCTGAGAACTTGTAAGAGGGGTGGGAAATGTTTAACAACCATGCTTTTTATACACATGTAAAGAAAGTGGCAAAGAACTGACTCCACACACTTGGGGAATAGGTGACTGACGCTAAGGCTAGAAACTTGGAGTGATCTTTTCTGTGCAAGTGCTGAAGGCAGCTATGGGAGCTTGTCTTGGCTTTACAGGCCTGGCTGGTTACCCTAGAGAAATGACAATAAGAAAAACCCTGTCAGCTGGATTCCTGTATGGTGGCAGGTAGGAGGAGGAATAATGCCAAGAAAGTGGAACACTCAGATGAAGTTGTTTGATTCTGCTTTTCCGTATGGGTGTTGTTTGTAGTAGCAGCTCCTGCATTAATGGGGGTAAGGATATGATTGCAAATACCATTTCTTTATCAGACAGCCTCTGTGAACTCTGGAAAAAAATGTAGCTTTCCCTCTCTAGACTCCAAAACTATGTTTGAGATCCAAGCTATTTCCTGTGTCAATGCTCTGCTTGCAAGTTCTTAAACATCTGGCTATTTCAGATGGTCTTGCTTTGATAAAATGCAATGTTTTCTAGTCAGGAAAAAAGGGCAATTCAATTATTGAATTCAATAATTGCATCATAGATTGTTTCTTTTTGTCTCTCTTTAACCCAAGTAGTTAGCAAGAGCATAGATTCTGGACTTGAAAACAGTGGGCATAAATTTCACTTGGCTTCCTGGATGGGTGGTTGCTCCCAGGCCAAAAAGCTGGAACCTCAGCAATTTATTTCCAGGGATCAAAGGCCGTACTCTCTCTTGCCAACTATAGGCCCCAAGAACTGGCCAGCTATAGCAAGCTGTTGTAATCATCAGTTCAAGGTGACAGTATGTGAGTCGGTATGGGAGAATAGATTGAAAGTGGTACTCAGATTCTGTCACTCAATGGTGACGGCATCACTTAGTGGCACCAAGTGGGGGGCAGGCCAATAACATCATTTTGGCCTTTCCCTTTATTTTATTTTATTTAAAAACATTTTTATAATGCCACCTCGCCATTTCTGGCATAGTGGTGTTTTACAATAACACATTAAAAAAATCCATTAAAAACCCTCAACCCACATTAAAATTTAAACCACCCCTCCCCCAAACTCTTGTGAAAGTAAAAACGCCTTACCGAGGCATTTAAAACAATTGACAGTAGAAGCCTGTTTAATCTCCAGTAGGAAATTGTTCCACAACCGGGGACCAACCACTGAAAAAGACCTGGAGCCCACACATTCCAAATTGTTGCGGGGAACCATTAGGGCACCCTGCTCCTGCCAATGCCAAGTCTGCCAATGGTGGGACACAGGGGTGAGGCAAGCACTAAAGTAACCGGGGCCCAGACAGTGCAACGGGGTACAGAGGACATATAGGCAAGCTTTGGGTAAGCCTTTTCATTGATCTATCCACTACTTCCCTAAAATATTTTTCTTGGTTAGTCACTGCCATTCAGACTCTATTAGTATATATGTGAAATTGGGGTGGGGGGTTGCCTGTGGGTATATCACATTACACTTATTTACATTAAACTGCCTTTGGGGAAGAAAGAAGGAATTACTGTACAGTTTCTTCTAACCTATAGCACTAGGACCCTTCTGTTCAGATTGGAAGTGCCCCACCTAATGTTTAAGTAGAATATAGGCAAAATAGGAGGTGAAAAGCAAAAAAGATAGTAAGCTTGGAATACAAATAAATCAAATACGATTAGCATAGTGAAAAGATGATGAAGGAATCACACAATTAACCACTTTTAAGGATTTGAAAAAGGCAGGACTTTGCAATTCATCTTTTTCACAGCAGTGGAGAATTCTAAGACAATGGATTGAGATACAAAAGGCAGATTTTGGCTGAACATTAAGGAAATTAGACAATGGAATGACTGGCATCTAACAATTGTGTGCCTTGGCACTCTGTCTGAGAACTACTGCCATCCAGGGGTAATAATGAACTACGTCAGAATAGGGTTCTCTAGTGCCATGTTGTTGTCATTAAGCCAAGGAAGCAGATGTACCAATGACAGAGGGGATGTCTTGAAGGATTAGAAGCTCCCAAAGGTTTAATGGAATGACAGTTGAGCTTGTGATAGCATTTGACTTGGCTCTCAGGGCAGTTTCATCCAGTATGAGAAGCACAGGAGATGTTGCTTTAGTCAAAATTCCCACCCTTTCTCATACACTCCCATCTTCCAGCTGTGGGTACCCTTCACCTTCAGCTGAGCACAAGTAGCAGAAAACACATTCAATCTATGATTGGCCTAACAAACAGGCAGTACAGCCAACTTGATCCCCAAATCCTTTTTAAATGGCATATTCTAACACATGCAGAACTTAACCCTTAACGATAACCCTTTCCTCTTGTAGAATCAACTTGACTGATAGAAGCTCAAGGCTTTTTACTTTTGTCATTGCCTTAAGCCCGACTCCTCGGTGTTTTATTTCCTGTGTTGTTTAGTGAAGAAATCCATTAACCTGGCCTTTTTCTTTTTTTGCCGCCGCCAAGATGTTACTTACAATCTATCACTTAAGCTATTCATGTAGCATTTTATCCTTTCTTTCCCAAGACAATTGTGACTTCAGTCAAAGACCTCTTGACAAAAGGAAATGGGAGCCAGAGCATGAGATGGCAAAATGCCGGAGAGTGTTTTCTGTACACCTGCAAAATATGACTGTCTGCCATTACTTTCAAGACTATTATGCTGAAAGATTTTGCTTGTTTACATCTTTTTATTTTTGAGCTCCGATCTACTTCTCATTTAACCTTGAGGCTCCCTTGATTCCCCCCCTCGTTTCCTCCCGAACTCATAACAGCAGTTATTTCTTTTGTTGGTTGCGTTTTGTATAATTATGTTCGCACTACAGCCATCATGGGAACATTTACTTAACCTGGTTTGATGCTTTTCCTATGCATGGCACTCAATTAGATTTAAAAGGGTGACGTGCTATGACTCTGTATTGTTCCGCTCAAGAAATAGTTTAAGATTGGTAATTGTGAATTAGTGGAGAGTTGAATAAAGATCAGCGAATGTAGAAAACTTATAGTTTGCTTATACTTCTACTGTTGGAGCTTCTCACATCTTGGAGGGAGAGTTTAGGGTTGCTCTGGTATTGCTTGTTTCCCAGTAATAATGGTGCATTTCTCTTACTTGCTGTTTCTCTAAAGTACACTATGAAGTTCTTACGAATATACATAATCAAAATTGGTCTTTTCTTTTGTCTAGACCAGCAAATTGCTAGATGAAGTTTCTTGGTGATTTTTAGATGATCCATTGTTTCCATTCAAACATTGTTTCTGGAAAAAATATCAACAACCATTATTCTTGAGTCATGGTAACATGGGCTTTGTCACGAGCTTTGAAAGGTCATATATAATAGAACTACTGATGCTGAGAAGTTGTGGTTAGGATAAAGCTCAAATAGTTGATTCAGCCTAGTTCATTTATTGATTTATTACATTTCCATACTGCTCTATAGGCAGGCTCTCTGGTTGGTTCACAAAACAAAACGTAAAACAATTAAATAGCATAATAAAACATAATATAAAAACATAAGAAGTTTAAAAAAGTATACAACTAGAGAAAAAACCAAAATCAAAGTAAAAGCCAGCAGCAGTGTTATTATTTTATTTTATTTATTTATTACATTTTTATACCGCCCAATAGCCAAAGCTCTCTGTTAAAAACATCAATGTTTATGGCTGCCATGGCCTCAAAACTGTAAGGATTAGCACTAAAATTAGTTTGTCTGAAAGATTGCCAGTATTTGGAGAAGCTAAAATACTGGCAGTAGGTGACTACAGTTTTAGACGGCTTGCATCTGGTATGGCAGAATTCACCAGTGAGCTATGTAGGACTCAGTGCAGCATTGGTGCCATCAGCACTGAAAGCCCTGTTCAGACATGTGGCAGCTTCATGACCAACACATCACCTTATCTCAAAAGGAGGGCAAAAATGGACATGCCAGTGGAGGCCTGTGTCTGACGTTTATTTCGGCCGGTGGGGCTCCACCCACCCCACCACAAAGTAAGGTGGCTTAGAGTGCAGTGTGACCAGTGAAAGTGGTAAGTTTGGGAGGGGCATAGTTTGCTTTTTTCAGCTAGTGTGCCACTGATGGACCAAAGCTGATTTCAGGAAAAAGCTGAGAAAAGCTGAAAGCTGTGAAGATGGTCCCCTGTTATTGTTTCCCTTGTTTTCTAATACTTCTTATGCCATTTCACTTCAGCTTGTCTCTCCCAGGGGTTGTCCATACTGCTGTTTACTGCACCCAAGATGTGCATTTTTGCATCTTTGGACAGATGATGCAGCTGCAAATGCGAAGCCATCCAGGGGCAAACCCTGGAAAATCCTCTCCAAAAAGACTCGAGCATTTACCCCGACTTTTTTTTTGGCAGCAGAGGTGGCTCCGCAGCTGTAAAAAAGCCCAAAAACATTTTTTTAAAAACCGTAAAAACGGTGTGTGTGTGTGTGTGTGTGTGAGAGAGGAGAGGAACAGTGCCGTTCCTCTCCCCTTTAACAAATATAAATTTAGGAGGACTGGACAACTTCTAATCTATTTGGGAGGACTGGGCAACCCCCATGCGGAGCTGCGCAGATTTAGCTGTTTAAAATTTAAAAGGGGGGGAGGGACAGCCCCGTTTCTTTCCTACCCCCTCCAGGGACGAATGGCCCTGTTCCTTTCCTTCCCCCCCCCCCAGTTCCTTTTTATTTATTTTTTTAAGAGTTTGAATATGTGGAGGACCGGGCAACCTCCAGGAAAAGGAAAAATCACACTAGCCTTCCTTCCCATGCAATCCCCGGGAAGGAAGGCTAATGCGGATGCAATGTGCCTACCAGCACCAGAGCACCTCCGTATAGCCGAGGGCCCAGATAGTTCTTTGCAGTTCTCCTGTTCTGAGCTTCCAGAGTGCTCCACCGTGGACTACATCCCCTTTCTCATCTTGGGGAAGAAATTATATACATTAAACATAGTTATGAAAAGTAACTTTAATTTTTCTTCCAGGGACAGAAATTTCCACCATGCTTTGAAATTTAATCCCAAGTTCAAATCTTTTCTGACAAATCATTTCTGACTTGGTTCTTGTGAAGAAGAAAATGGTTATGGAATATATTAATGGTTTTACACTTGCCCAGTCCTTACCCACAAAGGAAAAGAATAAGAAAGGAAATCTTCATGCTACAAGAACAACTGCAGAAATGAATTCACCTCTACTGCTTTGCTTCAGGTGGGTTGGGAATAGGGATCCATTAGAGCAATACTTCACAGCATAATTAGAGGAAAGTGGGGTTTCCTCCTACCTTGCTTTCCTAATTGTTTTTCTCACCTTAAACCTGTCCATGGACTGATAATTTATTTTGCCCTGGATTTAGGAGCCTGGCATAAAAGGAACTGGCTCACCAGGCGGTCTTTTCCCAAGTGTGTCCAGCGCTAATTTTAACAGAAATGCTTTGTACATATAATTATAAAACCAAGGGCCACTAAGTGCAGCCACGGAGCAAAATCTCGACTGTTCTCTATTCTGTTTTAATTACGAAGCCTTAGAGCAAAAAATTCTGTTTCAAAGCCAACTTGCTGTACAGGCCTCAATAGAGTTAAAGGAGAAACATTTTAAGCTGATGAGCTGACACTTGTAGAAGCAAATATATTAAATAAATCATGATTCGTTTTTGGGGCTAAGGCTGACTTGCATCAACTCCTGGAAAAACCAGATCCTTAATGAGTGACAGTTTGGTGTTTTCTGTCACTTCCTACAGTAATGGCCCCAAGCTGACACTGCTCTGTGGGAGTTTAATACTTCTGAACAAAAGTTTTTTTGGAGTGAGATAGACAAGGTAGAAATCCCAAGGTGACTGAAAGGAATGTCTAATGACTGGAAAGACATATTTACCGGCAGTCTGTATGTAAGCTGTGACAGTTGACAGGGCTTGATTGTAATAAATATAGTTGATGAAGAGCGGACTGACAGGTGAGGACAGCGAGAGAGAAAGAGTCAAAAGAGCCTGCATTGGCTGAACCTTATTAACCGTAAGTTGGTAACAAAGCCCAGAGTCATAAAAGAGGATATCTTGAACTGAAGCCTAAACAGTGAAATGCCTCCGATTCGCATGCTGCCATAACAGGCTTCAATTTGTTGACCTTTCTTCCAGCTACTTCAGCGGTACATGTTTTGAGCGGTAATTCACACCAGGGTAGAAAGGAAGTGTTACGGGCACCAAAGAGACAGACAGATAGATAGAATGTTATGATTAATTCCTCGACCAGAGATCTCCCTGATCAAGGATGTAATTATTGCTTCAGTCTTCCAAACTTTTTGGAGCACTTTGATCAGAGGATATGTTATGTACCACTAGGGCTCTGTAAACGATGAGAGCTTGCTTCTGAAAACAGAATGAATCCTCCACTCCTTCAAAAGAAATTAGCCAAACATCCTGGGATGTATTTCTTTAGTAGTAGAATCAAGAATCACTGACCCTGAAAATTGAGATTACTCTGGCATGTTAAATCATGACACTTTTGGGACAGGGTGGGGGAGTGGGGCAAGATATTCATGCCAGGATTTGAACAATAGGCTTTCCATGGGTGTCGTACTTCACGTATCCCTCAGAAAAATGTAACCCACTGAAACTAAACAGCATCCTTTCTTCTTACTATCATATGTGCAATTAGGCTTAGCATTAACCCTCTCTCATACCCACCACCCATTTTCACCTATGATCATTAGGAAGTTTTTTGCAGGAATGAGTGGTTCATGTGGTGCATTTTCTGCTGATGGATCGAACGGGTGCTAACTCTGATTATTTTTTTATGAAGGAAAGAAATGGTACACTAAGTTGCCTGAAGGAAAGCAAGCAAGAATTACAAGATCTTAATGTGAAGGTTAATAAGGCACAAAAGAATCCTGCATTCTAAACGGCTGCTGAATTTTCTATCCGGTCTCTCAAAAGGTCTCTCCCCAGCTGTAAAAATTAGCATCTGATTTGACAGCAAAGAACACTTATTTCTTTTAAATAATTTCACTTTTAAGGTGAAAAATCAGTCATTTTTATTGGCATCTGTATTTAAAAAAGCCATTAAAAGAAAAGAATAATAAGATCTTGTGATTTGACAAGGAACGCTTCCCGGTTGCATACCACGGTAGCTTCAAGTAGTACTGCCACAAAACCAATTCAAGGAGGTGCTAGGAGGGGGGGGGGGAAACCTGATGAGGCCATGTGGGCACACGACAAAGGCCTCTACAGCAGCACAGTTCTTATACGTCAGTCATTGTAACGTTCGCTTTTTGTTGGCTGCCTGTCTCCCACAAGGCCGCAGTTCAGGCAACTTTGCTTAACACAGCTACCTTTCTTATGGTGGCAGTACTCAAACAGGCAGCCATCAGCATGGAAGTGTCAGCCTAATTGACACACACACACACTTCAGTATGCACAAACAATGGACCTGATTCCCAGTTGCCATAGAAGAGTGTAGTGTGAAGTCTCTTGCATTAGATGAGGTTGATTCACTACTGCTAAGAATCTATATGTAATGCAAATATTCTGTCAAATCTATTTACTCTCACTCTACTTGGTTAATGTATTTCTATACAAACACACATGTACTTTCCCTCCTCATGCATACTATGCCTGTGATTAGGCTGAAATGAATACCCATGTCTATGAAAAATCTGATTTTGCATTTATTGACTGACCCAAATAAAAGCCCCGTTCAGATGACAAACTGGGTACACAGCCCGTGTGTGTGTGTGTGTGTGTCCAATCTCCATGTGTACGGCCAAGTCCCTGTACAGAGCTTCTGTGC
This sequence comes from Elgaria multicarinata webbii, assembly GCF_023053635.1. NCBI lineage: Eukaryota > Metazoa > Chordata > Lepidosauria > Squamata > Anguidae > Elgaria > Elgaria multicarinata. The sequence continues at coordinate 65,026,843 of NC_086178.1, forward strand.
ATACTACTTAGTATTTGCTCAGTCCCTGCACGTGTGACCTTTCAAAAAAGCAGGGCTAATATGTGCTCCATGATACTGTACATGATTCCCACAGACCAATTCACCTTTGCCAAAGATGGTAATGACAGGCACCATCCTGTCCTGCCCCTGTGCCTCCACTAATTCTGCTACACTAACAGAATCGACTGCTAGCACAACAGGAACTAGCAGTTCCTGAAATAACCCTGGAAATGAGTGAAAACTCTCATTTCCAGAATGGGACAGGTCAGCAAAGCTCCCTTCTGCGAGCTCTGCTGACCTGCTCTATTCTGGAAACAAACATTGCCACTCATTTCTAATTGTTCCAGGAACTGGTTGATACTGAGCTCTATCACACCAGCATTGGTGCACTGTCATCCTGCCTTGTTTTGCCCTGTGACCCTCACACAACGTTGTCCCTGTCCTTCTGTCATCTCACCTCTTCCCCTCCGTTTTCCGAGTTTTTCTAGGGCAGGGAAAATGTGGCATTTTTTCTCCATGTGGGATAGAATCACCTTTCCGTCCCCATGTATTACCATCCTCAAGCCATGTTGCAGAACTTTCTTTCTTGCGGGCATCTGCATTGAAGGGCGATCTTGCTGACGAAAGAGGAGGGCATACTGAGTTGTTTGAATGACCAGGCTTGTGCTGAGTCACTCAAACGTACTTCCGCTGCTCCAACCCCACTCTCATTGCTATTTCTTCCCCTCAAAAGGCAGAAATGGCACCTAATTGATCAAACACTAAATCATTAAAACAGTAGACAACAAAACGAGAGCAAGGGGGGAAGGTGCCCATGTCCATCACAATGTCCATCAACCACATGAACCAGTGAACTGAAGGGGGAAGAGAAAGGGGTAGGGAAGGGTGAGCGCAGTGGCGATACCAGGAAGCGTGAGCCGGCACAGGTGAAAAGGCAAACAAGGCAAAATAACGCAGGAACGCACACATGTGAAAGTGACCAGTGAACGTGACCAGCAGTTGACGTGCTAATGAAACAGAGGTGGGAATCGTGGATGCATACCAGGAAAAAAAAGTAGGTGTGATGGAGCTCACTCTTGTGCTAGTGATCCATTCCACTAGTACACAAGCAGTGTAGGATACTACCCATAAACTGGCTACTGTCATAAAAGCTACTACCCTTACCACCAGCTTGTCTCTTTTTATTGGATCTGCCTTTATTTAGTGCAATTTGTGGAAATGTTTGTTTAAACCTCGTGCTCCTTTAACCTCTCCTTTACTAAATTCTCTTCCTCTTTTTTAGCCTCTTCTTCTGTTGCCTTTTCCTGCTCTGCTCCTGCAAACACAGAAACCTGCAATTCAAGACAAAAAGACCATCAAGCATATCTTATTTACTTTAACTTCATGAAGAATGAAACTGAAGTTTAATTTGCAACTAACTCCACTTCAGTTCATGACTCCATTAGATTTGAACTCTAATTTCCCCCCAGAAGTTCATTACCAATTCATAGATGGCTCTCTCCCTTACTAGCCCCACTTGTCCAAACACATTCTGTTGTGGAGGGGACTAGCGATAGAGATGGCTCTTAGCCTTAATGTCCAGATGACCCTCCATTGCCTCCAGACTCAAGAGAAATGAAGACCCAAATGTTTGATAGTCCATAGCCTTAAAATAGAACAATGGTATTTCTTTGTACACTTCAATATTCTGGTTTGCTTGTGTACATTTCTAGTACTGTATAATTCATCTAAATCAGGTTGCCAATAGAGAAATGAAAAAGAAAGTTTGCCTAACCAAAGTAGTGTGACTCATTCTACGGAGTTACATTAGCATGAGGCAATATGATGGGCACATGGTGCTTGTGAATAATAATGAATTTTGAATAATTGAAGTTCTAATGATTGAGCGGGTTCTTTTCCTGTCTACAAATAAACACTGTTGTAGTGATACAAGCCGAATAATCCCAATGGACCCACAACCTACTTAAAAGTCTGTGTATGTGCAATTTACTGGCGGTGGGGTGGGTGGGTTTCGATTTACCAGCATGGACATGAAATTCTGGGTTTTAGATATTTTTAAAAGTCAGCTGGGAGAGTGAGAGAGAATTTTATTTTTATTTTCCCTTCAGTGTTTGGTAGAAGTTAATGCCCAGGGCCTCGGCTACATGACTGCTGTTTTCTCCTATGCAACTCACTCATAAAAGCCTGCCAAACACATTGGTTCTCATTATATTCCCTGTCGTTATAATAACTCCATCAGAACACCCAGAATGTGATTCACTCCTGAGGACTGGGGTTTTTTTTTCTGAAGAGATTGAGAGAGAACATGGTTCTGAATTATGAATAGAGTGAAAGATGTTTGGGGATGGATGTGTAGGTCACCTATCAATGTAGTCAAAGCATGGAATATATCAGGTGATGCCTTAAGGAAACGGGGGGGGGGGGAGGGGGGACCCCTGCATAGTGGGCCTATACTCTCTCTCCTGTAAAATAGCAAAGCTCAACAGTTCCTCCAAGGAATATTTTGCCCCACTGTGTTCCAGGCTTTTTACACCGAGTTTGATTACAATAGTAACATAGAATTGATTTCTGGGGCTTAGGACAGTTGGCAAACTTGACTAGACTTAAAATAAAGCTCTTTGATTCCATCTGCAAAATTAGAGCAGATTTGATAAAGTAAAGATGTATCCTTTGAAGTATTCCCTATCAACGTAAGTGCTAAGAACACTTGAGTGAAGGAATTTTAACAGTTTTGAAAGCAGTAGCAAAGGAACATCAATACGGATTGCAGCTGAGGGCATGCCCACAAGGCAGAAGACTAACTGCATCTATCCTGCAGGCAAGAAGCAATTGCTAAAGATTTCAGACTTTTTAAAGTTCAGAGTTCAACTCATAAAAACTTTATGCTTAACTTGTGATAGGTTTCTGCTATGCGGTTTCGTTTTTGTTGTAAGACACACTCAGGTACAGGAGGTTTTTGTTTTTGTTTTTTTAAAGGGAAAACTCTTGTTTGGCTGTCAACATAGGAGTAAATCAATAAGCCCTCTTCTCTTTCTTCAGCATCAAAATCATGTCTAACGAATCGACCATGAGAGGAGAGGGCATTACATTTCTTGTACGGGAAGATGTGCTCACTGGGAAGGGCTTTACTGCAGACTTTGGGGGCAAGAAATAATTCCCCTCACTCAGGTAATATGGAGTGGTGGCCATGGAGTCTGTTTGTCTTATCCTATCCTATAGGCACCTCTGAAATGGTGCATATTTTTGATAAGGCCAAGCCAGGGAAGTAGCCATACCTGAATCTTGTCCTGGAGTGTGTGAAGTTGGGGGAATGAACTGGAGAAGTACATAGAAGTTACTGTTCTGCTGACACGGCAAGAACAGAAGGCTGGTCACCTAGCATTTATACCCGGCTTGGCTAATCTAGAATCTTCATGTTGCCTGCCAATCACAATCTTATTCTCTTCTTAGGCCTGTGAGTATTCAGAGTACAAAATAGTTAATCTAGCCAACAAGGCTGTTTCCAGGGCGGGGCGGGACAAAGTGAGCAGGTGACCAATTGAACACCAATTGGCTCCCAGCCAGCCAGCCAGCAGCAGCAGTAATGCTGGACAAAGCTTGGCCTACAGTAAAGGAAAGTGCTGCATTGACCAATCCAGGCTGTAGCTGGACTGCCATTTTAAATCACAGTATTTTTCCTAGTGTTGAACCAATCAGCTTTGTGAGGTGCACAGTCAACAAGGGCATTGGAGCAGTGAGAGGCTTGCCTTCAGTGGTTGTGTATCCCGAAAGTAGTATCTGGCTGGGGGGTGGGGAGGGAACAAGCAGTTCTCTTTCCTTAATTTTTCCCTCTGACTTCTCCCCAACCCCAGTCAGATACAAGCAGAGATGCATGAGATGAGGGCTGGATCTACACTACTGCTTTAAAGCACTTTATGGCAGTTTTGGCAACTGTATATGGAGTGTGTCCTGGGCCCCAACAGTTGTCAAAACTGTTATAAAGAGCTTTAAAGCAGCAGTGTAGATCCTGCCGAGTTTTTGTACTGTACTGCTTCTCACTGTTACTTCTAACAAGTTATAGAGATAGGGGGCTGTGAAGATGCTCAGTGAAAGAAATGGATTTTGGATAGTTTTTTGCATAGCTCTGATAACATTACCATCATAACTCAATGTATCATTTTCCAATGGGCTGTTGCCAGGTTCCAAAGATTGCTTTTCTGTGTTGTTGCTCCCAGGATGCCATTGTCATCATCATTCTTTGTGGAAGTGTGGATTCCCAATCCCACTGTTTTGCACTCATCATCTTAAAGTCTCAACAACATTTTCTCTGCGCAACAGGAGTTGTTTGTGGAACAGGAGAATGTGTGTCCAAAGAAGTGTTTTTGTGTGGCAATGTGGACTCTCTCCTCACCCCTGTATAAGCAAAAAGTGAAAATGTGAAAGTGGGTTCCAAGTTGCAGGTTGAAAATAAGAGGTGGGTATTGAGTCTGAACAGATTAAAGACCACTGGCTTAAAGGATGCCTATATTGTGTCCCATGCAAACATTTAAATTTCCTTCCAAAACAGTGACACTGATAAATGTTGCAATGTTAAAAAATAAAAAATAAACTTAAAAGATATCAGTATCCTAGGAAATTCATGTCTCCCCCTCTGATAGACCATGCGGCTCACGAATTAATAGCAGTAGCATGGGAGCGGCATGAAATTGTACCTCATCTATAGCACCAAAATACCTTCAAATGGCCCTATAAGCCAAGTTAGTTAACAAAGCTATATGTTCCCTCTTGTTTCCTATCATTCTTATTAACCTTATTCACACACACTCTATATTCATGGAGGATATGATGGATCTGGTAGGTTCAGTTTAATTGCTGAAATAAAGACTATGGACCTTGGTGGTCTCTTTCAAATTCTCAGCTCTTTGGGTCACATTTTAATTGGGGAAGGGAAATAATATAATAAGTTTTTAATGATTCGGGTTTTGGATTTGCTCTCACACTCTTCTAAACTTGGGATGCCACAGTGGTAGATTACAAGTCCTGGAGATGTAATGGATATATCTAGTATCCAGAATCATGTGGTACAACATTATTCTTTGCTGGAAATCATTTAATAAATTAAATCCTAATGGGGGGAAATCTTATATTTTGAAAACAAAGAAAAGTAAGAGTAGGAAATCTATGAAACCTGTGATAGTTACAATGGATAGGAAATGAATAATTCACTCACATCTTTTATGCACATTAGAATGAATGACACAATTATAAAAAATGAAAATAATGGCTTTTTAACAGTATGGCAATTGATCTTAGAAATATTTTTTGAAATTGGTGATAGAAATCTTCTGAAACTTTTATCTTAGAAATTATATAGAACTTGTAGTCATTAATATACTGCCACACACACACACACACACAGAGGAGCTTTGGGGGAAAACACCATTTTCTAATTCCATTCACCCACCTGTAATATGGTAATGGTGATGATGATGATGATGTTTTATTTATAACATTTCTAGGCCTCTTTTAATGGCAAGAGCCTTCATGAGGTAAATTACAAAATAAAAGCCAATGCAATAAAATTTCTTGCAATAAGGAGCAAACATTAATCAAATCAATAATGATGATGACACATTGCTTCAAAGCATTGTGAGGATGACACATAAGATAATGACTGAAAACCATGGCACCTTAATCTTGAGCATTGCAGTGAGCACACATGAGCTCTTAATCACAGGGCAGGGGAGCCTACGTGATACCATGGACTCCCCTCTTCAGTTTTCCCCCAACATGAAGAAAGCAAGGGGTGGATTGGGGCAGCAGGGGACAAAATGGTGGGGTTGGGGCTAGTAGGCACAGCCCCCTTTCTTAGGGTTTTTGTACACTAGGGTTTAATACTGCACCTCTTCCAGGGTTTTTGCTTCTGGATTCTTTGCGGGATTAAAGTTGGCTCCTTTACACATGCTTTTTTTTTTGTGGGGGTGGTCTCTTTCTCTGAAAATTCTATATGTTTCATTATAAAGCCACTAAATGGCACTGTGGTGTAGAGCAATTATGGTAGTTCACATAGAGCACTTCATGAGAAGATGCTGCACTTTCCCCAACCTTAAAAAACTTATAAAGGTTATAAAGCATGGGAGAGGCTCTGCAGGTTGATGGCATCAAGTAAAAGTCATACTAATTTCCGTGAGTGACCAATCACCAGCGCATGATAAAAACCTCATGTAGAGATGTCCTCAGAAAGCCCAAATAAGGCTCACTGCAAATGGATTTCTATTTTTATATTCAATTTAAAACAGGCATTAAAATTTAGGCACTGCATTTTAAAATCTTCTGAATGTTCATTTTCCAGCTAAAATTTTATAGTAGCTAAATTCAACAATCTTCAAAATTCAAGTTTAAAGGTCTAAAGCAGTTCTGCACATCAGAGCCTCCTTATCTAGAAGGGTCTGCTTGATCAGACTATGGCTGATTTTGAACCCAGGGTTTGTTTCAAAGTTTATTTAATACATGTACTACTCCTTGAGGCACCTTACAATTCTTTGTTTTAGTTTTGACATTGTATGGATACATAGAGTTATAAATCTTGGTTTTCTTTTTCTTTCTTTCTTTTTAAAAAACAAACAAAACAAAACATCAAACTTAACTTTCCAGGTAATCTTTAAAGCAGCTGACTGTCGGGCATACTGTAAAATCGTCTCCTTGCTGAATGTGAAAGGTTTGCTCCTGTGAGGTGTGTCTCCTCGTGAATTCTGTGAAAGCCAATAAATAGGGGCTGATTCTACAACCCCCAGGCGGCACATCTTAAATAGTCATTAAAAACAATCATTACGACTCGAAAGAGCTGCAACTGGCTTCTTTTGGAATGCTTGCTTATAATTAGGTAATCCTTTTTCAGAATCAAAATGAATGTGTAATCTGAGAACAAAGCAAACAGTTTGAAAGTTCTGAGCTAGCTGTGCCAAGATCTAATACATCAGACAACCTCGAAATTAGTGCATAAATGAGAACTGATGTGTGGTGGAGGAAACAATGCCTTCGTGAAGCAGGTTTACCCAGCGCAGTAAACTCATACGCTTTGTTTTGAGGGCAGGAAAGAAATAGCTTAACTATTCCTGAAGAAACGCTCCCTTTAGAGCAAGGATGCACAAGCTTGATGTTCAGCAATCTGGATATACAATAGATGGTTCTTTCATTGATGCTACCCTGTTTCCCCGAAAATAAGACAGTGTCTTATATTAATTTTTGCTCCCAAAGATGCGCTAGGTCTTATTTTCAGGGGATGTCTTATTTTTCCATGAAGAAGAATACCTTATATTGCAGCGAGGGGCAAAACTGGAAGTAGGTCTTATATTCGGGGGGATGCCTTATATTACAGCGAGGGGCAAAACTGGAAGTAAGTCTTATTTTCGGGGGATGTCTTACTTTCGGGGAAACAGGGTAGCAGTGGCAGAAAAAAACACGGATGATCTGTATCAAGATATCTGGGGAAAGGAATAGAAAGTGGTGGGTAAATCAGGAGGGAGAATTTGTAGATGGTATGGAGGGCAGGACACTCTTGGGAGAGCTGCAGTGCAGGCCATGGGTGGGAACCGCAGCTTATACACTCCTGTTTTAGAGCCTCTTCATACATTCATGTTTTATCAGTGGAGGCTGGTAGCTTTGAGGACAGTGGGGCAATGAATATACTCCCAGTTTCAGTCAGAACCAGTCAAAACTCTAAAGGAGTTATCCAAGGTGTGAACAGTTTAGAATTCTGACTAGTTCTGCCTGAAACTCAGAGTGGATTCACCACCTCACTGACATTGGAGCCATCAGCCTCCACTAGTTTTCATGTAGAAACAGGGGCAGTTTATACCAAGTTCTCCAGATAGAGGAGTCCTAGGGCGACCGATTAGCAGGTATTGAGCAACTATTCGATCTTTTCTTTCTTAACAGATGTTCCATTGTAAGAAAAAGGATATGAGAAGTCAGGGGGAAACACAAGAATGTTACAAGAGAAAGACAACTTTGTCTGGACCTCCCATAAAATTCTATGAAGGAGAAAGCATGATAGGGGAAGAAAACCTTCATCTGGAAGCACCCTACTATTTGTTGGTTTAGCCCAACATTGCCTAATCTCACTGGCAGTGTCTCTCTGAGGTCTTAGTCAAGTTTTTTCCCAATTACAAATTGTCTGGTCCTTTTAACTGGAAATACCATGGGTTGAACTATGAACTTTCTGTTTATCCAAAACATGCTATAAGTGTATACCTAAAACTATAAAGTGTGAATGACATGCATGTCTTCTAAACATATATAGCTCTCAGAGGAGCCAGGATTTACTTCCAGTGGATTGTACAGTCAAACCCAGTTTACCCACCGTAATGTTTTCACTAACACCCCCCCTTAGGTTCAGGACAGTTTTAGAATTTGCAAGATGTAGCACATGTGTGAAAAGGATATCTAGTGGATCAGTTGCTTGATAATATAAATGGGAGTGGGAGTTAAATGGAAAGAGTTTGGGACATGTCAACTGTGTGAACAAGATACTTCTTCATCAACATCATTTTGAAATTAGTAAATTATATAGACCAAAAATAATCAAAATCAACAACAACAACACATAAACAATCAACTTGGTGTTGCTGGTTTGGGCTTGATTAATGGTTTAATTTGTTTTTAGCTGTGTATCTGACCACTGCCCTGAGATCTCAGTGATATAGGGCGGGATACAAATATTTTAATGAATAAAAATAATAAATAAAAACCATCAAAGAAAGACAAAGCACAATTTTTTTATTGTGAATATCAACAAAATAAAATAGAAAATGCATCATGAAAACAAGAAAACAACAACCATACACTATGTATATAGGATTATCGTCATTTTCCATCATGTGTACCATTCGTTAAAGAAAAAAAGGGAGAGTTACAGAAAGGTTTCAAGGAAAGCAGACCAGATATCAGTGTATTTATCCACTTTCAGGTTGCATCTATATAACACCCGTTCAAAAGTTAATAATATTATTAGGTCCTCAATCCATTGCATTATGGCAAGTGTGGATTTGTCCTTCTAATGTGATAGTATAAGTCTTTGGCTGTCATAAGGGCTCTGAAGATCCATCTGCGCTGACCACGGGTTAACTTCCAAGAAGCCAGTAGGTAATTTAGGAAGACATGTATATTGTTCCATATTATAGGTTGTTTCAACACAAAGTTTATCCTAATTGTTACCTCCTCCCAAAAAGGGGCAACTACGGGGCATTGCCAAAACATATGAGTTAAAGAAGCATTAGATCCATTACATCCCTAACAATTGTGCAAGTTAGACAAACCCTTATTAAAAAAGGCATTGTAGAGTCCACTAAACCTGAAACAATTTTTTTTCTGAATAAGACATAACCTGAGATCCATAGAAGCTTCAGGTGCAGATGCTAGGGGAAGTGTCCATTGGTTAGGCAAGATAGGGCATTCCCATTTTCTATTCCAATCCAGTCTTAAATGATGGGTATCATATTTACTTACTGCTACTAAACACACACACACACACACACACACACACACACACACACACACATATATATATATATATATGGGTCGTGGATCGACGTGTCAGTTCAGCTGTTATAAGTGTTTCTAACAGTGCTGGAGGCTCTGAAGCTGTAAAAGCAGCTGGACCAAACCTAGATTCCAGCAGGTGTTGCAATTGCAAGTATTGCCATTGAGCCATAGCAGGTAAATTATATTTAACACACAAGTCTGAAAAGGACAAAAAAACATCATCTGAGCCTATTAATTGATCCAAAGTAAAAATCATCTTATCCATCCATGTCCTCCACAGAAATGCTTTCCTTCCAATTCTTAAATCTGGGTTTCCCTATATAGTCAGTTTTGCATGAGAGAATGGATCAAACTGTAATTGACATGATATTATATGCCACATTCCTTATATAGCACCAAGTACATTATTGGTGCTATATAAACAAACAAACAAACAAACAAATAGATAAATAAATAAATAATCCCTTTAGCAGCCAAAATTGTAAGAGGGGGGTTACTTATTTTGATATGACAAGGATCCAGTGCTATCTTATTGGGAAGAGGTTCTAACTATGGTGGCAGTTCTGAGGGAGCAGAAGAAGACCAAAACTTAGTACAAGCCAATAGGTTAGCCCGATGATACAAAGCTAGTTCTGGAAAACCAAACCCACCTTTTTTAACCATTGGATTCTTAGGATAGGGTTTCCCATACAATAATTCGTATGGGCTAACTCCCAATTTGGCTCTAGGGGCTATGCAAACCCTAAGTAGGGCAAGGGGCAAAGCTTCTGGCCATTTTTTAATGAGTCTCTTCCCTTCCATTTCAAAGATATTCGAGGTGGGGAAGAACCCCAGAAGAATTTACAAAACAAAGCATTAAGTTGTTGAAAATATTTGCCAGGTATAAATAACAAAGCACAGAATTATACAACACTCAATTACCCCTTTAAAGAGACCTTGTCAACCACCCTTTCAAAGCGGGGACTAACTGGATTATTTCTTACCCAACCATCACTCTCACTGAGAGATAAACCAATGCAAAAAAAGATGGTCAACCACTCCAACCGACTACCATTTACTTAAAGGTCCTATGCCTTCCATAATCTTATTTATGTCCTATGTCTTTCAAGTGACAAAATGTGTAGAATCTCTGCCCAGTCCACTTGACATTCCAGCTGTTGTTCTCTCAGCTGTTGCTCTTCTGCAAACTAAAAGAGGGTCCTCACTGCTCCTTTTTACATCTCTTAAGGATTCCCAACTCCTGCAGATATCCTTGGCCTGTGACCTGCACTGCAGGTGTTGTCTTCAGCTGCACACACTTCTTATATATATCCTGCACAAACGCTGTTGCAATTTGGGTGCATAGAAAACTTTTTTTATTTGCCTCAGCATTTACTGATCTATATTGTTATGATTTCTACTATCCTGTTATGGTTATACTTTGTTTTTAGCCATAATTTATATTGTAATGTTATTGTTGCACACTGCCTGGTTATGTTGTACATGGTGGGTGATATAGAAATGTTTTGAATAAATAAATAAATATGCTCTTGGTAGCTTTCCACATACACCATTAAAAGTAAATCATCATCATCATCATCATCCTTGTGGCTCCCAAATAGTGAGCCTGTTCTTGAAGAAGGCCACATTCATACCAATTCTAGCCCACATGCACAGGGCATTCTGTAGGATAGGCTATGATGTTACTGGCGTCTTCTCCCTCCACACCAGCCTAGGTCTCGCCACTACCCCAGCTGTACTCACTTCTTATATGATGGAGGTAGCTTTCCAAGGTCCTCCAAAAAAAAACAAAGCAAAAAAACAAAAACAAAAAACCCACAACCTCTTCCTGGCCTACAAGTCCTACCAGTTTTATTAGTTAATGAAGGTCATGGCTGCAGGAGCTCTATTCAAGATCAGCAGGGCATAGTATTAGTACCTCCACACCAGGCCAGCCCTCTCCACAGAGTGTTTAGGTGGATGAGTTGACTAGAGGAAACTGGAGGGTTTGACTACACGTATGGCAGACTGGTTCATGGGTGTATGGTGGGGGTTGAACTTGCGTGAGTCAAACATAAGAACTGGGATGACCTGAAGCTGCACTTTAGGCATTAATTGGAATCTGGATACAAAATTATCTTGGGACCAAATGATAGTCCAGTGAACCAAATACAATACAAAGATAAAGATACCCCCCAAATATAAAGAGAATACAACCACTGCTACCTCTGAGTATATTTCTGGCTGTCTGATTCGTGCTGTTGTGTTGGCTGGTTATGCAACATTCTTGCAAAAACATCATTGGAAAGTTAATCCTTGAGAAAAGAAACCACGGATAAATTATAAAAGTGGGCTGAACTAATCGAAGGGGCCCAATTTGAGAAAAAAAAATGATCGAATATTGTACACAAATAAAATGAAGCTTGCGTACCATGACATATGTTTCAGATTAGCATTGTTTTTACAAAGTCATCAAGCACTGAGACTGTGCTTTGGCTTAATTTTGGATTGTATTTTTACTGGTAAAACCCTGAATATTCTAATAGGATGTAATAATTACATCTGTATTTTTGTGCTGATTTATTCTTTAATGTACTTTATGCAGTGCAGATTTGAAAGGCCAAGACTTTGGATGTCCCACCCTACAGCACCTGCAAGCTACAGGCAAGAGGCCATCTGGTTGACTGAGAGAATGCAAGACTCCTTTACTGAGAAGATCAGATGGTTTTATTTTTTTGTTTAAGCACCTGCAGATATTTCACCTGGGAGTTTGAACCTATTAAGGTTCTTGTAATTGAGGCAAGAGATGATGTCGTTTATGATGGTACATGGGTCGTGGTTGCAGGGGGGAGGAGAAGAGAGACAGAGAGAGTATAAAAGAGAGTCCGTGGTTAGATGACAGGAAATCATATTTCCAACAGAGTTTAGGGAGTGCATTCTTTGTAATGGGGTTAGCTAATCCAGATAGTAATAAGGATAGGAAAGTCAGCAATCATAATCACATTTAATGGATTCCAGATGGGGAAATATAATTGTTCTCATTATCATTGTAAAACTCCAAGGAAATACAATCCCAAGATACTTTTGCTTGACAAGCAAGCAGAGGAAAAAATGACACCAGGCTGTAGTTATGCAGATAAAGTTGCCCATTGATTTCCTATTTATTATTTTTGGTGGTGGGGGTTGCTGTTGTTGTTGTTTTTAAAAAAATCCAATTCTATAATATCCCATTTCCAGTGTAATGGCGTGATTACCACTCCCCATTGAAATATAAGTTTAAAAGTAGATGAAATGGGCTTTTATCTGACAAGTTCTCTTTCTGATGCATGAGGTGGTGGCTTGTAAAAATATTGTGGGGTGAGTTGAAAAAAGAATCAGAAAAAAGAAAAGAAAACTGTGGCTTTTGTTAGACTTTCGTGCTCCATACAATCTGCAACACACCTAAAGAGAAATGTAGCTGGAGAAATGCTCCTTTCTTGGGTGTAGCTGCTCAGTTTTCTTTGGATTGCAAACTGGAACTAGTCCCAAAGGTCTATTTGATACTATCTCTTGTCTTTCACTATACTGCCAAAGCATGTCCCCCATGTCCCCAAAAGCATGATAAATGGAATGGCTCTATAACGTGACTTGAGCAGTATCCTTTATAAACCCTGACTCTGGAATTGCTTTTTTCCTAAACTAGGACAGGTTCCATAAATTTCGAGAAATGTCTTACAGCAGGACTAGTATAGTCTTAAGTGACAGACTTAACTGGAGTAATCAATAGAAGAATCACTAAGTACTATCACAATTGCAGATTTAAAATATAGAAGTTTTAAAATCAAAATGCTCCCCCTCCAAAACCTGATCTCATAGTTTTAAAGGACACATGGACACCTCTTAATGCAGGCCATCTCTTCAGAGTTCAATGCAAAATTCTGAGGGGTTCCAATGCATACATATCACAATCAATAAAGACTTGGTTTATATCATTCTCCTCCATTTTAGGGAAAATGCATTGTTCCAGATTGTGTTCAGTGACTCCTTGCTGGAGCAGATTACTCAGCTCAAAAAAGCCAAATGTGTTTCAGGCTACACCAGGTCAAAAACACACTAGGCTTTTTGAATGTATTTGTTTGTTTTGACTAAACTAATGAAACACACACTTACAGACTGTTCTTAGGGGTGGATGAATCTATTTCCAGTCCATGTTACTTTCAGATATCATGTTCCTGGTGGTTCCACATGGACCTATGACCATCCCAACTGGAGTCAACCAGGAGAAAAGCCTTCAGTATAGTGGCCCCCTTCTTATGGAACTCCCTAGCATTGGAGGTCAGGCAGGTGCCAACATTGTGTTGTTTGTGGTGCCTCCTGAAAACATTGTTCCAAGAAGCTTTCCTGCAATGACCAGTCATGGTTTAATCTGCACCTGCTTTTAGCGACATTTTCATTCTTTTACCTCATTTGTTCACCGCTCCAAAATCATCGCATAGGGAGCGATACAGAAATATTGTAAATAAATAAATAAAATATGTTTCACCTGTATTGTTTGGTCCCTTATTTTGGTGGATGATTCCTTTATACAACAACATCACAGTCCTGCGGAACATAATGGGCATCCCTTTCTGTATACACCAATCATTTAATCAAGAATACCATCTTTGCTCAAAACATGATAACTTGCACACATCCAGGAGTGAAAGGTGGATTCACTTTCATGTAGAGAGACAATTAATATGTGATAAGAAATTTGTATCCAGATTGGATCTCTTCACTTAAATTAATTGGGAAGTTTTGTATAGAGGAGATCCCTATGTGCGTCTCAGATCCTACACCTGGAACATATTGCTGGGCTGGGGTGCCTGACTCCTCAGTGTCCCTAGTCTGGCAATTGTGCCCTCCCCACATCTACAGATATAGAGAGCAGGCAAGAAGTAAAATATGATCTATACAACAATTCAGATTTTACCATTGGGGGAAAAAACCTTCTAGGGCTTAATGAACAACATAAGTACTTATTTTATACAGCACATAGTCAAACTATGGAATTCACTACCACAAGATGAAGTGATGACCACCAATTTGGATGGCTTTAAAAGGGGGTTAGATAAATTGGAAAAGGCTATCAATGGTTACTAGTTCTGTTAGCTATGTGTGATCTCCAGTATCAGAGTATCCTGTAACCTGGAGAACATGGGTGGAAGGCTGCTATTGCACATGTGTTCTGCTTGTGGGTTTCCCACGGGCATCTGGTTGGCCACTGTGTGAATGGAATGCTGGACTAGATGAGCCCTTGGTCTGATCCAGTATGGCTCTTCTGATGTTCTTATGTTCTTATTCAGATCATGTTTTTTCTTCTTTTTTAAAATAAGGCAATGGCAAAATTGGTTACTGTATTCAAATTTGAGCATTGCACCTTAAAATTATAATGACCATTACTAGTAGAAATATTTTCCAAAATGACATCCATTCTCCATTTATTTATGATAACTCTGTTCCATAACATGATGCATAGTATTCATGGTGTGTGTGTGTGTGTGTGTGTGTGTGTGTGTGTGTGTGTTTTAAAAAAGTACAGAGGATTTTGACACCTCTCTCTTGCACATGTGCATACACACACACACACACACCCCACTCTGCTTTCTTCCTCCCTCTTAACATCCCCAAACTGTAATAGAAGTGAAAAGCATTAAAGTGTATGTCTCTGTACTCTGACTGGATCAGAATCTTTATTTTACAGGAGGTATCCCTTGGAGAGATTCACATCTCAATTACACTTCATATTCTAGTAAGACTTGCCTGGAGATAGGAGCCATCAGACTTACAGAATTACTTGATCCATGGCAGAGTTGAAGTATTGCTGTTGTACTTTTCTAAAAACAAGAAAACCTCTTTTTAACAATGTTTGCCTTTCTTTCTTTTACCTATAGGCAGTAGGGAGAATATATATCCACTCATGAGCTTCTTGTTTTTTTTATAATACATGCCCTTTAAGATTTGAATTGCCCTATAGTATTCAATACTCTTCACACTTTTTAATTAAAATTGAAAATTGGTTTCCATGGAGAAATATCTTTTTTAACCCTATCTGTGTAACGATGTCATGTATGTTGTATTAAGATGTACAACTCACATTTTACCATGAATAGAAGAATAAGATTGTATACAAGGAAATACCAATCCTGTTTATTAGAAGAGATTCCTTAATTAAAGTATGTAGTGGAACAAGTCTAGGGTTGTGATAGTTTTCTTTCCTTTTTCCAACACATGTTGGATCACAATCTGGATACATATGAGACCATTCACAAAACTGGTTTAGAATGGTGTATTATTACTTTAAGAGAATGGCCACCATTTTTACATTAAATCATATAGTCAGATGAAATCAGAAGAAACTGTTGTCCTGAAATTATTTGGAACCTCAAAAATATTAATACACTTTGCTACCCAGAACTCACAGTGCATGCTCTGAGAGTTCTGGGACATTTCTACACAAGGCTTATATTGCACACTCATGATTGGTCACTTGCACTTTTTGGTGGATCCTTTAAATGATATCACCAACCTCCAGTCCCCCTCCTCTGCTTTCTTGCCATTATAGCAGCTTAATACTCAGCAGGTAAAACATGATAAGAGATTTAATCACACTTTGAAGCACAATAAATTTCCATTGACTTTCCAAAATCCTGCTATATTGCGGTGCCATCCAGTGGGTGCATAATAAACCATATCGAATAGGGGTGTGCACTCCGCCCTGGAATTATCTGGTAACCGCAAACATCCTTAGAGCATTCGATCTTGCAGAGCAATGATTGGCTGCTTCCAAACCCATTGATTAATATCAGAGCGGAGACGTGCCCAATCAGAGCTTCTAAAGTCTCCATAATTATCCTGCTCTCTCTCTCTCTCTCTCTTGTGTGTGTCTAAATTGAATATCTCTATATTTGGAAGATGCTGAGTGGAGTGAGGGGTAGCTTTGATATTGACTTCTGTGGCTAACCAATTAGGAATTGCCAGTGCTGGCCATGACTGTGTTCTCCTCCAATCACAGTGTTCAGGGGAGTGGAAACATTAACTGGCTGCTGATCCTGGCCATGGGTTGGGGAGGGAGAAAAGGAGCATATTTCTGCTCAGATAAATAGAAGTCAATCATTCACATTTCCACAGTGTGAAAGTGCTGCTGGGCTGGCTGGCATGGTGAGTGAGAAAGCTTCTATACCTGAGTCAGGTACATACAGGGTCTTTATTTCAGTGGATGGGCTTCCAGTGCAGGGGTGGGGTGGGGTTTTGGTTCAATAGATCTAGAGGGCACCAGGTTAGAGAAAGCTGGAGAGGGCAATTTTAAAAAACAAATTCCTAAAAAATTAAGGCATGAATGGATCTGATTCAGACTTGGTGTGGCTATAGCCCCCCTTAAAACTATCACCTTGCCATGTTTCATCTCTTTATCTATAAAAAAAATCAGATATAAGCATTTTTGTTAATTTCAATTTTAAAACTTTCTAAAAATCAAAGCATGAACTGATCTGATTCAAACTTGGCAGGGCTAAAGCCCTTCTTAAGTGGTATCACTGTGCCAAGTTTTATTTCTTTATCTTTAAAAATGAGGGAGCTGTAACCAGTTACCTGAATATTGAATGGTTCTTCGACAGGCAATTCGACAAGGCAGAGAAAGGGACCCACACTGGAAATTGAGGCAGAGAAACCCCTCTATGGAGCTCCAGATTGAATTTTAAGGCAGAGAAGCACTTTGCACACCCCTAATATAGAACTTGCCTAGAACAAAACCCCACCAGAAACAATCACCTGTAAAGGGAATGATCTTAATCCAACAAAGAATCCAGAAGCAGAACCCCTCTGTAAGGGTTTTAGCCTTGTGTAGAGAAACCACCATAGCCAGGAACTCTGGGCCAGTGAGCACAGCCCTGTTCTCATCCTAATGCAGGGTGTCAAACTACTTTTAGCACAAGGTCCAAATTCCTTTGAGGAGAAACTCCCAGGGACTGCATTCCAGTCATGGGGGTGGGGCCAAGGCTAAAAGGGGTGGGGCAAAGATTCAAGCATATTTTAGTTTAAAGCCTTTATTGCCATTTTAAACTTTTGGAATGGGGAAAACATTGCATAAAAGCTAGAAAAACACATATAATTGGTGGTATAGAAAGGGGGTGGGGCCAGGGGAAAGGGGGTATGGCCTTCTGCAAAACCTTAGAGCTGGATTGGGACCCCAGGAGGGCTGGATCTGGTTTCCAGGCCTGAGGCTAAACAGCCCTGTCCTAATGCTGATGTAATTGTGTGAAGGGAATATAGCTTTTGGTACATCTCCTCACTGATGGTCTGGCAATATCAGAACTCCTCAGCTTAATTAGACAAGCTCAGGGATTGCACAGCCCCTCGGCTCCCAAGGGTCAAGAGTTTTACCTTGAGTTGTCTTTTAGACTAGCTTTGGGCCTGCACTGTTTCCTGGAGCATTAAATGTCTTCCTTTGAGTTTCTTTGCATAATTCTGTCTGAGCTGTGATTAGTGTCTAGGACTTGGATATAAAGCAAAGCGACATGCTTGATTTTTATGCAACTTGCTTAGCTAGAGTGACCATATTTTAGAAACCAAAAAGGAGGACAATATGGCTGCCCTCAGGAGGCATGGCCACCACAACATGTCCAGCCCCCAAGGGGGCGTGGCCTTGGTCAGTATCCATTATCAGCATCCATTGTCAGCATCACCATCATTAGCAGCAGCAGCATTATCAATATCACCATCATCCATTATCATTATCAGCATCCATTATCAGCATCACCATCATTAGCATCATCATCATCATTATCAATATCATCATCAGCATCCATTATCATCATCACCATTATCATCATCACCAATATCAGCATCAGCATCAACATCCATTATCATTATCAGCGCCATTATCATCATCACCATCATTAGCTGTCCTCACTGCTGCTGTCCTCCTGGTTCCGCTGCTGCTGCTGTCCTCTTTCGTCACCTGGCCGGGTGGTCTGATCCACTGCCGCTGTCCCGGTACCTCCGCCACCGGTGGCCGCCACCTGAGTGGTCTGGTCCACCGCCACCAGGGCGGACAGTGAACTGCCCCCTGCCCCTTGGCACTCGTCATGTGCGACGAGACCCAAGAGGCGGGGCTCCGTCTTCGCTCCCCATCCTGGGCGGCTGGGCCTGGCCCAGCTGGCTGGGGCAGGGAGCGAACTGACCCCTGCCCCTTGGCTCTCGTCACATGTGACAAGACCCAAGGGGCAGGGCTTTGTGTTCGCTCCCCATCCCAGGTGGCTTGTCCTGGCCCAGCCAGCAGGGGCAGGGAGCAAACTGCTGTGCTGACACAATTGTGTTAGCACAGCGGAAGGGCTAGATCGGCCCTAGGGGGAGGCAGGGTCTGGGAGATGCTTTCCCAGAAGTCCAGGAATGTGTCTTCCAGTCACCGCCCCCAAAGCTGATCTCGCCTTCTGCTGCGCTAGATCGGCACCGTGGGAGGGCTGGAGCACCCGTTCCTGGAAGTCTGGAATGCGTCTTCCAGCCCTTTTCCCTGGTGAATTGGGTGCCAGTCTTGGTTGGCCCGGAGACCTCCATTTTTCCAAAGGTCTCCAGGGTTTCCTGGTGCATCTGGTCATCCTAGCTATTCTGCAAAAGATTTTCCTCCACTGGACGTGCACTTGGATATGAAAATCAAACCTCATAAAAATGTGATTCAACTCTCCATTCTAATCCAACCGAAACAAAGGCCCACTAGACATAAGCAATATGTTTACGGAACAGGGCCAGTGTCAAGTGTGGACATAAATGGGCACCTGCTGAGAATCCACACCTCAGCAGGGGCCCCTGGCAAGAACTTCCTGTAGTTGCTGTTTCTCTTCACCATGGCAACCTGCTTGTTCACCTGCCTTTCACTCTGGTCCAGCCAACATTGATGGTGAGAAGGAGGAGCAGGGAAGGCCATGGCCTACTGGCTCTCTGACTGTCAAGCAAGCTGATGGTAGCAATGATGAGAAAGAGGATGAGGAGCCATAGCAGGGAGAAAGCAGACAGACTGAGAGAGAGGCGCATGGAGGCAGATTCAAAAACCTGAATCTGGCACTGCTAGGGATTTTTTTTTCAAATGCTAGGGAAAGTTTTTAAAAAATGGGCATAGGGATTTAACAGATATATTTCACAGAAATATTATCCAGCCACTTCTTTTTGTGAGGGTTTGGATCATCCTTTGCATTTTATTTCTTTGCACCTAAGCATCTACAGAAAAAAAAGTATTCCATATCTTCAGAGGTTTTAACAGCGTTCCCTTCATAGCAGCCAGGACCAACACTCTGAATGTCAAATGAGTTGAAGGGCAGGACTGGAGTCTATTTTTAACATCAATTGTTTTTCCTCGTGAGCACCGGAAGTGACTTCAAGGACTCTAATTAAGCTGCCACTGCATGTTTTTTTTCCCCTTTGAATTTCCATTACCTCTATGTCTTTTGTCAGAATACAGATAGAAAGTTGCCAGCAGATAGGAGTATGGGGTCAAGTGCAACATTTACCCAAACATCTCTTCCCTGTACACCCTTCACTGGTATCTTATGGCACCAACCCAAGTGTGAAAAGGATTTTGAACCAAACTGGAATATTCAGAATGTCACTGAGTGTTGCTAAACTACATGAATCCCACTCAAAGGAGTTAAAAGCGTGCAAGATAAAACAGGGTACATTAACATAGCATTATCTTCACCTTGTAGATAAGATTATCTGATGTGAGGAAGTGGCCATCTTTTCTATTGATTCCATAGTGCTATATAGCAGCTGTTAGGAAAATGAATGGGTTGTTTAATGTTCCTTGTGAAATGGTCTCTAAAGCATACTGTGAGCAGGACAGATGCATTAGCAAATTAATTAGCCACTTTATTGTAGTTTACATTGATCATTACCAGGTATGTCTCTCTCATAAAAGACTTAAATTGCCGGCAGGTACACAACAAAAAAGATACTGTGGATATAAAGCACACACTCTTCCAAGCAGCATTTTCTCTTGTTGGTGGATAACAGCAGTTGCTTAGTCCCCCACCTCCCACCCCCGCCCAATGCTAGCTTGGGCACACTTCTGTTGTTTGAAGCTGAACAGGAAGGAAGAATGTTGGTGAATCATATATCATATTTCCTTCTAATAGTGAACTGAGGCAGAGAGTGACAACAGGACTGGAGGCCAAAATGGGGCTACTGGCAAACAAGAGGGAGATGTCATCAAGGAGAAAACCTCCCCCCCCCAAAAAAAAAATCTGACTAAGGGAACTGAGAATGTTCTGTAGCTGTGGAATGTAGAGTGATGGGAAATGCTGAAAAGATCCTGAGAGACAACAAGGTGTTAGAAGAGAAAAGTATGTGCCAGCAGCTTGCCCTGTGGCCTTAAGATAGCTTGCTGCCTTCAGGTGTATTGGAGGTATTGCCGGTGTTGAAGAAAGATTCAACTGCTAGTCTCGTTGGCCTTTGTACATGAAATGGGAGGGGTGTGATCTTATTCTTCTCAGGGAGCACAATATCTTGGGCTAATCCTGCAATTCTTCTGCAGTGAAGAGCATAGCTGGCAAATAACTAGTCCATTGAAAAAGGAGGAGGAGTGGTGGACAAAATTGTTGGGCGACCTTACTGGTGCTGGGCCATTTTTCATTTTTAAAGAGGTTTATGAGCATTTCCGTGATTGAATGGGGCAGCCACATAGAAAACAGGGCAGGTGCCATGCAAGCTACACATGCTGAAATTCTGTTTTTGACACATCTGTTTTAAAATGCAGGAGTTCTGTTCTCTTTTCCATCTGATCACCCTATGCTTGAGTGCATTACAGAGAAGTGCTCCACCTCTAAAGTAGAAAAAAATCCTTTGCAGTGAAATCCTTTACATTCTTCTCAGAAATAAGCTTCATTGAGTTCAATGGACTTACTCCCAGATAAATGTAAGCCTAGACTTGCCTATCCAGAAGTAAGTCCTGTTGTGTTCAATGATAATTGTATATAGGACAAAAATGGCACAGCCTTAATAGGGGAAGTTGTCTCATGCATGCACCATTGCAACCACAGCCAACTATTCACTGGTTGCCTGTAATACTCGGACAACTGCATTTCACATTTCATATATTTATTAGGTAACTTGTTGTCCATTCTGAAAACAATGTTTAAATTAGGAATGGGTAGAAAGTAGGCCTGTACACGTTTAGGAGTCCAACTGCCAGTATTCTCCATCACTGGCCATGTTGGTAGAAGCTTCTCGGAGTTGAGACCTACCTTTGGTCCACCCTTGGTTTAAATCTTCCAGAAACTGTGAACATAGAGAACTTAATCTGTTAGTTATATCAGTGGTCTTTACTGCAGAATGAATGTCCCTAAGACCAAGGTCCTAATTGGGCTAAATCTTATTTGGAGATAATTCTTGCTTTACCATTATTATTAGTTGCAGTTTAGCATTTGCAGATGTTCTTCTGCGTGGTCTCTGTGCATCACACACTATGGGCTTTTGCGCCTGCGCAAGACCAGTGTCGGGAACTTCAATAGCTGAGTATGACTTTTGGCAGGATCCCCGCCCACCATCCTACTGCGCATGTCCAGGGGGTCCCGCCATGCTCCTCAGTTCTCTTTCGACCGCGCTGCTACCAGCACGTCCGGAGCTTCGCTCGTCTTCAAAGAGAATATTAGCTGAGATTCTTACCTTATCTTATTCTTGTCCTTCCTTTCTTCTTGTTTTTCTCCTTTTCTCTTTATTCTCCTAAAAAAAACAAAAAAAAACTATTACTCTTCATTATTCTTACTTTCGGTTTCCATTCTAATGTCTGACTCTAACAAAGGACCGTTTAAAAGATGCCTTTCCTGTAATGGAAAGGTCCCTCTTTCTGATGGACACTCTTTGTGCCTCTTATGTTTGGGAGAGTCGCACATCGTTGAAGCCTGTTCGTGCTGCATGAAGCTATCCAAACAGTCTCGACGAAATAGAGCTGATCGACTAAAAGCTCTACTTTGGAAAAAGGCCCTTGAATCAGTTCATGAACCAATTCCGCAGGCCTCGACATCGACTGCCCTGCCAATATCTCCTATCATGGAACAACGGGTACCTACGGGCAAGAAATCCCATACCTTTGTAGCAGCTAAAAAGCTCTCAAAAAGGGCAAGGGATCATAAAGCGGACAACGGAAAGCAAAAGAAAAAACCTCGCCGAGAAAAGGAACCATGTCCTCCATCTCGCCCTCCGACGCCACAGGCACAACCGATACCGTCGGTACCGTCACCTCCGCCGCCACCGACATCACCGCCACTCCCTTCGGTACCATTACCTACGGCATCGATGTCAGAGGGTTAACTCCGGGATTCCCCATTATCGTCTAGGGCCATTCCATCGGCACAACAACCTCCCGAACAAGAGGTTCCAACTCAAGCGGCCGCTCGCCCTCCTTCTTACAGGTCACGCTCACCATTACGTGACTGGGACTCCGAGTCAAATTGGTCCATGTTAGGTCCGCGCGACTCGTATCGGCGTCGAGACCGAGAACCTGATCGCCATTGGGGCCAAGAGTTGGCCGTAGCATACCACCGTTCTCCATATCGTGAACGGCCAGTTCCGCGTGCGCAATCTCCACCACCTCCGCCGGTACCTCCCAGATTTGCATCACTACAGCGCTCACTGCAAATACAGCAACAATGCCATGATCGACGTAGATCACCCTCACCTTCTGATGATTACCAATCCGATTCATCTTCGGTTGTATCGGTACCGAGATCGGTAACATCACCAACTGACGCTGTCGATACAACTGAACACGCGTCTCCTTCCGACGACACCGACCATTTCACAGAGCAAATCATTCGTATGGCTCAATCTCTCGGCATAGATGCCCAACAACCGTCCGATGACGTTTCTGACCCTATCTTTGACTCCGCTTATCCGGATAGTACACCTCTGGTATCGATACCGCTCTTTCCGAGACTTCTGCATATTGCCCGACAGTCCTGGAAGACACCAACCACACTCGGTACCACATCTAAACGTCTCGAGAGTCTCTACAGGGTGCAGGAAAAAGACACTTCCTTTTTCTTTAGCCACCCTAAACCTAACTCCGTCATTGTCGAATCCTCTCAAGGCCGCTCCACTAAGACCCACACTACGCCTTCCGACAAGGAATCTCGTAGACTCGACATAATAGGCAGACGATTATATTCTTCTGCGGCTCTTACTATTAAGGTAGCCAACTATACTGCCCTCATGGCACGCTACCAGATATTTCTCTGGGACAAAATGGCTTCTCTGACATCACACCTTCAGGGTGACCAAAGAGAACTCGCCCAACTCTTCCACACCGAGGCAGCTAAAATTTCCCGTCTCTAACTCAACACGTCTCGTCATCTAACCGACTGCGCCTCCAAGTCGATGATTGGCTCCGTCGCCCTCCGTCGTCATGCTTGGCTTCGTGCTGCCGGCTTGACCCCTGAAACCCGCTCAAGGATCGAAGACCTTCCATTCGACGAGGAAGGGCTATTCAATTCCACCACCGACGAAGCAATGGATACCATTCAAAAAGCTCGCCTCACGGCACGGAAAATGGGAATTTCCCAACCCTCTTTCGTTCCGTCTTATAAAAGGAAGTGGCACCGCCCACAATCCTCTTTTTCATCGAGGTACCAACACCAACAGCAACATCATGACAAATTTAACCGCTACCAGCAGCAATTCAACCAACCTAAACGACAAATGCCTTCTCCACAATTCCGCCAGCCTCGTTCAAAATCGGATGCTTTTCCCAAACATCGTCTTTGACAACCACTCTCCTCCACTACTACCAATTTTCGGCTTCAGATTAAAACCATTCTACCACGCCTGGTCCAACATAACAAACGACTCCTGGGTTCTCACCATAATCTTAACAGGTTATCGCCTCGAACTCCAAGACATTCCACCTCTCGGTACCATAAAAATTACTTCCCCATCACAACCTCTCATAGACGAATCGTGCCTCCTCTTCAGCAAAGGAGTCATCCGCAAAGTCTCTACCAACATCACCCAAGGATTCTTTTCCCGGTACTTTACCATACCAAAAGCCGACGGTGGACTGCGCCCGATTTTGGACCTCAGAAACCTCAATACATACATTCATCCAAGAAAGTTCAGAATGACCACATTGGCTTACATCCTTCCCCTTCTCCGAGAAAACTACTGGTTCACCTCTATCGATCTAAGGGACACGTATTTTCACATTGCAATCCATCCGTCCCACCACAAACTTCTCCGTTTCGCCATCGGAACAGACGTTTTTCAGTTTACAGTACTTCCCTTCGGACTCTCGTCTGCCCCGAGGGTATTCACAAAATGTGTAGCACCAGTATGCGCACATCTTCGTACCCAAGGAATCACAGTTTTTCCTTATCTCGACGATTGGCTTTTGACAGCTCCGTCCCCATCAACAGCACGTCGAGACACCACATACACCCTCAACCTTCTTGCCTCCCTAGGCCTCTGTGTCAACAACGAAAAGTCAAACCTCCTTCCCTCCCAAAGCATCTCCTTTATCGGCGTCGAAATAGACTCGGTAACTTCCACAGCATATCTACCTCGAAAACGACTACTAACCCTCATTGCTCAAACACATGCAATTTGTCGTCGACCTTCTCCAACAGTCTGGGCAATTCAACGCCTCCTCGGCCTCATGGCATCCACCGTATACGTCGTACAGTGGGCTCACCTACGAATGCATCCTCTCCAAGAGTACCTCATACACTCCTACGACGGCACAACCGATCCACGGCGGACCCGCCTCATTATCCCACCAGACGTTCATGCCTCCCTACTTTGGTGGACACAACCACACAACCTCCGCCAAGGCATGCCCTTTCGACGGCCTCAACCAGACATCACCATCACTACCGACGCATCCAACCTCGGTTGGGGCGCCCACACCGATCACTTCAACGCCCAGGGCAGATGGTCCGCCAACGAGCGCAAGCTGCACATCAATGCCCTCGAACTCTTAGCGGTATACAAAGCAATCATCGCCTTCGAGCCAAACATCCACCACAAGCACGTCTTGATCCTGTCCGACAACACCTCGGTTGTTGTCGGACACCCACCATATCTGTCTTTCCACCCTGACAAGGTCACACTTCGGCCAGATCTACAATTCCTTCCAAAGGTTGTGACATCTTTCCATCTCAACCAAGATATCATTCTCCCTACTTTCTTCAAACAGCCTTCTTCTCCACTAGAAACAGCACTGTCTTGATGTCCGTCGAGCCCTTGCGTTTTACAAATCTCGAACTGAGCCATTTAGAACCTCTCCTCGCCTATTTGTGGCATATGGCAAGCCAAACCAAGGTGCACCTATATCTTCACAAAGACTTGCTGTTTGGATCACCCAGACAATTTGGCTGGCATACCAGCTCCAAAATTTACCGGTGCCCGACCACCTAACAGCGCACTCTACTAGAAGCATCGCCACCTCTACTGCCTTTTCCAGAGGAGTTCCAGTGCAAGAACTTTGTAGAGCGGCCACCTGGTCAAAGCCCTCTACCTTTATTAGACACTACCGACTAGATGCCAAAGCCAGAGCTGATTCCAGTTTCGGTAGAGCTGTCTTATCTTCACTTCTGTAACACCAACTCAACCAACGAGACTACCCTTGCTTGCTTGCTATTCGCCCATAGTGTGTGATGCACTGAGACAACGCAGAAGAAATGCAGGTTGCTTACCTGTAACCGTAGTTCTTCTAGTGGTCATCTGTGCATTCACACAACCCACCCACCATCCCCTCTTGTCTCGTTCAGGCTTGAGGTATGCTGCATTATATTGTGACACCTGTCACACATACTATATGGTTCATCATAATCGTACATATCCATAGACATGCATGTCTGTCTACTCACATATTACTGTGCCAACATGTATATATTTATATATGCATACACACTATTATACATTATGCATATATACATATACATATAGCTATCCTTGGCTCTATTGACCGCGGTCTCAAGGAACTGAGGAGCATGGCGGGACCCCCTGGACATGCGCAGTAGGATGGTGGGCAGGGATCCCGCCAAAAGTCATACTCAGCTATTGAAGTTCCCGACACTGGTCTTGTGCAGGCGCAAAAGCCCATAGTGTGTGATGCACAGATGACCACTAGAAGAACTACGGTTACAGGTAAGCAACCTGCATTTTTCTGGACATCTAGCTATGTCAAGGGATAACAATGGGTGAGGGGCAGTTTAAACACTTAAAACTTGATTTCAATGGATGAAAGTTTAAGAACACAGTTAACTCTATCAATTAAATTCATGTTCTCTTTAAATTATTGTTTTTTGTTGGATTGTTGCTAGTTTTATTTTGCTCAGGCTTGAACTTTGACCAGATAGTTTTGATTATGTTGGACCACCTTCATCCATGCTGTACATATATTATAAAAAAAACTAGGGATGTGCTCCGCTCCGATTAGGAGCGTAGAAGCAGTAGCGGATTGGCCTGCTCCGCCTTACCCAGAGGCGGAGTAGGAGCGGACCGCGGACCCCCTAGAAGCAAGGCGAAGAGAAGCGACCATTTTTCGGAGCTCCGAGTTCAGTCGGAGCGCTCCGGTCGCCATCTTGAAAACATTTCGCCATAGGATTGCATTGCGGCAAATAATCGCGCATAACTACGTTGTTTTTGAAGCTATCGTTCTGGAAATTCTTGTGCACAGAGAGTCGTGGATGGGGGTCATTTTGAGACCACTCTCACCTCTCTGCGTGCTGTGGTTCACGTGCAATATTTTTTTAAAAATCGGGTCAACCGCGGGGCTCAAACTGCGTTTCGGCTTTTCGCCCATAGGATTGCATTGAGGGAAAGAATCGGGGATAACTGGGGGGGGGTTTAAGCTATCGTTCTGAAAATTCTTGTGCACAGAGAGTCGTGGATGGGGGTCATTTTGAGACCACTCTCAACTTTCTGCATCGTACGGGTCGCGGGCTAGAAGTTTTTTAAAAATAGGGTCAACCGCGGGGCTCCGTTTCGGCTTTTCGCCCATAGGATTGCATTGAGGGAAAGAATCGGGGATAACTGGGGGGGGGTTTAAGCTATCGTTCTGAAAATTCTTGTGCACAGAGAGTCGTGGATGGGGGTCATTTTGAGACCACTCTCAACTTTCTGCGTGCTGTGGTTCACGTGCAATATTTTTTTAAAAATCGGGGTTTGGGTTTTTTTTTTTTATTATTATTATTTTTTTGGAAGCGATGACAGGCACATTCAACTCCCAATCCTGATGAGAATTCATCTCCTCAGAAAGCATCCTCCTCCAATCCCAGCGTTGGAGGGGGGACTAAGGCAGACCCACCCTGAGAACTTTCTGTTTTGTGTCTCTTTGTGGGTTGGCGTTCGTGGAGGGAACACTTACTTAGCTAGTGCTCCTGCTTTGGAGATAGATTAATTTAATATAGGTTTAGTTTGGCGCGTGTGTGTGTTTGTTTGCTTCTTTCTGACTTGTAGCTTAGTTTGCCCTGTGTTTTCCCCTTACTTTGATTTAATATAAACTTTATTTTTGAATTTTGGAGTGTGTGGTTGGGTTGGTTGCCCCCCCCCTTCCCTGTATTAAAGCCTGACTGTTCTGCTTTTGTGAAAGCTTTCTTTTGAAAGCATACACACACTTTTTGTCCCATTTCCCTACATTTATATTCTTAAACATATTTTATTATATTCTTTCACATAGTCCATTAGTATATATTCTCATACATATTATATTAGTATTCATATTTTGTTCTTCTTATAGTAGTGGTTGGTTCTTTTTCCCCCTCCCCTCTCTTAAATCCTGATTGTGTTTCCTTCTATCTTCTATATACCAAATATACCAAAAAAATTGGATTCTCTTTTTCTTCTCTGTGTAACTTCGACGGAGTGGGCTGCTTTTGTCAAGTTCAACAGGCAGCCACAGATTGAGCATTTTGGGGAAAGCATACGCACACCATTTCCCTATTCTTAAACATATTATTATTATATTCTTTGACATAGTCTTAGTAGTCTATTAGTATACATTCTCATACATATTAGTAGTAGTATTCATATTTTGTTCTTCTTATAGTAGTGGTTGTCCCATTTCTTGTCCCATTTCCCTACATTTATTAGTAATATTCTAAAACATATTATTATATTCTTGTAGATATTCTTAGTAGTATATTCTCATACATATTAGTAGTAGTATATTTTATTGTTCTTGTCCCATTTCCCTACATTTAAACATATTATATTCTTCTTATACATATTCTTAGTAGTACCTTATACATAGTATTAGTAGTATTAATATTTTGTTAGTCATCATGAAAAGAGAAAGCAGGCGTGCTGAAAGCAGCAAGGCTCAGTCTGCCAGCAGGGCTTCCTCTCCTCCTGTGAAACTCAAACGGGCAACTCCTTGGCTGACTGCTCCAAAACAGAAGCAGGACAAGCAGCAGGCAGAGCCACTCTCTTCTGCAACTTGTGCCCGGCGTTCTCTTTTTGAGGGTGGGAATGGGAAAAGTGCCCGTTTGCAAGAGGCACGTGGCAGCAGTGCCATTAGAGGAGGAGGAGTATCCCCAACTCCTTCATTCTCCTTTCAGCCCACGAGCCCGCTGATGGACCTAGACGAGGTCCTCAGCACAGTGGAGGGGGGGGAGGAGGAGGAGGCGGTGGGCCTCCAGGATGTGGGGGCTGAGGAGGAGCAGCAGCAGGCCGAGGCTCTCTCCCCAGTCTCATCCCACACCCCTGTTTCTGTGGCAACACCAGAGAGCTCAGGCGGGCAATTGGTGGTGTCACCACAGAAACGAAAGACAAGCATCGTGTGGGACCACTTTGAGTTGGGAGCGGATCCCCGCTTTGCTGTCTGTCGCCACTGCAAACTCAGCCTAAGCAGGGGTTCATCGACAGGGCATTATGGAACCAGCAGCATGAAGATGCATCTTCATAGGCAGCACCAGGCGATCTTGCTGGGGAAAGAGGCGGGCAAGGCGACTGGTTCCAGGGGAAAGCCGAAGGCTGCTGCTGGCACTGCCACTCTAAGCTCTCCATCTCCCATCCCCACAAGGGTTAGGCAGGCAACCCTGCAGGACATGGGGTGGGGGAAGTATTGACCCACAAGATGGCGTTTTCCAATGCCCACCCAGGGTGCTACTGTGTTGGGGCATCTGCCGGGACTGACTCCTCCCCAATACTAGATCTATGACATGTCACTCTGCCTGCCCCTCTGCTAGCCTGTCCTCCTCGGTGACCGACTCGCTGGGATGGTTTGCGTTTGCAATGCGTGACTAACTGCAATGCTGGCTTAGAAACCAGCCATCACTTCCTTGTGCCCCCAGAAATGCCCGCAGCCTGCCTGCCTGCCTGCCCGCCTCCCCCGGGGTGCTGCTGTGGTGGGGCATCTGCCAGGACTGACTCCTCGCCTACTCTGCCTGCCTCTCTGCCCGCCTGGTGCCTG
The DNA here is from genome assembly GCF_023053635.1 of Elgaria multicarinata webbii. Classification (NCBI taxonomy): domain Eukaryota; kingdom Metazoa; phylum Chordata; class Lepidosauria; order Squamata; family Anguidae; genus Elgaria; species Elgaria multicarinata. Next base: position 65,056,760 of record NC_086178.1, read on the forward strand.
GTTTGCTCCCAATCGTCCTCCTCTGTGCCCCTCAAGGCGTAACTGCTGGCTTAGAAAGAAACAACCAGCCATCTTTGCCTCACTTTGCGCCCACTTATGGGTTGGTTTGCTATGCGTTAGTGCTCAAGCCATCCTTGCGGCACTACAATGCATGCTGCCTGCCTGCTTTCCATTGATGGTGCTATATAAATAAATAATAATAATAATAATAATTCTCCCCTTCCCGCCTTGCAGCGATGGTGTATGTGTCTTGCTTTGACTAAGGGGAGAAGTCCTTCCTGCGCTCACTTAGACTTTATCAAATTCAATAATCCCTTTTTCAAATGTGCCAGAAGATTTAGGGTTATCTCGTGGCATGTTGGGATTGCCTTGGAACTGGCCCCATTGAGCTGTCTGCAATTGCAACTTTAAATCCCTGACATACTGGAGTGTTCAAATTTCAAAAGTTCCCCTAACATCAGGGGATGATGGGATTGCCTTGAAACTTGGTGTCCATGGGGACACATGGGTAAGCTGTCATGGGACCAAAGGATAGGTTTCTAACGTGCAAATTGACGTAGTTGTAGAATGGGACTTGATTTGGGGTGAGTTAAAAAGTTTAAGCCGCGCCAAAAATCAGGGGATGATGGGATTTGCTTGCAACTTGGCGTGCATGTGGACACATGGATAAGCTCTCCTGGTGCCGAGTTTGAGGTTTCTAACATGCAAATTGACGGAGCTATCCCAAGGGGTGTGAATGGGGTGCCCGATTTTCATAAATTCCCCAAAAATCAGGGGATGATGGGATTGCCTTGAAACTTGGCGTGCATGTGGACACGTGGATAAGCTATCATGGTGCTGAGTTTGAGGTTTCTAACGTGCAAATTGACGTAGTTGTAGAATGGGACAATTTGGGGTGAGTTAAGCCATGCCAAAAATCAGGGGATGATGGGATTTGCTTGCAACTTGGCGTGCATGTGGACACATGGATAAGCTCTCCTGGTGCCGAGTTTGAGGTTTCTAACATGCAAATTGACGGAGCTATCCCAAGGGGTGTGAATGGGGTGCCCGATTTTCATAAATTCCCCAAAAATCAGGGGATGATGGGATTGCCTTGAAACTTGGCGTGCATGTGGACACGTGGATAAGCTATCATGGTGCTGAGTTTGAGGTTTCTAACGTGCAAATTGACGGAGCTATCTAAAGGGGTGTGAATTAGGGTTATGGGAGGTGCGTTAGAGGGTAGAGCCGCGCCAAAAATCAGGGGATGATGGGATTTGCTTGCAACTTGGCGTGCATGTGGACACATGGATAAGCTGCCCTGGTGCCGAGTTTGAGGTTTGTAACATGCAAATTGACGGAGCTATCCCAAGGGGTGTGAATGGGGTGCCCGATTTTCAAAAATTCGCCAAAAATCAGGGGATGATGGGATTGCCTTGAAACTTGGCGTGTGTGTGTATACGCCCATGAGGTGTCATGGTGCCAAACGTGAGGTTTCTAACTTCAACGGAAAAAAAGTTGTTTACTTTTTTAGCTTTCAATGCAAGCCTATGGGGGGGCAAAAACGGAGCTCCGGATCCGATCCGGAGCTCCGGGCGGAGCGGAGCGGAAGTGGGCGGAGCGGGGGCGGGGCGGAGCGACCCGCTCCGAAAAATGGCGGATCTGCAAGTGAAGCGGAGCGGGGGGTCCGTGCACACCCCTAAAAAAAACACCCCAGTGAAATTAGACGTTAAGCACTAGTTCCTGTATGGAATCTATGACATTGTATAAATCTGGATGGCTGTAAGAGGAGAATTAATCATAATATTGCAAGAGATGAAGTGTTTGGCATTCATATAACCATCTTTCAATTATCTTCGACAACACAGTCTTCTTTGTCTTGCATGAAGTGGGCGAATACCATTGAGGTTTTATCTATAATGAATCAGCCACAGGAGATACAGTATTACAGCATATTCATGACTCTTTGACCTCCAGCAGTGATAAAAGAAACATACAGTACAGAGAAAAAGACCTCTGCTCCTTTGCGAAGCTACGACGATGGTCTCTCGATAAGTGGCTTTTGAGCATCATTGGTAGTCTGAAAGAAAAGTGTTGTGATATTTGGTCATTGCTTAATCTACCAACAGTTGATGAACTAAGTATTTTATGTGATTCACCTTGTCTTTATATAATGTGTGTGGTTTCTATATAAAAATACATATGAACATCCCTTCTATAAAATCCTTAACCAGAATAAATCATGATTCAACTGAGAACTCTTTGGCAAGACGGTATTTGATTGGAACAATGTCTTTTGGTGAGAATAGACTACTGTATTTCTTCGATTCTAAGATGCACTTTCCCCCCTAAATTAACAGCTCTAAAAATGGACTGCGTCTTAGAATCGATGGCGTCTTAGAATCGAAGCAATACGGTAAGAGGAAAAGAGGAAGCTCCTGCAGCAGCCTCGAGCCATGCGAGCGAGGAGCTGGCTGGGTAAGCGCCTGTTTTTTTGTTAGGCAAATTTATTCGTAAGTCCCATCGATTTCCATGGGACTTGCGTGTCATCGTCCCCTGGTGCACAGACAAGTAAAGAGTGGGACAGGAGAGTTAAGTTTAATTTTAAGTTTAATCCCTCCCAATCCCCTTTCCTTTTGTGTCATGTCTTTTAGATTGTAAGCCTGTGGGCAGGGACTGTCAAGAAATACTTTTGTAAGCCGCCATGAGAGCCTTTTTTGGCTGAATGGCGGCATAAAAATCCTTAAATAAATAAAATAAATAAATAAATAAATGTTTACTCTTTGTTTCAACGCCCCCCCTTCTTCCCACGCAAACGGCAGTTTCTTCTCTCACAGAGGGAAAAAAGAAAAGGACACAACCATTAGAAGAAAGCGCGGGGGAGGGGGAAGTTGGCTGGGCGGTGAGGGAAGTATTTCTTTGATTCTAAGATGCCCCTTTTCCCCCAAATTAACATCTCTAAAAATGGGGTCCGCCTTAGAATTGATGGCATCTTAGAATTGAAGAAATACGGTAGAACACTGTGGCCTGTAGCCTTAAAGCATGTGCAGCACATGGCCCAATAAAATTATCAACTTGTCTACTTTATTGCTGAGCAGCATTCTGGAGGTTTAGAAAGCTTCCCCTCCTCTCCTGTAGTTCCTAAACAGGTAAAACGAATAAAAATAGTGCAAGCCCAGATGTGGATCTGCTCAACGTGTTTGAACCCTGGAGTCCACAATATTTTACTTCATCCAATGCTAGTTCCAGGGTTATGGCACGCAGTGTGTGTGTGTGTGTGTGTGTGTGTGTGTGTTAGACAAGATGCCATCAGTGCATTCTCTGAGTGGCCACCCTCCTTGCCACCGTTACCTGCTTGCCCTTCTCTCAGGACCAGGTAGGTACCACCTCCCAAAGAGAAAGACAAGAGGGCAAGGCATGTGGAAACTACTGCTCCTATTCACTCTCCTCATTGCTTGCTCAGTCTTAGAAGGCAGTTGAATAGCAGCAGGAGAAGCATGGCTACACATATATTTCTATAGGCCAGTGCTGTAGCTGTCAAGGCTGATAGAGCTGATCATCCTTTCAACACAGCTTGCATTGTTCTCAGAGATCCAGGACCAGGGGCCTTGCTGTCAGGAGCCATGAGGGCTTGAACTGGGGCATCTGGCTGCCTCATATAGTGAATCGCTTGCAGCATCTGCCTAGTACACGCAGGCCATGAACTGGCTCTGCCCACAGAGGCTGCCTCCTGGACAGGAAAGACTTCTTGTTTCAGTTAAGCCTGCCCTTGCCTGAGCTGTAAGGTTTCCTGTATCTTTTGATTGCCTTTTGGTCCTGACTTATTTATTTATTTATTTATTTATTTATTTATTACATTTTTATGCCGCCCAATAGCCAAAGCTGTCTGGGCGGTTCACAAAAATTAAAACCATAATAAAACAACCAACAGGTTAAAAGCACAAATACTTATTCTTTGGATTTTTCTTCTGGCTTTGTCCCATGACTCCAACTCCAGCTGTTCCTCAGTTCTTCTGACTCCAGCCTGTTCTAGGCTTTCATTCCTGACACTCTCTTTAGCTCAGACGCTGTGGGGCAACTCTTAGCTCCTGATTCCTAGCTCCTAGATCATCTCAGACTGCTGCTGATAGCTCAGCCCTGGGCTTTGTAGGCAGCATTCTTGTACATGGGCAGGTCCGTGCCCACAGATGGCATGTGTGTGGAAATTGACTTCGGCATAAGCAGTGGATTGGAATAATTGTTTTTATTATCATTATTATTACTATTATTTATTAATTTATTTCATTTATATCCCACCTTTTTTCCTCCAAGGAACCCAAGGTGGCCTACATAATCCTCCTCTTCTCCATTTTATCCTCACAACAACAACCCTGTGAGGTAGATTGGGCTGAGAGCCTGTGACTGGCCCAAAGTCACCCAGTGGGTTTCGATGGCTGAATGGGGACTAGAACTTGGATCTCCTGACTCCCAGTCCAACACCTTAGCCTCTACACCACACTGGCTCCTAATCCTAACCCTCCTTTAGTCATCCAAAGGAGTATTAGGATAATTACTGAAAGTCATCAAGTGTTGTGGCAAATATATGTGTCCTGGCAAATATAATATATAACAACAACCCCGTGCTATTCCTTTCCACAATATATTTCTGACAGAGGGCCTTGCTAGACCTACATGATAATCCATGTGGGAGGAGGGGCCAGCCCGCACTACAGACGTGATGGACTGCAGGAAGGACCTGTCGCATCCGCCATTTTTAATTTTTAAAGGGCTGGGTGTGCAGGAGCGCACCATCGACCGGTGTTTTTTTTTAAAAGGGCTCCCCGCTCCCCCTGGCTCCGATTCCCCCCGGCCGCGATTCCCCCTATCTCCGGTCCCCCCCCCTGTGATCTCCCCACCCCAATCTCTCCCCCTGCCCCGATGGGCCCAGCGCTCCTGCAGAGCACTGTGCCCCATCAGCTGCTTTCCCCAGCTACTCGCAAGTAATTGCGGTACCTGGGAAAAGCGGCGGACCGATCTACACATCCGCGGTCTCGGGCTCAGCCCAAGACCATGGGAAATACTGGGCCACAAGCGGTGCCGGTTATCCTGGGGCAAGGGAGGGTTACCCCTGCCTGAGCCCGGGATCCCCTGTGCATCATCTGGACACACAGGGGCAAGCCCGGGGCTTGCACCGGGCTAACTCATCGTCTAGCAATGGCCAGACTCTCCCCAGTTTGTTTTCCAACCATTCTATATCTTTTAAAGAGTGATTGCATCAGCATACTCTTTACATTCTGTTCATACAAATATTTACTCTTAGGGTTTTAAATTGTATCCCCATGTCCTCTTTATGTGTCATCCTAGTCAGGATCTAGGGTTGAAATAGGCAGCCACACAATCTCAGCAGATGAACAGCAGACAAGACCTTATTAGCTGACTAATTAATGACATGTTGGCACTGTTTCCCTGAAGAAGGGTCTGTCACACACCATGTTGGCCTTGCATACTTGGTGAAGAGACAAATATTACCCCCAAACCTGTTATCTTCCCTCTCTCACATTTCCCTATCAATCTGGTTCTTCTCTTCTCTTGAAACTCTTTTCTCTGTCTTTCAGCAAGTGTGAAACAATTTTCTCTTTCAAGGGCCTAGTGGCAAGCAGATTAATGAACCCTTAACACAACACGGAGCATGACTGCCAAAGAAAATGTCTGAAATGCATTCAGCAGTCCCCATGGTGCACGGTGTGAGGGGCAATTATAGAAAACAAAAGCTGCAGAGCAGTTGAGTTAAGTTTCCTGCAGCCAGAGGGTTTGCATCAGGCTTGGGAAACTACAAAAAGAGAAGGGGGAACTTTATAAGCAAGCGCCAGGTACCTTTTAGGACTTTATGGATACAGAGCCACAAAGTACAAGTCAGCTCCAGGAATGGAAATTGAGGTCCACTTTTTCCATAAGGGAAGAGATACAGGGGGATCCCCATCTATCTGGGTTTATTAATCCTCAATAGTTTTGGCCCATCATTTTATATTAAAGACTCAGGAAAACACTCCATTGTTTTTGAAAAACCGTATAAGGCTTTGTGGGTCCAGCTTGCTCTCTCAGTCTCTTAACACACTCTTGACTGGAACACTAACTCCTTGAAATGCAAAACAGATGGATGAAATGTGGGACTTGGAGGTATTTGTTTTGGAACAGTGTTATACAGCAACAGCAATAGAAGAATTTCCAGCAGCTGGGACAGCTCTCTGAGACTATCCAGTCTTCAGCACATAAGAGATCCCCAAAGAAATGTTTTTGGCTATCTCGCTGTTTGTGATTTGTGCATCAGAGGCCGGCAAACTCCAGCAAAACTGTTGGACGATGGACTCCAAAACTGATAAAGTAAATGTAGAGGCTTTATGTGTGTGTGTGTATGTGCGTGTGCGTGTTTAAAAAAACCACAAGGCAGTTTTGGTTTATAGTTTTATTTTCATGTTAAAGAAAGGGCATGGAGATTAAAGGACTGAACTTGCTAACTTCTATTTATTCTTCCCAAATACAGTCCGATTCTGAAATCAGAAGCCTAACCACCTAAGCCTCATTTTCCAGATCAGCTTCTGGACTCCTTGCTCCCACTCCCAAAGGATTCTTCTACTCAAGGTCCATGGGTATGGTTTTTTTTCTGGTGCAAGGGGCACATGCCTACATGTGCCCCATCGAGAGCATCTGGAGAGCCCCATCGAGAGCATCTGGATTAAAATAAATGGGGCAAGGAATAAAAAGAACATGATAATCGGAGTCTACTACTGACCACCCAATCAAGGAAAGGACAAAACTTTTGAGAAACAAATTGGCAGTGTTTCAAGGAAGTGTTATGTAGTAGTGATGGGGGTCTTCAATTAGCCTGATATCTGTTGGGAGACCAATACTGCCAAAAGCGGCCCTTCCAAGAAATTCCTGACATGTATGGGTGATAACTTTCTCCTACAGAAAGTGAAGGAAGGAACTAGAGGATCGGCAATCCTTGATTTGATATTGACCAATAGGGATGACTTAGTGGATAAAGTGGCAGTTACGGGAACTCTGGGGGGAAAGTGACCACGTCATACTTGAATTCTTGATTATGAAGGAGACAAAAGTTGAATGTAGCTATACACGTACTCTGGATTTTAGGAAAGCTGATTTTAATAAACTCAGAACTTTGATAAGTAAGGTCCCGTGGCAAGTGAGCCTAATGAAAAAAGGAGCGCAGGATGGGTGGGAGAATTCAAAAAAGGAAATTTTAAAGGCACAGTTACAAACAATTCCAACAAGGAGAAAAGATAGAAGACAACAGAGGAAACCAATGTGGCTCCACAAAAAGCTTAGAGATGACCTGAAAACAAAAAAGGATACATATAGGAAGTGGAAGGAAGGCCAGGCTACAAAAGAAGAGTAGAGACAGGTAGTGCAGAAGTGCCGAAATGGCGTCAGGAAGGCTAAAGCTGTGAATGAGCTGAGATTAGCGAGGGATGCTAAAAGCAATAAAAAGGCTTTCTTCAGATATGTGAGTAGTAAAAGACAGAGGAAAGAAATGGTGGTTCAACTGCTTAATGAGGATGGCAAATTGATAACAAATGACAAAGAAAAGGCTGAAGTGCTCAATTCCTACTTTGCCTCAGTCTTCTCCCAAAAGTGGGTCTATGACGCCCCCTGGAAAAAGTGAAGCAGAAGTTGAGGGGGCAGGTTTGCAGTTTGAGATTGATAAACAAATGGTCAAAGAACACCTAATTTCCTTGAATGAGTTTAAATCTCCAGGGCCCAATGAACTGCATCCTAGAGTAATTAAGGAGCTAGCAGAAGAACTCTCAGAACCTTTGTCTATTATCTTTGCAAAATCATGGAAGACGGGTGAGGTGCCGGATGACTGGAGGAGGGCTAACATTGTCCCTATTTTCAAAAAGGGCAAAAAGGAGGAACCTGGGAATTACAGACCAGTCAGTCTGACATCCATCCCTGGGAAAATTCTGGAGCAGATTATAAAGAAGTCAATTTGTAAACACCTTGAAATCAATGCAGTGATTACTAGAAGCCAACATGGATTTGTCAGGAACAAATCCTGTCAGACTAATTTGATCTCATTTTTTGATCAGGTAACCTCCCTTGTGGACTGTGGGAATGCTGTGGAAGTCATATATCTTGACTTCAGCAAAGCTTTTGACAAAGTGCCCCATGATATTCTGATTAACAAACTAGCTAAAAGTGGGCTAGATGGAACAACTATTAGGTGGATTCACAGTTGGCTACAGAATCGGACTCAAAGAGTACTTATCAATGGAACCTTCTCAAACTGGGGAGAGGCAACGAGTGGGGTACCGCAGGGCTCAGTCCTGGGCCCAGTGCTCTTCAACATTTTTATTAATGATTTGGATGAGGAGATGCAGGGAATGCTGATCAAATTTGCAGATGACACAAAATTGGGTGGGATAGCTAATACCCTGGAAGACAGAAACAAACTTCAAAGTGATCTTGATAGGCTGGAGTGCTGGGCTGAAAACAACAGAATGAAATTTAATAGGGATAAATGCCAAGTTCTACATTTAGGAAATAGAAACCAAAGGCACAGTTACAAGATGGGGGATACTTGGCTCAGCAATACTACAAACGAGAAGAATCTTGGAATTGTTGTAGATTGCAAGCTGAATATGAGCCAACAGTGCGATATGGCTGCAAGAAAGGCAAATGCTATTTTGGGCTGCATTAATAGAAGTATAGCTTCCAAATCACGTGAAGTACTGGTTCTTCTCTATTCGGCCCTGGTTAGGCCTCAACTAGAGTATTGCGTCTAGTTCTGGGCTCCACAATTCAAGAAGGATGCAGACAAGCTGGAGCGTGTTCAGAGGAGGGCAACCAGGATGATCAGGGGTCTGGAAACAAAGCCCTATGAAGAGAGACTGAAAGAACTGGGCCTGTTTAGCCTGGAGAAGAGAAGATTGAGGGGAGACATGATAGCACTCTTCAAATACTTAAAAGGTTGTCACACAGAGGAGGGCCAGGATCTCTTCTCAATCCTCCCAGAGTGCAGGACACGGAATAACGGGCTCAAGTTAAAGGAAACCAGATTCCAGCTGGACATCAGGAAAAACTTCCCGACTGTTAGAGCAGTACGACAATGGAATCAGTTACCTAGGGAGGTTGTGGGCTGTCCCACACTAGAGGCATTCAAGAGGCAGCTGGACAGCCATCTGTCAGGGATGCTTGAGGGTGGATTTCTGCACTGAGCAGGGGGTTGGACTCGATGGCCTTGTAGGCCCCTTCCAACTCTGCTATTCTATGATTCTATGTAATGACATAGAAAAGGGTTAGTTCTGTGTATAGGAGCAGCTGTGCATGACCAGATGGTCGTTGACTAGGATCCAAAATATAAAACATTTTAAGGTACTACTATGGGTTTCACAGTTGTGTAAATTGACATATTTGGGAAAGGTAATTTCCCCCTCTTGTATGTTTTTTGGACAGTTTGTATAGATGCCCTCAGAGATTTATTATCCTTCTCTGAAATCTAACTATCATCCTTTGAGAACTGATCAATACTTGCAAAGCACCTTAATATTAAATGTTCAGTTTTCCTATTCCATGGGAAGCTAAGAAACATCTCTTTTTACTAACAGCTCAAGCTGTTGTTAAGCTTGCAGACCTCCTAACCTGGAAAGGATTATTATCAATGTTATTTGGCCAAGAGCAGACTTTTTAAAAAACTTCATGATAGAAGCAAATGAAAATGTATGCTGCTAGAGAGAAGTACTGTTTTAATGCAACTGGGGAGATAGCGTTGCATATTGGCAAGTCTCCTGAAAACACAAGGACATATAGAGGGCAAGGAAATCTGGACTTTAATATTGGTGTAACAGAGCTTTGCTGAAAGCCAAAACAATTTCCAATTCAAAATTTTTCAATTTTGGCAATAAGCCATGTCCATGTTAGAGGAATTCCTGTTGATATAAATGCGTGGAAGAGTAGACAGAAACATCATAGCCATTGAAATTAATCACATGTACTTCAATATAGTTTCAGAGTCTTTGGTTTATGTTTCGGTATTGGTATGCTTTCTTTCAAAATTTAGTCTCCAACAATACTTTGATAGAGGAGTTGATTTTCCAGATGAATAAATGAGAGTATTCATTTTTCATATCTGGAAGTGCTTTGAGAATGAACATCATCATCATCTCACCATAGATGACTAGTGCTCTTGGATGGGCCAGTTGATATCAGAGTATAGGTGATATTTCCTTACTCTTTTGCCAATACTGTTATCTTTGTAAATATTATAGGCTGCCGAAAGGCAGTATATTAATATATAAAAGAAAATAATGTTATGGCTGCGGCAGCACAGACAATTATTTTCTCTCCCATTCTACGGTGAGCATTCTGGGTTTTGGCACATGGTTCAGCTCTAGTCCCTATTTAGGAAGGTACCACTCTAATGGGAATACTGCCCATGGAGATGCATCAATGTTCTTCTGAGTCTAAAAAGAGAAATCCTGTTTGAATGTCAGTGGTTACACTTCCCTACAGACTTGTTGCTCAGTGCAAGTGCACTTACGTGGCAGTGTGCACTCAGTCTCAAAATGAAGGGGGCATCACCATACACTGGCAACCGTAGACTTATTCAGACATTCAGCTCAATGCATGTGAGCACAAAGTGTGTGGGATGCAATGGGATGTGCACATCTCCCCATCCTCTCTGCTCCCAACATTTGTGTGTTCCACTAGCACTGGGTTTCCAGCTGTGAGGAGGCTTCGAAGCACATTCAGATAGATGCAATTAGAATCACCCTTTAAAAATTTATGCTGAATACACAACATTTGTTTTTAGCTGTGTATATTTATTGTTTTATATAGTATGATTTTATCTGTATGCCGTCCTGAGATCTTAGTGATATAGGGTGGGATACAAATGCTTTAAATAAATCAATAAGTGAAGAGGGCAGCATGAATGGGGGGACATTGGGGGTAGGGGAAGTGTGAATGCCCCCTATGCAGTTAGTGCCCCCTTGCCTGTTTGGCTAAACTCTTTAATAGTGCTAGTACCAGTGCTGGGAGTGGACAGATCCTACCATTAGTGTAGGGAAGCTAATTGTGACATCTTACCAGTGATGAGGCCCCTAAACCAAGTCCTGAACTGCCCACCTGTGAAGCCTTGGATCATTATAATATTGTCACAAAAAATAAATAAAGTGAAAATAAACTGTACCAAACTTTAAAAATGTACCAGTGCTCTACGTCACAACATACCATCAACATCAATAACCACATCCTCAAAAGTATGCAACCTTTCATTTCAAGATGCTGTGTTTTGGGTATATCTAGACATGTTGCTTCCACATTTTGTTACATCTCAAAGCATCCTAAGCCTCTTTAGTATACAATTTAAATGCCGTACCTGTGATGGAAATCAACCGCTTCAGTATGCTACTCTCATCAGGAATGAACTTCTGATTTAAGCCTAGCCCCTTGGATATGAACTGCTCAGCAAACATCAACTGCCTTTACTTTTGGAGGACTTGAATGATAGAATTTGTCTAGTATGCATGACACCTTGAGAAATGAAAGCGAATCTTAAAAAGTATGATTAATATATTTGCAAACTCTAGAATTGTCAACTGCCTTTTCTTTGACAGCAAACTGGGTGACAAGGATGGAAGAAGATGGAGTTCATACTAAGGCCTACCTTCCAATCTGCCCAACAGCGATGTAATAAAAAAATATTGTCAGAATCATAGGTGTTTAATCTTGACGAACTTGACTCAAGTGACACCGATTCACTTAAGGACTTCTCGCGTAATGAACAAAATGAAACCCATTATGTTAAAGTCAGATACCAAGTTCAGGCAACAATGGGCTCCCTTTACTAATCTGTCTACAAACAGGTAGTGCTTCTGTTATTGTAATGTTCATAATGTTGATGGAGAGCAGCTGCTTGAGTGGTGTGCCGGGATTAAAGGGTAGGAATAAATTAAAGATTCCTTCATCTTAAGTATGCAGTAGGAACTTGGCAGGTTAAAAAAAATCAATTTATCATTGGAGATTTTTGTTATGTCAATTATGATGGGGGGAGAGGTAGAATTCCATATCGTGTTCATCAACAAAAGGAATAAATTATTATGAAAGTATCAGTTTAGGACACTTGGCCCTTAAGTATTTCTTAGCGGGCCAAGTAATGTGTCGCTTTCAAATAACTTTGAAAGCACATTTCCACCAAGAAATCTGAAGAGCAGTTCATGCTGGCCTTGGCAATGAGAACAGAGTTTGTTTTTATTGTATGTCAACCCTCAGCATACATGCTCTATCACTCGATCGAAAGAAGTGGATGTGCTATGTAATTGCATGCAAATGTTCTGAACTAAGAGGGCTCGTTGTGGAAGCCTGGAAAAAGATAATCTTATTCTTCAGCAGTATTTTCCAGAAATCTTTATTTCAGAGACAAGTAGAGAGCAAAAGGACTTCTCCAGTAAGCATTTTTGTTTGGGAAAGACATCATTGACTTCACAGCAGATCATGAGATAGGTAACATTTCCAGGAGCGGCCGCCTCCTACAAAGAATGCACTGGCCAGTATTTAAAAGCAATGAATAGCAACATTTTAGAATGAAGTTAGCAATGTTTGGTGAGGAGTTAGTTCCCCATTCATCTAATAGTGCTAGGTTTTCAGGATAAACACATCTTACACTGTTAGAAATTCAAACCAGACTTAGCATTTCAACATAGCTTATGGATAGGTCCCCACATGCATAAAAAGCTTGAATTAATCAGTTTAGCTCATTTAACTTTTATTCATCATAGGGTGTCCATATGAAAAGGAGGACAGGGTTCCTGCATCTTTAACAGATGTACAGGAAAGGGAATTTCAGCAACTGTCATTTGTATGCATGCAGCACCTGATTAAATTCCCTCTTCATCACAATGGTTAAAGCTGCAGGAGCCCTGCCCACTTTTGTATTTGGTTACTCTATTATAGCTCCTGCAGCTTTAACTGTTGTGATGAAGAGGGAATTTCACCACAAAATGCATGAACACAAATGACACCTGCTGAAATTCCCTTTTCTATGCAACTGTTAAAGATACAGGAGCCCTGTCCTCCTTTTCATATGGTCACCCTAATTCAACATGCTCTGGTGTTTATGGATTCTGGTATATTGCTGGACTTAAATTGGAGTAACAGTTTAACATTCCTACCATAACACATTTTCTTTTGCCTTTCTGTAGGCCTGCACTATCCTTGAGAGAAATGAAATTATTCCAACCACAGCTTGGATTGCCAACAGATATTATTTCACTGGGCCTTCACTGATAGCAAAGTCTGAAAGCCTAATACATTTTAGAGCTAGCTTAGTATTTGTCACTACTGACTCCACCTACTGACTCCCCCTACGCTGACAGGCTCTGCTCATAATGGCTTATCTTGTTCTCCTCAGGCAGTGGAGCTAACTGCTTTTGAAATCAACAGTTGCATTCTTACTAGGGATTGAATACCCATTACAGTTTTTCTCACTCATTCATTTTTTCAGTCATTTCCTCTTGGAATTTCTTCAATCTTAAATTTGGTTTGTCCCAAACTTTGAGACTTGTTATTTTTAATGTTCACATGAACATTCATAAGCATTTTTGTGTAGATTTTTCCTAATACATGCATTGTTTGTATGCATTTTTGTCTAAT